>NW_027468689.1:21711953-22166953 GCF_046254945.1 Alosa pseudoharengus | reverse complement strand
TCTCTTGTCTGAGTATTGCTACTGGTCAGCCTGGTGCCGTTGAGAGGGCGTGCATCTACATGTGCGGTCATGTGTGGTCATCAATACTGCTGTGCTTCTCTTGCTCGGGAGGCTCCACAGATTACAGCTGATCGGGGCCCCTGGCCAGGGCTAATACCCATAAATCCCTCTGGGCTGATGGGAAAACGAGCGAACGAATGAGGGAACGAACGAGCTCTTGTCCTAATGGGCTTGTTTCATTCACTCGCCACTGACAGCAGACAAACAACTCAACTGGAGTCAGAGCTGCTGATGGGCCTCAAACGCCACGGCTGGCTTACGCTACAGCAATCTGTGAGATAATGGCCGCCACTCTGCCAGATACACACACACACACACACACACACACACACACACACACACACACACACACACACACACACACACACACACACACACACACACACACACACACACACACACTTGGCCTCTCACACACGCATTGACCGCACACAAACTTCACAAACACACTTGTACAGACACACATAATACCCATACACACACACAAAAAGTCACAGACACACAAAGTTACAGACATGGACACGCACACATACATGGACACAGACATGGACACGCAATACCCAAAGATACACACACTATCAGAGACAAGCATACACAGGCAGAGAGGTTTTACAGATAAACAGGCAAACTACATAATAGAAGTATACTTACTTACTTTGGACGGAGGTGGCAGAGCCCCCTGTTGTGTACAGATGATAAAGAGATAAGGAAGTGTGTGTGTGGTGTGGAGGGGGTGGATGTAATGAATGGAGGGGCTGTTCTTGCCATAACACTGCCAATGTAGCTGAGTGTTACATAAGAGACAGATTCCCTCCACACCACCACAAGCCAGTTCAAAAACTTGAAAATCTACCAAACTTCTGATGGAACAAAAGTTCATCGAAAGAGTCTGTCCATCAATCAACCAACCAACCAACCAACCAAGCAAATGACAGCAGGCAAGCAGGACAGCACATATGGCACTCAGCACATATTATTATATAATACAAAGAAAAGTTTGATGAATCTTGAGTACTTCGATATGGGCTTGTGAGCCGTTGGACTCTTTATTAGTGTATAAATAGTCTATTAGTTTAGCTTATAACATTGTTCATTACAGTGTGCATTACAACTGTCCAAAGCAGCAGCTGACTGGATGTGGATTTCTTAAATCTGTGCCAGATTTGGACTCTGTTCGAGTCAGAACGCCTGGCATTAGAGGTGTGAAACGGTCGGACAAGATCCGATCTTAATACCAAGTGTCAATGGGGTCTAAGTATAGATCCAGTTACTCAGACCACAGGCGCAGTGCAGTTGGGTAAAGTCCTAGAGGCATTAGAGGGTTGGGGACAAACCTCAATCCTATTGAGACCTGGAAAGGAGCACTGAAACATTCTCTTAGAGGATAGATTGTTTTAGATTTAGATTAAATTTAGTGAGCCCACAATCTCTAGCTGTGGCCGTGTGAGTTGGTGACATGCATTCTTCTCTGTCCTCCAGCAGTGAGGCGAGGCGACCGACATGTGAGGATCATCTCATCATTCACAGCACTGCCATTGTCTGTGTCTAGGACTGTCTGTGCACTAAATCTCATTTAAAGCCCCTCTTAAAGTCTCCCGTCACACACACACTCTCCTTTCCCTCCTTCCCTCTCTCTTTCTTATATTCTATCACTCCCACTCATCTGTCTATCGCCTTCTCTATTCATTTGAATCTCTCTCTCTGTCTCTCTCATCACCAATTGCCACTCCTCTCTTTCTCCTCTACTGTCCATTCCAGACACACAAACACCTTCTACACCCCACCCCCCTTCTTTCTCGCTCTCTCTCTCACACACACACACACACATATGCACACACACAGCATCTATAAAGGACTAATGATGTGAATAAAATACCAATAGGTAGAGATGCAATTAGCCAGCAAATGCAACAACCGCAGGTTAGATCAATGGATCTCAGTCAGTCAATATAACCACACACTCTCTAGACAAATTAAACAGCCAACAAACACAAACATAAAATCAAACAAGGGAGACAAACGGGGACATAAAAGAATGTGTGTGTGTATGTGTGTGTGTGTGTGCCACTGCATGACCGCATAACCCATGATGCACTTGCACGAGGATGCTTGACAGACAGTATTGAGAATGCAAGGTTAAGCTATGACTCATACATGCCTGGATGGTGTAGGGTGTCTGTGATTTCTGTGTGTGTGTGTGTGAGTGATATTCATACAGAATTCTCTAAAGCCCTTTGGCACTATCATAGAGGCCAGGATGCTGGTCAGTATTGCATCATATTTTTTGATGACGAATACAGTTACACACTGACACATGAACTCACACACACTGAAAAACACACACACACAAACATCTTACAGTGCACACAACTGAAAGCAAAGTAACCCCAGGCACTTAGAATGCAACATAAAACACACAGAACTTTTGAATCATATTAGCCATTTGATCTCCTGTAGGTCTTCAAATTGTTACCATACAGCCATCATAGGGAAAGAAAAAGAGCACCCACATGTTCTATCCCTCCTTCTCTCATTCTCTCTCTCTCCCTCATTCTCTCTATTTTACAGTAGAATCATTCACTCTTTTTACAGTAATGCATACACATATCCCACACGCATGTCCTGACTCGATACAATTATTTGACACAGAAAGATGAAGAAATTATTTATGAAACAGGCTGTCAGTTGTATATAGGTCATCTACAGGCATGCTTGCTTCATGAGGAGGGGGTGACCAGTGCAGAATTCACTGACTAGCTCACTATAGAGAAGAGAGAGGGATCAAATTCACCCCTTCAGCATGTGAGGATGGGGTGGAAGCTCTCCAGAGAAATGAGGAGAAAGGGATAGAGAGAGATTAGAGAGAAGGGTTCTTTGGAGGCGGTGACAAATAGGGTGAAAAAAGAGAGAGAGAGCAAGAGATGAAGGGTATATAGGGGTGGTAGTGTGTGTGTGTGTGTGTGTGTGTGTGTACTGGACAACAAGATGTGTGTGAACTGAGAGGAGGCCAAAAACAAGTGCGATCAGAGGTCAACAGACAGAGAAGGGGTAGTGGAGGAGAAGAGGGTGGAGAGTGGAGGAGAACAGGGTGGAGTAGTGGAGGAGAACAGGGTGGAGTAGTGGAGGAGAAAAGTGAGGAGAGTGGAGAAGAGAGTGGAGGAGAACAGGGTGGAGTAATGGAGAAGAGAGTGGAGGAGAACAGGGTGGAGTAATGGAGGAGAACAGGGTGAAGTAGTGGAGGAGAACAGGGTGGAGAGTGGAGGAGAACAGGGCGGATTAGTGGAGGAGAACAGGGTGGAGGAGAACAGGGTGGAGTAGTGGAGGAGAACAGGGTGGAGTAGTGGAGGAGAACAGGGTGGAGAGTGGAGGAGAAAAGGGTGGAGAGTGGAGGAGAACAGGGTGGAGTAATGGAGGAGAACAGTGTGGAGTAGTGGAGGAGAACAGGGTGAAGTAGTGGAGGAGAACAGGGTGGAGAGTGGAGGAGAACAGGGTGAAGTAGTGGAGGAAAACAGGGTGGAGAGTGGAGGAGAACAGGGCGGATTAGACATGATGAGGAGAAAGCTCCCTGTTTACACCAGCAGATAGAGAGAGAGATCCCCACTGCCTGAGGCCCCAGCTGGATGTGATGAGGGTGGAATCCAGAGCGCAAACACACACACACACACACACACACACACACACACACACACACACACACACACACACACACACACACACACACACACACACACACTCACTGCCACCAGCGGATTCAGATACACACATCAGATCATATCACCAGGTCTGTACACAAAACAACAATTTAACCACCAGAAAGTGAGACTCTGAGTATGTGTGTGTGTGTGTGTGTGGGGGGGGGGGGGGGGGCAGAGAGAAAGAGAGAGAGAGGGAACACTTCATAACTTCATGACGACTAAAAATGTCTGATAAAAAATCTAGAATCTAGTTTTGCTATAGCAGAAATCCTCTACATAAAGATTAATGGGGATCCAAATGAGTCCAATCTCTCTCTCTAAAAAAAACCTAAAGTACTTTTCGGCACTCAGCATTTATATAAATATGTATTTTCTTATATGTTATATATTCACATTATATAATAATTTAAAAGAAAAAATGTTATTATATAATATTTATTGGTCAAATAAAAAAGCCTCTGAACTAAAATAACAGTACAGTTCCTGAACTACATTTTGTGTTGGTGATGGCTAACTCTAGACTGCACCTTTAAGAGGAACTCTGGTCCACCACCATGCAATTCTCTGAGATGCTCAGGCATGCATGAATGCTATCATATGTAGCCACTTTGCTAATACATTCCCATGGTGCCTCACAGGAAGAATAAGCTCCCAGCATATGCCGTGTCTGTTTGTTGTGAAGAGGATTAGCACACTTTCAGTGGAATAATAGATGTATTGACCTACATGTCCGTGTTCACCTTGATTCCGAGCAATACACAGATATGAAAATGTTCAGAGCGCGACACTTAAGCCCCTCGCAACCCTGCTGTTAGGAACATACACGCACATATGTATAGAAACACACACACACACACACACACACACACACACACACACACTCACACACACCACTATGGAGGATGATTTAGGACTCAAGGGTTTACAGCAGGAAATGTATTTATGAACCTGCTCTTGCCAAGACTTTCAGCAGTGGTTGCCTGCGTGTTTGTGATTGTGTGTGTGTGTGTGTGTGTGTGTGTGTGTGTGTGTGTTAGTGTGTGTGTTTGAATAAGAATATTCAGTACATGTATTTCATTTGTTCATGCAGTGTTTTTCTGCATCTTTTATCTTCTGTGTGTGCACTTGATTGACTGTAAAATGATATGAGTAATGATTTGCTTGCTCCACATTTTTCTGTGTGTATGTACATGTGTTCATGAATCTCTATCATGTGTGTGTGTATCTTCTTGTGTTTTGGCATGTCATTGTCAGTCTACGCTGTCATTCACCCACTACGCAGACAGACAGCAGAAAAAGGCCACTGAGGAAGATCACAGAGGTATCTGTTCTTTTAGCCTGCAGGGTGATATCCATCTCTCTCTCTCCCTCTCTCCCTCCCTCTCTCTCTCTCTCTCTCTCTCTCTCTCTGTCTGCCTGTGTCTGCTCATGATGAGTAGTGGTGGGTGGGGGTCGATGTTCAGCAGCTTGTAGGAGAGTGAGCTGCGTTCGATTTAATTAGACATCCCAGGAGAGATGACTTCATCCCCATTCACCCCACTGCCCCCCCCCCCCTCTACACACACACACCAGTCCACCCTCCTCCCCCTTTTCCACCCCAAGGGGGTCTATTGCCCCCCCTCACTTCCACCCCTTTAAAAACCCACTCCCTCTCCATCACTGCGATGACAGCGTCTCATCTGACCAAATTAGCTGCCATGGCGACACAGCGCTTGCGGAGCAGGAAGCCTGAGGAAATCAGTTAGGCCATTGTTATGCTATCCCCTCAACAACTATAGGTGGCCATGATAATGGGGCTACTGTAAGGACTTTGGAGCTGTTCCTAATTTACATTTCACAGTTAGCAGATGCTTTTATCCAAAGCGACTTACAAAATGAGGAATAACATTCAAGCTACAATGCAGAAGAGACCATAGGTCACAATAACTACTACAAGTAATACTACTGTGCAAGGGAGACCTTAGGTCACAAATACTACAACAATAAATACTACTACAGGAGGATGAAGTACTTGTCAAGTGTTTCGAAGGAGGTTGAGGTAGCAGGAAGGAAGAAGGGAAGTGAATGGTAAGTGCATGTTACCACCACAGGACATGTAGCTTGATAGATAGATAGATAGATAGATAGATAGATAGATAGATAGATAGATAAATAGATACTTCATCCAGAGAGATATTTAGGAACAACTAAGAACAAGAATAGGAGACAAATATTGCAGATATGTGCTGGAAAATTCTGTGATCCAAATGCAAGTTGAAAGCATGAGCTTAGCAGGAAATTACTTCTTGATTTTCTTCTGTGGCACTTTGACTTAGTGGCCTAATTAGTATACTTATTTGGCTAGATTAGCCCAAATAAGACCAAATAGTGATCCTTTGGGATTTAAATTACCCAGATTACTTGAATAACAGGATTAGGAGAGCCGTACAGTATTTGCTGCTGTATGAGTGTCATTACTCACACTTCAGATTGGAATTTGGGATTTTTTGTAATGGAATTTGGGATTTATTAATCACAGGGTATCATCACTGTGTTGTGATATAGCCTCCAGATGTGACATCTTTCCATCATGTTATTTATTTAAAAAGCAGAGGATGAAAAGAAAAGAACGAGAGGACATGAAGAGTATGGGAGTGGAGTGGAGAAGAATGAGGAGGGGAGAGCAGGGCTGTGTCTCAAAGGTGCTCTAAGCGATGTCATGTGGTTTCTAAGCTAAAACATTTTTGTCACATTCAGCAAAACTCTCCTCACAATCCTCTAGCTGCCTGTCCCCTGAATACATTGTAACAAATTGCGGTCTCTGTAGACAGCCCAGGCTCCAAAAATGGAAACAAAAACAGCCTGGTGCAGCCTGGACCATGAAACATAACAAACTTTTCCAGCCATTCACCGACGAGATGCACATTCAGGAGAGTTTCAGTTGCATGGGAGGGAAGGGGAGGGTGGGGCGGGCTAGCTCTCTGTTTTGTTTGAACGTTACCAAACGTCGCTTAGAGTACCTTTAAGTATATAGTGCAGATATTGGGACAGTATTAACCATTGAAAAGTGGGCACAACGCAAGTAAGCGCTCAGTGCACACTAGCAGTGGACTGACGGAAGTATGCAGTTTGAGACTCTGATTTTTCTTCTTGGATGAGTTTTTTCTTGCCCCAGTTGCATTGGTGCTTATTCTAGGTCAAGGTTCATGTTCAAGCTGGACTCTGTAACGCACCTTGAGACAAATTCATATTATGGCACCTCCTCAATAAACTGAACATAAAATTGAACTGAACTGAATTGAGAGAACAGGAGAGAAGAGGAGTACAGGGAGATGTTGGCAAGTTGAGAGAACACATCAGGAACAGAAATCAAAACGGCGAATCTTCCTTTGTGTGGCGCACAAAGGGAGACAGAGCTGGGTGACCTAATGCACAGATGGTAGGCAAATTTCATTATATTAGCTGAGTACAGTCTTGGTCAAGGACTGGTTGACACAGTATAAATCATCATCTCTCTCTCTCTCTGTGTGTGTGTGTGTGTGTGTGTGTGTGTGTGTGTGTGTGTGTGTGTGAATACATATTTGTGTGTGTTTTTGTTTTTATGGGGGGAGGGGGGTTGACATACTCTGACATTGTTTGTAATCAATTTGTCTAATAACATTTTTTTTTGTGGGCTTGTATGTCTTTAATCCGATAGGACAGTGGAGAGTGACAGAAAACAAGTGGGAGAGAGAGATGGGGTGGGATCGGGAAATGACCTGGGTCTGACTCGAACCTGTGTCCCCATGGAGACGTAAACCTGATTATTATGGTATGGGTACTGTAGCCAGCTGCGCCACATTGCCCCTCCCTAATAACTAATTTTAACTATTTGATTAGATGGCCAGTTATGAAAGCCTTTTATTTAAAAGATGAGAAAAGCAACAAAAGACTGAGGGGCCGTGGCACAGGTGACTGCTGTGTCCATACCACATTTGGGTCCAAGTGCGCATGGAGACCTGGGTTTGTATCTGACCCGCTGTCATTTTCCGATCCTACCTCATCTCTCTCTCCCACTCACTTCCCATCACTCTTCACTGTCCTGTCCAAATAAAGATAAAAGATCCCAAAATATAAAAAACAACAACAAAAGACTGAGAAGTCAGTTCACAAGTGCGCACATACCTAAGGGATATAACGCAAGTACAATGCAAGGTTTTCTGATTCTGTGTCAGCTCTGTGAGGAGCAATTTTAGAGCACATTTAACACAAAAAAAGCCATCTGCCGCCAAGGCATGTGTGTGTGTGTGTGTGTGTGTGTATGTATGTGTGTGTGTGTGTGTGTGTGTGTACAGTATGTGCCCATGAATATTCATGCTTGTGAGAGAACCACCACTGGACCATAACAAACAAGACACTTTTGACAGGGTTAAAAACCATGAGGATCTAGAGCAGTGGTTCTCAAACTTTTTCTGTCATTCCCCACTTTGGAGGTTGGGAATTTTCAAGCCCCACCTGAGGCCATCATCACGGCAAAATGGTAACGTTAAAAAGTTATTTTCGCATTTTTGTTCCACGTTTCATTTACCGTCTCGGTCTGGATCTGGTGTTGTTTCAATTCATGTCAGTCTGTTTATGAAACCTATGTTTGTGTGTGTCTATTTTGTTTTGAAATTATGATCCTCTTTGTCAAAAAAGAAAATAAAAAATCTTCCTGTTCATCGCGCCCTACCTGTCATGTCTCTATTCCCCACTAGTGGGACCCGCCCCACACTTTGAGAACCACTGATCTAGAGTATAGAGAATCTCGATGCAAGAGAACTGAGAAGAATGTTTATGTTGAGACATTTCTGCAAATTCTGAGGGATTATGTGTTTGAGAGGATATGAAGAGCTCTTTTCCAAAACGCTTAAAATCCATTTTTGAAAACATTAATAAGCCATTTTATTTAACTGTGTATTTCAGGCAACATCAATAAGAGTGCAGTTGTGTTGTTTTGATTGAGTAAAGATAAATCACATAACAATAACCTACTTACAATTCCACTGAAATTACTTGGAAACAAAATTAAATAAATTATTTTGAAAATGCATTAAAATTGAGTATATAGCATTTTGGAAAAGAGCTCTTCGCTACAGTAAACCTCTACCTATGAGCCCCCACCCCATTCTGTACTGAGGGAAGCAGTAACTTACTGAAACAATGCATTCAAACGGCACTTTCTGGAATGTCCACAGGGTGGAAGCACTGTCTGAAAAACTGCATCTGAATCTATTGTCCATGAATCAGTAAATCCTATCAAGATTTCATACAGATTTCATAGTGAGATAGAATTTACAACTGGTTGTCTATCAACTGCCTATTCACTTAAAAGCATTCAAATGAACAATGTTTTTGTAATACAACCATATATCCAGAAGATGGCAGCAAAGTACTATCACAAATGTAGGCTACCTGCCTAAAAGGAAGCTGCCCAGCACTCAAGGATTTGCGTTTTTTCACCTCGTAAAAAAAAAAAAGAAATTGTACCAATCCCTGCGTTTTAAACAATCGTTTGCCAGTATTATGAATTGCTTAATAAGTGTGTGTATGAGTGTGCCCACGGGCGCCTATCACAATATTTGGTTCAACTGTGCTTGCGTCTGCCAGGGCGTGTCTAATACAGCCCAGACGGAACAGTTGAGACGACTGTTGTTCAGTTGTTTCTTCTTACGGCATGCATTAAAACCCGCCTCTTTCTGGTATTGGCTGTTTTGGAAATATCTCACACTTGATTGGATGAAATGTTTGTCGTTGATATCTGATTGACAGTCTAGGAATGTATGTTGAGAAACGAAAGCAAGCAGTAATATGGAAAGGAAAAACGAAAGGTTATCTTAATGTCTGCCATTGTAGGCATATTTACTAATCGTCATTGATAAAAGAATGTTGGTGAAAGAGCTCACGGGAGTCTCACTGCTCCTTTGACGCGCCCGTCCAGGTTTCCAGACAATCGAATTTGGGATTGTTGTTTTCGTGCTGGTGGATCTCCTAAAGAAAGAAACATGGCGTGAGTACAACTTCAGTTTTGCTTTTGACCCATAGCCATACTTGCTGAGTCACTGGAGGATAATATAACAAGTATTCTGACAAATGGGATGGGATACTGTTATTTAAACTCTGTGTAATGTTCATCATGTAAGCTAGGCTAGGCTATTGCATAGGGGAGGAGGGGATGGGGGATGACATTTGGATTATGCAGCAGGCAAGCAACCAACCGTCTTGAGCAATATCGCAAGCAATAACAACAAATGTGGCGTTTGGCGACAGTTCATGTTAACTGTCGCACAGTCTTGATTATTTCGTAGTCTAGTGTAACGTGGAAGAGGACTGTGAGTGGCCTGGTCGGACTGATTAAGGCTAGGCGTTGCGCTTCTCATTTTTCCCGAACAGCTGATGTTTGCTTTGGTGTTATTCCCCAACGCGTTGACAGCTTGATAAGGTAGCTAGTATCTCGACTGCAACACATGTAGCCTAATCAATGTTCCGCCGCGTCTCTCTGAGTAAATGGTGTACACGGCCTGGTTTACAACCTAGCATTGGTAATCTGCAACCTAATGTCCATTGATACTTTGAATACACAAGGTTAGGCAGACTGGACAGTGTAATTCGTCGTAAAAGGTCAGTTAACGTCACAGTTTGGGGTTGACTTGCCTTGAGGTTGTCTGGAGATATGACGAAATTATTATCACTAGACTGGCTGCGGCCTAGCCTACTGCTAACGCGCAATAACTTGTGTCAAAAGATTAATCTGAGATGTTTTGATAATTCTGATAGACTCATCATTTCTACACTAACCATTATTTTGTGTTTTAATCTGACAGTGGATTAGAACATGTCCAATCTAGTCAGAATCAGAATAATAGAATATTATGTGAAGGCTAGATGAAAGCAAGACATACTTAAACAAGGGCAGTTCTCATCTTTTTTAACAGGAGAGGAAGACCCACTGAACTAGAATATGATGTGAACACACAGAGAATCGTTAGCATTGATCTAGTGTGACGAGGGATCTTCTGGACGACTGCACCATGGCCCACTTCGACACGGAGTACCAGCGTCTGGAGACGTCATATAACGACTCCCCTCCCGGCGAGGAGAATCTGCTTGTCCACGTTCCGGAGGGTACGAAACGTAAGTTAGGAGGGAGCATTTTAGAAAACACATTCAGATAAGACTTGACTGAAATTTGTTGCGGTGAACCAAATTGCTTGGCGGTCATGATCCATAGCTCTTGCCACTTCATGTTATGTGAATGGAAAAGTCCATCACTATCAAGGCCCAAACCACAGGCCTGTAGTAGGAATGGTCAGATTATTCATCCAGTAGTTCTGTAGATGATCCTCAGACACAAGCCTCCTTTAGAAATATTTTTTTATTTGCTTATAATGTAAAAGAAGTGTCACCTGACATCAGACTACACGATCATAAGTAACTGAAGCTCATTGTGTATGGACATTAGTAGTGTGAGATTTATACTCATCTTTTTGTCTTTTCTTCAAACAGCACAATGGCATCATATAGAGAACCTGGACCTGTTCTTCCAGAGAATATCCTTTCTGACAAGGAGATAGTACCATCAATAGTGGCATATAGGTAGACCATTAGGACTATAAGGTTCACCGGTTATGAATTTCTGTGTTGGTAATGACTAAAATGATGCATGTTAAATTCAAGTTCTCATAGAAATGGTAGGACTCTAGAATGTTTAGAAAATGAATGGCCCAATGTTTGACTGGCTTTCCTGAACACATCATACATCTACAATATGCACCAAAAGAATGGATTCACATGTATGCTGATGGGAGAAATATTTGAGCTTGTGTAAGTCAACTATATATATATATATATATATATTTTTTTTTTTTTTTTTTTTTTTGTTAATTTTACTCTTAGACCTTGCACAATATATTACCCAGCCTGACTGATAAGAACTCAACAGACTCATTTCTGTTTTTTGTTTTTCAGGCAACTTGTGTTTGTTGTGGCATTCACTGTGTTCTTAGCCAACTGTGTGGACTATGACATCCTGTTTGCGAACAAGTTTGTGAACCACACAGATTCAGCAAAGGTCACGCTACCTGATGCCTTTTTACCAGTAGATGTGTGCAGCGCTCGGTAAAAACCTCACTGTAACATTTGCTTGTACAAATTGAATGTGAATAGTGTTTTAGTGATTCATACTCAGGAATTGACCTTTTGCTTGTCACCCATCAGTGGGTAGCAAATACACACACACACACACACACACTATAACCAGTTGACACAAATGCCTTATTCACATGATTGCTGTTCAGAGGTCAAGTTTAACCTTGTGTTCATAACAAGGTTTGTAAAGTGTTTGAACTAACTGGTTTTAGAGTTTGAAGCGTATGATTTTTGGATGAGGCCAGAAGCGTCACTGTGTACAGTACGTCCCAATAGACATTAGCTAACACACTCCTCTATGACCCTTACAGAATCCGTGACAATGTGGCCGCCATCTTTATCCTGGTCATTTCTGGAGTATTCTGGATCCACCGGCTCACCAAATTTATTTACAACATCTGTTGCTACTGGGAGATCCGCTCCTTCTACAACAATGCCCTCAAGATGTCCATGGTAAGTCTGTGTGTTGTCCTCTAGGACACCGCTACACACAGATCTTTCTGATGGAGGGAACTAGAGGAGGAAGTAGCAGTACCAGCTATTAATGGGAATTGCTCAATCCAGCTCTTGTGTAACTCATGACTATTTTTGGTTATTGACATAAGCAGTTAAGAATAACCCTCAATATGATTTTGCAGTCCCTGAATATGATTTTGCAGTCCCTCATTTAAACCCTTATCCATTGTATTAGACAAAGGGGAAAGGGTTTACATGATTTAATTAAACTGTTTTTAGGACAAACATACACATAAACATGTGTATCTGGCGCAGAAACTATGTTGTGGCAGGACTAAATTCAGCTTTTTTTTTCAAAGCTTTTACAAGGTACATTATACTTGGATCTTTCCAGGAAAGTCAGTGTTTCATCGTAGTTCTCTCTCCTCCCGGTTTCCTCTGGAGACTTGCGCTGTAGCCAGCAGGCACAGTGCTGTGTGCAGTGAGTTAACCTCACTTCTCCACACATTAAGAGATGTCAGTCGTGCTAGTGACAGACGCTAGCAACTGTTTTTTGTTTCAGCCTTCTTGCTAGCACGTCCTCCTACCATGTCCTAGGTTTACATGTGCAGGTTCCTTATCACCTTGGTTGACACTGCGCTCCTCCTTCTCCCTACTCTCCCCTACCCTCAGGCGGACCTCCCTTACTTTACCTGGCAGGAGGTGCAGGCGCGCATCGTGGAGATCCAGAAGGAGCACCAGATCTGCATCCACAAGAAGGAGCTGACCGAGCTGGACATCTACCACCGCATCCTGCGCTTCAAGAACTACATGGTGGCGATGGTCAACAAGTCGCTGCTGCCCGTGCGTTTCCACCTGCCCATGCTGGGCAACTGGGTGTTCTACACGCGCGGCCTCAAGTACAACTTTGAGCTCATCTTCTTCTGGGGCCCCGGCTCGCTCTTCGAAAACGAGTGGAGCCTGAAGACCGAGTATAAGCGCGGCGGGAACCGCTTGGAGTTGGCCGACCGGCTGAGCTCGCGCATCCTCTGGATCGGCATCGCCAACCTGCTGCTGTGTCCGGTCATCCTGGTGTGGCAGATCCTCTACGCCTTCTTTAGCTACACGGAGGTGATCAAGCGCGAGCCGGGCAGCCTAGGCGCGCGCTGCTGGTCGCTGTACGGCCGCTGCTACCTGCGCCACTTCAACGAGCTGGACCACGAGCTAATGTCGCGCCTCTGTAAAGGCTACAAGGCCTCGTCCAAGTACATGAACTGCTTCATGTCGCCACTGTTCACGGTGGTGGCCAAGAACGTGGCGTTCTTCGCCGGCTCTCTGCTGGCCGTGCTTATCGCACTCACCATCTATGACGAGGACGTACTGGCCGTCGAGCACGTGCTCAGCAGCATCACCCTGCTGGGCGTCTGCGTCACCGTCTGCAGGTACACACACACACACACACACACACGCACACACCCTTATCCATGTGTTTATTAGTATGTCTATGCTTGCTGTCTATTCTGTCTATCCGTTCCCATAGATGCAAGTGTCGTTTTTGTTTGCACTCAAGCTTTGTGCTTGAGTCATGTGAGTTTGTACTCAAGCTTTGTGCTTCAGTCATGTGAGTTTGTACTCAAGCCATGTGCAGCAATCACATTCACATGTAAAGTCATATTACCGTACATGAGACTGTTACTAAAGGACTGGTGCTATTTTCAAAGCATTGTGCTGTGTTCACTAGATGAGTTCCACAGCAGAATTGTTACATAGAGAACATTACAGAAGAAACTCTATGAATGAAAGGAAGCGCTATCATTGTTAAACAGAACAATAACTGATCATAGTATACGTTTATGGTTAATTCTTGTATTATGAGCCAATGTTTGCGTCTTGAGATCAACACAGAAGAGAGGTAGCTGTGCTGATACTCACATGACAGTTTGGCAATCTGTTCTTGGCTGTCAGGGTGTCATGAGGCCAAATTAATCTGACCTCATTGGATTTTCATGGATCCCCACAGAAGAAAATTTCCCATGGTTCCTTGCATGTTTAATAGCCATGCATGTAAATGAAACAGTGGTCCATCTGTGGTGTCCTGTTGTGCAGTTAGTTACTGAAACGCTGAGCAGGGCTTCCTGAAGGGTACGGATAACAAGAGACGCCTGTGTGTGTGTGCGTGTGTGCGTGCGTGCGTGCGTGCGTGCGTGCGTGCGTGCGTGCGAGTGAGGGGGTAAGTCTAACATGACTAATCAGTTGGAAACACTTAAGGGCATTTTAATTGTAATACTGGATTAGTAAAAAGGAGGGAGAAATATTGAGGTTGTGTGTGTGTTTTAACCTTGTTAACATGTTCGTAGAATATCTGCTATGTTTTATATGACGCAGCAGTCAATGTCATTGCTGAGGATTTCTGCTATGGATCTGTGTTTCAACCAATCACAGCCCAGATGGGCCAATTTCGGCATCAGTCCAGTGGTGCGTCATAATAGTTCAGAACCAATCCTGAGTACCTGGGGTGGGACAATTCTTCATAAGGACGCGAACAAGCTAGGTAATGTTTCAGCTGCAGCAACCAGTGAAGTGTGTGAAGTGCCAGATAGATCCCAATTCCTGAAAAGAGGACGTGTATAGTTCTGTTTAAGCCATTTTAAGGCTAGAAAGGTATATTTTTGTGAAAGTTTTTTTAGACATAAAGTCTTAAAAAATGGGGTGGGTGAAAATTCAACAGTAACCGAGTAGGTTATACAATCAAACACGCACTGTGTCATGTCAGTGTTAGATCACCACGGCAGCATCTGAGTAATATTGGGGTAGATGACTTGTCTGTTTCACTTGAAAGACCCCTTAGTCATCCCCCTGGGGTGCTGCTGGACTAATGTTATTGTATGATGTTTGTGTGCCCAGGTCTTTCATTCCAGACAAGCACATGGTGTTCTGCCCAGAGCAACTGCTGAAGGTGATTCTTGCCCACATCCACTACATGCCAGACCACTGGCAGGGCAATGCCCACCGCTACGAGACCCGCGACGAGTTCTCCCAGCTCTTCCAGTACAAGGCGGTGAGTCTAACAGGAAATAAGGAAAAATGACTATTTCTGTTCTTTGTGTGTGTGTGTGTGTGTGTGTATTGGACACACTGCCATGCTTCTGACCTTTCCACAGGACCACCCTGTCCTCTCTCTCTCTCAATTGAAGAAAGCTCTACTGGCATATCTTTCTTAACTTTTTCCTGGCCCCCTGATCTTACTCTTTCTATTTGTTTTCAATATTCTGTGGCTTGTCTGAGGTGTAGTGGTTTGTTACCTGTTGCCTTACCTGTCTCAGGTAATGGAGGAGCTCAAGTTTGATGTGAGTCTTAAATGCTGCCTTACCTGTCTCAGGTAATGGAGGAGCTCAAGTTTGATGTGAGTCTTACCTGCTGCCTTACCTGTCTCAGGTGTTCATCCTGGAGGAGCTGCTGAGTCCAGTCATCACTCCGTTCATCCTCATCTTTTGCCTGCGCCGCAAGTCCCTGGAGATCATCGACTTCTTCCGCAACTTCACCGTGGAGGTGGTGGGAGTCGGAGACACCTGCTCTTTCGCCCAGATGGACGTACGCCAACACGGGCATCCTGCGGTGAGGGCACACAGCATGGGGTCATCAAAGTTTACGGTTTTGTGCAAGATTTTTGTTTTGCCGTTTTCAGATTACAATCAATTAAGTCATTTTATTTGTATAGCACATTTAAAACAACAGAGTTGTTACTGATCAAAAATGTTTTGGCTAGCCCTTTTTTGGTGGCCAAACCCATTTGATATTGAATAATATCAATAATATCATTGTTTGAACTCCTGACTGAAGCTCTCCCTCATTGGTCCATTTCTTAGTGGATGTCAGCGGGCAAGACGGAGGCGTCCATCTACCAGCAGGCGGAGGACGGGAAGACGGAGCTGTCGCTCATGCACTTCGCCATCACCAACCCACACTGGCAGCCCCCGCGCGAGAGCACCCACTTCATCAGCCAGCTCAAGGAGAAGGTGCACCGCGAAGCCACCGTCAGCCACCAGGGGGCAGTAGGCGACAGCCATGCCTTCACCTCCATCCACTCGCTCCAGTCAGAGGAGGTGTGTGTGTGTGTGTGTGTGTGTGTGTGTGTGTGTGTGTGTGTGTGTGTGTGTGTGTGTGTGCACACGGTCAGTCTTAATTGTTGTATCTGTCTGATCCTGTCAAGTGATTAGTACATGCCTTTTGTAGAATTTAGTCTGCAGACATGTAAGACCGTGACCTGAGAATATAGACATTATTATTATCCAGACCATTCTCTATCTGTACAAGTGAGAGTGACCCAGCTGTCTTTATGTTAAACAGTTACAATGTACAAAACTGTAGCCTGTGTTGATTTCTCACATACACAGTACAGTTATAACAGTATGGTGAAATTTTATTTCCTTAATGGCATTATTATTACTAAAGAATTTTGGGTACGGAATTCTTTTATTCTATTTGAAGATCTTAATAACCTTTTCCATCTTTCACTCCGCTAGCCCCGCAGTCTCATCGCTAACCTGCTGTCAGGGCCGCCTCCCCTCGCCTCCCTGCACCTGGGCCGAGACGGCTCATTGGCCAATCACGTGTCGGTCGGCCTTAGCGACGGGGGAGCACCGACACTGCGCTCGCTCTCGCCACTCAGCGGGAGCCTCCACATGCGAGGCAGCTACCCGTCGTCCCGCCTGCCTCGCCCTGACCACCCCGCCGTGTCCACCAGCCGCGCTATGGCCGGATCAGGGTGAGCACATGGAGCTTAGAGCAATGTGCACCATACATACTGTGTGTGTGTGTGTGTGTGTCAATTAGTTAGGGTTAGGGGAGCATATTTAAGCATGGATATAATGCCACTTTATATATATATGTAATAGTAGTATTGTTGTGGCAAGAAGGTACTGTTAACAGTTCAGTCAGTTTGCTGGTTGTTATTGCATTACACACCTTACATTAATTTCAGCTCACATCAAAATTAATTAGGAGAAAGCACAGTTGTTTTTGGCCTCAAAATTGTATCACATGTGAATCCCATCTATATCATTATTATATTGCTTCCTCTGCAGTTGTTTTGACAATGCAGTTTGAACATTTTATAATCTTACATATAACTAATTTGTAGAAAATGATCAGTATGCCATGATTTGTTTCTTCAATATTTGGTATTTAGTTGTCATTGTGTTTTCACTTCTATCTCTCTGTCTCTCTCTGTCCTTCTCCTCTGTCAGTACTGATGCCCGCACGGTCAGCTCTGGAAGCAGCGCTTGGGAGGGTCAGGTGACCAGTATGGTCCTATCAGAGTACGCCTCCACGGAGATGAGCATCCATGCCCTCTATATGCATGAGGTAATACACATGTCAGACACACACACTCACACACAGAGGTAGAAAGCAGGCCAACATGAAAGTTTCATTATAGATGAACTCGGTGTTTTTCATTTTTATTTTATCACTTTTTCAAAGCCATATTATTGCATTTATGGTATGATGGTAGAAGAGAAACACCACAGGGAATAACTTTCTGTCATATACACAGCAAGGCAAAGCCCAGTCAGAAAAGTGATATCGCCCGAACAGGGACTTGAACCCTGGACCCTCAGATTAAAAGTCTGATGCTCTACCGACTGAGCTATCCGGGCTCTGATAGAGTGATGTTGTCACATGACTTACGTACAGGCAAATCACATGATTGGTTTTCATCAAGCATTTTTGAGTAGTTTCAAATTTGACCTGTTTTGCCATTGCCAAAAAATAAAGCCCTATAAGGCTTCTTGTTCTTAAGTTTATGACTTTCCATTAGGCATCAACTGTGATTACAGCGCCTCCACATGGCCCGTAGTGGTACTAGTGAGAGGCCTGTGGTGATGGGATCAGTTTAACACCAACCCTTTCTCTACACCATGTTTTTAAAAACACATACTAAATACAAACATATACTTTGAGGAGTTCAGTATTTTAAAATTTGAGTTAGGTGACATCAGAAAAGGACTGAAGGATAGATCTCTGTTAGAGGATAGGTCTTTCTCACAGGATTTGGCCCCAGTATTCTGAATTTAAATTTGTCTCTGGATTAGGTCAGGCAGAGCTGTACTAGATCAATTCCAGAGACAGTCTCTTCTGTGAGCTGGTGTGTGTGTGTGTGTGTGTGTGTGTGTGTGTGTGTGTGTGTGTGTGTGTGTGTGTGTGTGTGTGTGTGTGTGTGCAAGCAAGCCTGTGAAGGTTGATATGTGTGTCATGTGTTGTCTCTCAGCTCCACAAGCAGCAGTCTCGTGGTGAGCTCTCCCGCCACACGTGGCACCGACAGGAAAGCGACGAGAGCAGCGAGAGTGTTATCGACGATGTCGAGGCCCCGCGCAACATGCCACGCTCCAACACCTTCCCCTGCACTGCTACTCCACACCAGGAGGGGGCAGCACTGCAGAGCAGTGGTCAGAGGCGCTACGGGGGAACCACAGGTACGGAAGCTGACCGCACAGCCTCTAAGCTCTGGTTAGGGTTGTCTAACAAGCCTTCACATATAAATATATAATATAATCATTGTTTCCCACAGAATTAAATTCTATTTGTGGTGGTAGGTTTGCAGAATTAACTTGAATGTAACAGTTTTTAACAAATTAGCACAGCGTGGTTATGATGCTAACCAGATTTAAGCACAATTTAGTACAACCTGGAAAATCATTGTGTGGTGGTCAATGTTAATATTGTGGTGGGCCGCCACAAATAAGTCAATGTATGGGAAACACTGATAATTACATATATAATATAATATAATTAATATAATGTATACAAAGGAATATACAATGTAGAGTATAGAGATACCTATCTTGTGCCTTTGGGTATTGAACTCTGCCAGTTAGGCTGGCTTGGTTGTGTTGTTGACACATTGCTCTGACTTACAGGAGCTCACTCTGTGTCTTTGTGCTGACCTCTCTAGATGCGTTGAGCGGAGCTAGCAGGAGCCAGCGGTCAGCTCGCGTGGCCATGGGAGGCTGGGTAGAAGAGATCCAGCCGGGTCGGCACCACGAACCAGTACCCGAGGAGGGTTCTGAGGATGAACTACCACCACAGATCCACAAGGTACCAGAAATAGCTTGGAACGTTGCTAATCCTCTGATCTAGCATCAACCACTCATGGTTTTGAACAAAGAAGCATTTTGCATTGCTGTTTGCTTTGGTTACTTCTATGAAGTACAACCATTAATTGCTGGAAAGCACCCTAAGTCCTGAGGTAACAGTTGTTATACTGTTGTAATGTAGTTACAAAACCATTTGAGCAGCCATTAAACCTCTGGGCTTGGTTTGACCGTTTTGTAAACACATCTTTTTCAGAAACATATGGCAGTAATCCGCTTGTCTGTGTTAATAATGTTTTGTACATCACAAATCTTCTCTTCTCTCATAGGTGACATAACCTGTGGGCCATCATTGGTATCTGAAGACAAAAAAGGGAACTACACTGACACCAGATTCACACTGACTTGGATTTCTATTTCTCAGAAGGATGAAATATTTATCTCACAATTATCGTGCATATTTATCACTAGCCACGCTGTGCCATCTCTGCTCACATTACAATTGAGATGGGTGAGAAGATGGCTGACATTAGCAAAGCTGAGAGGACAAACTAGTAGACCTGCACACAGCCTTCTCCATTTCATACACAAACCACTGAATCTTCAGCTAGAAACTGAACTGGACTTCACATATGAACAACTGACAGGAATATGCATCACACTGTAGCAGGAAAGTGTTGGTGTCATTTCTATGCTATCCAAGATTAAACATTTGAAAAGAACTTGACATCTTCATCAGCATCTCAGCTGAAAACAGTATGATCATAAATACTCAAGGCCCTGCTAACTAGACAACAGAATTACTCTCAACATAAAGCTATTTTCAGTTGAGCCCCTGCTTTGTTAACTGCTTTCAGTTGATACTTATGCTGGCATAAAGATTGGCAGAAATTCGTTACCCTGAAGTTATTCTAACATTGGACACACCAGGCATTTGAAATCCCCTACCATTAAAACATTGGCAGAAATCTATCGGTGAAGGAAATAGTGTTTTGCACTATAGATTTTGGAACAGGGATAGATTTAAGATAATTGATTTACATGCATCTTTACATTATAAACATAAGGAATGCAAAGCTGAGAGGAAAGCTTGTTAACTTTATCCTAACAGGATTTTGCTCAGGTATGTTTTGGGAGTCAATCACCAAATCACATACAGGAGAAAGATTCTACATTGTATATATTCATCCTGGTGTCCTAGTGGTTTAAAATGAGTGTTCAGGTTCTTGTGATTATGGGGCTAAACAATGTAAACATGATTAAAGCAAAGTGTTTTTTTTTTTTAAAGAAATATTCATTTAATCTAGTTGGAATGTGCCTGATTTGTTTGCTGGCAAAAATACATTGACAGGAATATCCATAAGTGTGCCATGCTTAGCTTAAGCACAACATAACATTGACCTGAGATCAGAGGTAAGCTAAAGGCTGTCAGATTAGACAATAACATACACCCCAGCATGGCACTAGAGGATTGTGCCACCCAACATGCATGCTTTTCTCTGACTTACTGTTTGCACACTTTTAAAGAGATTGCACTTTAAAAGGTTTCTCAGTCCAAAGGACATTTGAGTCAATTACTCATAGGTTTATTGTCTCCTTAATTTGTTCATTCAGTTGTAGTTTTTAGTTTTTTTTTTTGTGTGTGTGTGTGTGTGTCATCCAGGGAACTATTTCAAAGTATGCAGTTTAGTGACAAACCTGAGTAATTTAACTCTTGAGTATTTGGTAAACCGAAGAGCCTTATGACTTCACTCCCCTACCAAAAGCCAGAAGGTTTTTCTTTAGGAAGTTTACTACTAAACTCTGATTTAATATACTCAGGTTTATCTCTAAACATAGAGTACTTGGAATTTCCTTTTATTTGCGTAGGCTCAGGACGTAGAAAGCACATAAACAGACAGTGATGGTGTGTGGGTGGGGGACAGGGTCGTGTTTGAGTGAAATCATTTGAGCTCATTTCAGGCAAGAAAGAAAAAACCTTTCAATTCAAGCAGACAATTGCACACAATGTGGAGAGCAGGGGCCTATAAAGGATTACAACAGAAATTACAGTAAGTTTGGAGGTTGCTGGCTAGTTACGTGTAGGACTTGTGTGTTTGTCCCCATCCTCCTCAGAATTCATGTAGAATTATTTTATGTACAGTTTACTAAAAAAAGGAAACAAAAATACTGTCATGTCATGTACAGACCACTAGACAGTTCCTTATTACAGACCGGCCGCCGCTCTATCACAGCAGAATGTTTCCAGTGGCCGTGCATGACCATTTGTTCTTAGACTGTAGAAGAGATTATCAATAGTCTGTCACCCAATAAACGCAGACCAGATGGAATCAATCTGTAAGATTTTATTTAAGAATGTTTTTTCCTGCATTTTGTGTTGATTTTGGTTGATTTTAGTTTTTCTTTACAGATTTTTCGGTATGACATTTTGTACAGTTGTAAATTCATCAATAAATTGTATTTCGTAAATCGTTAAAGGACTTGTGGTATTTCTTTTGATTGTGTCAAAACTGGACATTGATTTTTGATAAACAGATAAATAAATCCCCTTTACAGATCCAACCATTTGAATGCTTCTCCATATAAGTGAACTGACCCACTACTCTATTTATTCAAATGCTCAAGGAAGCTTGATAGCTACTTTAAAGTCTAGTTACACATCTGCTTATTTTCTTAGACATCAAATAAAAATATTTTTTTGTTTGTTTTAAATAAAATGATTGTGTATTATAGATGTAATTAGGCCTAGGCTATACCTTGTGTATAGACACGAGCAAGCATTGTCAAATGCAAGACATTCTCTTGTGCAATGTTTAGATTGATTGTTGGTGCTTGAGTGAGTGTCTCAGTCCAAATAAAATAATATAGGCCTATCGAATGTGTGTGTGAAGTGTGAGAGGCACATTGTTTTTTTTAACCTGATAATAGTCTCCGACTCCGTGTCACCGGGGGTAAGCTACCAGTGTCCACATCGTGGCGCTGTTACCTCAGCACGTAGTCTACAGAGCCGTAGAGAGAGTTTGGCCAGAGAATGTCTCTGGTTTGGCCAACAGTCGCCATGTTGGATACCAACTTCTAACCCTATAGGGGGAATATGCTATGTTGAAATAAATAGCTTATTTATCACAATTAACAGGCATAATTGTTATGTCAATATGTAAAAGGCCCTTACAGAAAGATTGGTCCCCAACATGGCGCCCATTCGATTCACTAGTTTGCCGAACTCTGCTCTGAGCACGTAGCCGAAACACCAACTACCCAAGGCTAGCAGCATATACTACTACAATACGAGGAAATAAATTCACTGCCGTGAGTTGGAAGCAATTCTTAGAGTATGTATTTTGCTTCTTTGGATTATTTCAGGATAAATCAACATCTTGTTTACGCTAAATTCCTGAAGCCAGACAGAGAAGAATAACGAGATGTACAACAGCCATCCAAACCAGGATGTTCGAGATAAGTCATGTGACCACCTAGCGCTCGCAGAGCCCGGATAGCTCAGTCGGTAGAGCATCAGACTTTTAATCTGAGGGTCCAGGGTTCAAGTCCCTGTTCGGGCGGTATGTTTTTCCTGATCGGCCCTACAGAAAACTGCAAGGCCAGTCCGTCACCTGCTCTCACTGCAAGAAATAATGCATTGTGAAAAATAAAATATGTATACGAATTTGTGAAACCTAACTCGTGTGAAGTAGTCTGCATGAATTTAGCTAATTTGAATAATTCATGCAGACTAAGACTTCACATGGGCTTATTCGATCTACGACGTATACCCACTTAAAAAACATCACCATCTCACTTAAAATAGGCAAGGATATATATTAACATGTGTTGTTGATCACAGTATATAGGCTACCCACTACAGCTAACAAGACTACACCACAGTATACCTGCTACAGCTAACTACACTACACCACAGTATACCCGCTACAGCTAACTACGCTACACCACTGATGATATCGGTTATCGATCTTTGAAATCGTCAAATATCGAAATCGGTTCTGTCCAACGCTGAGGCCTCGTTGCACCAGGCCAATGATGTCCTGACTTCTTTGTCTCCGTTGTTATGGGCTCATCATCAATGTAGTAACGTGTGGCACACTAAAACAAAACAAAAAACAACTGAATTTCAGTCATTCCGTTTTTACATTATACACAAAAAACTAGATCAATGTAGTATGTTGTATACTAGCCTACTCACAACCAACAAATTCTATTAGGTCACAATCTTTTCCATACAGTTTTATTCTCCTGCTGCGGTGTCTTCTTGCAAAACACATCCACAAAATCATCAGGATTTATGGCCCTTCTTTAATTCTACACGTAACACCCCCAAGTTAAACAACATGTGTTAACATAGACAATGTACATTTTAATGTAGCCTACTTACTACCAACCAATTCTGTATTAGGCCACAGTTTTTTCCATACAGTTTTATTTTCTTGCTGCTGTGTCTTAGCAAACAGATCCACAAAATCATCAAGATTTATGGCTCTTGCCCTTCTTGACTACACGTTAACACCCCCAAATTGCTTAATTGGTCGTCACTCATTGTATTCTTCAAGACAGTCTTGATCATCTTAAAGTCCCAAAAAGTTGGCGTGTTCCTTTAAAAGGGATTGTAATAATTGAAGGGATACAGTTCTGGAGTCCTGGTAGTCCCATGTTTTGTGAGGGGAAAAAACTAAATTCCCTTTGCCTCACAACACAATTTCCATATTGAGGAGTTAGAATATGAAAAGTTCTCTTTTAGTCCAGTCATTTTAAGCCAAAATAGGGGTCAACGTTGAACAAATTGCAACAGAAGAAAACTTAACTGATTTTGTATCCTCAATATGTCCTGAGTAAGGGAAAAAAAGCCCTGAAGAATCCCAATAGGGGAAAGTTTAGAAAAAGACCTAAATATACCCTATTCATTTGCCTATACAGTATTTTTTTCATGCAAATAGGGGGAAAAAAAATGAACCTTCACATATCAACATGAAAATTTTGATTACTTACATCAAGACAAACAAAAAATGTATTATAAGTTTTTTGAAATTGTTTGTTAACATGGGCAAACAGGGCATAATGTAATTATAGCTAATTTACTAAATACCACAACGGCGCTAATAGTCCAGGCAAAGTAAAGTCTGACTGGACTACCTTCTCTTAATCTCAGAGAGAAGTACATAAAGAGTTGGCATGAACGAGCCTGTCCTAAATGACTCCTTATCTGTGTTGCCCTGTCTCAAAGCTATTAGTGTTAAGTCAAGTCAACTTTATTTATATAGCACATTTCATGCGACAAGCACAATATGCTCCAAAAGAAACAATAACAACAAACATGACATGACCAAACAATAAAGATATATGACTGCCGCTCAGTCCTGTTCATCCTCTCCGCTTGTCACACTTGTCAATTTGTCTCCATCTTCTCTTCCACCCCCTACTCTTGCAACTTTTGTGTATGCTTGCATGTGCGTGTGTGCGTGTGTGCCTGTGCGTGTGTGTGTGTGTGTGTGCCAGTGTGCTTCAAAATCTCAAGTCCAAAATAGCCTGGGCTATTCCAATTGTCAGTTTATTGCTCATCCTTTTTTCGTTGTTTTGAATAGACACGCATACCCATTGTTGGCGTGTTGTTGCAAAATCCGCGAAATCTTTTTATGCAAGCAAACTGCATACAGGGAGCCTTAACTGTTGATGTCGGACATGATAATCATCCAAACATCTTGCATTTTTCAGTGCTGCCAAAACTCCGCTACCCCCTCAGTCTCTGGTCCCACGCGCTGTGCTGTGTAAGGGGGGTAGTAGAGCGAAGAAAGCCAATGTATGCTGCTTTTACTGATATATTTAACAATACATGCATTAGGCCTACTAATCCAAACAACGTCACACTTGGCACTGCACGTAGTCTAGTGACTGTTTGGGAATGAAAGCTCAGTTGCTCACATTTATTTCGTTTAGACTTTTTGTGGTCTTAATGCAACATTTTACAAAGCAGCTGACAGGGCCACCAAGGACTGTGGGTGAAGCAACAGCAGAAAACCCTAATTAGCAAGCAGAAATGTCCTAGCCTGGTGTTTAGGGTGGGTCGTAATAAAGGCCAGGGTGGGTAGAGTACTGAAAATCTATACTCAAGTAAAAGTACAATTACTTCCTTCAAAAATTACTTGAGTAAAAGTAAATATTCCCAACTGAGAAATCTACTCAAGTAAAAGTAAAAAGTACTTTGTTAATAAATTACTTACTTACTTTTTTTTTGTACATTTTTATATTTTTGATGGCCCTTTAAAGGGATACAAAATGCCTGTTTGCTTTTCTCCTCTTCTGTAGGCTAATCATATAGGCAAACATTAACTACCCAATTCAAATATATTTTATTTAATATACTCTATCTGACACACTTTTGTAGGCTATCTTGTCATAGCCAGAATAAGCATAGTGGCTATGGATTGAAAAGCAGTCACTTCCAATTAGGGGTCGACCAATTATCGGCCTGGCCGATTATTAGGGCCGCATTTAGCATTTTTATAATAATCGGTATCGGTCATTTTTTCCACCGATAAGCCGATATTTAAATGGATAAAGAATGAAACGCGCTACTTTGTCTGTAAAGCGTCTCTCACTCCCTGCATTTGCTACTCTGTGGTCGTGAGCATTGTCCCGCCCACTACACCATCTGATTTGTTAGTTAGCACGAATGCAGCAAATCAGGATCGAAGACTGAACACAGACAAAGTTTAGGATTCTCACTGAGGCAGTAGACTAGGCTTCAGCTGTACGGAGCTATTTTTCGAAGGTAAGGAAGGTAGCCTACATTGCTGAAGTTGCAATGAATCACAATCATCTACACTGAAGTTACAAAAACACCACTTTGTAAGCTATTGTCTCTTTGATCCAGTAAAGTAAAGCACCCACTTCCTTCATTTAGCGAATTCCCGATTGATGCACGTTACTGATGCTGTTTACTAGTTAGCCTACAAACTCGGGTGCTGCGCGTCGGGAGTTCTCTGCCCCCGCCTCGTTTGTTAATTGTGAATAGAGCTGCACAGTCCCGCCCACAGCCGATGCCGGATGTAAAAATTCAATGCAATTTCTCCACTGACAATTGCGGTATAAGCCATAAAAACTTAACTGCAGGTGGTAGACTTAAAACAAGCTACGGCTGTACTAAGCGATTGTATATGCTCCTATAGACAACAAGAGTTCATGGGGCACTAACCTTGTTTTGAGATAAATGCCTTTTATTCGCGATCTCTTGGATAAGTACTTCATTACCCACAATCTTGAACAATCCCACAATCCCACAGTGATGCCTCTGATTGGTGGAAAGGCCGTTATGGTCATAGCAAAGATTGTTAAGGCGGAGCAATATATTTCATCAGGATCGAGCCACTTCCGGGAACCCGGATCGCACGAGGGGGGGCCAAAATCCCCCTTTATGCAGAGCAGATCGAGGCAGCGACTGCTCCATTGAAGTCTATGGTCATAGCTCAGAATTTTACCACATATGCTAAGGTCTTGGTTCTATAGAGTTAAGAATGTGAATTTTGGGCACGTTTTCATGATCCTCAAACCCTTCTGAACATTTCAGGTGCATTTTTAGCATTTTTGAGCATTCCAGTCTGGAGAAAATCGACTTTATATCAGGTGTGCGCCGGTTATTTATGCCGCTGCTGTTGGCCGGTTGCAACGTACGCTCATCAATACGTCATCGACACGCCTCTTTATGCAGACAGGATTCGATCCCCATTTTGCGCCCATAGACATGAACTACAACGAAGTATCTTGCTCCGCCTTAATAATCTTTGGTCATAGTTTGAAACTTTCTCAGCGAAAAATATTGATGCAGTCTTTTACTGCCTATGGCGAAAATCTTAATGTGATTAAAAACTTTCTTGACGAATATTGGTACTTGTATCAACAAGGATTGGGGTTTATTCATCACACGAACTTAGTCAGGGCCAATACACTATCAAATAGACCACTGTAAATGTTAGTTTAAACACTCAAACTTTTCAGATAGCCGACAGGCTAACCTCTAGCATTTCCGACATTGTATGCCATTACATAATGCAGCTAACATTAGCCTACATGCTGCAACACAGGTATGAAATATATTATGTTTTAGTGAGTGTCCAAAGGGGTGAAAGTCACTTAAAATCGGGTCACATTATTGACTGTTGTGTGTCCGAGAGTCAGTTTGTGGGTTTTGTAAGGGCCAGCATGAGGGACAAGACCTACATTACAAAGTTGTGGTGAGTTAAGTAGGGAGGTTGGTAACGTTAATGCTGCTAGCATAAGGTGACCAGATTTCTGAGACAAAATCCGGGGACATTTTCAGTTGAGAAGCGTAAAACGTGTAATGTTTTAATCATTGTAAACTTAAAACGGGGACACTGTCCCAGGGTCATCACTAGACTAGATCTCCACAAGCCCCCCTAGGGGGGTTCGGGGGCATGCTCCCCCGTAAGAAAATTTGGTGTATTTTAACGTTTAAATGCATCAATCTGGTGCACTTTGAAAAGAAATTCAAGAAAAGAAATTAGACTTCATTATTCTTATCTATGGAAATAGTTGTGCTGTAGGCTAGCCTAAACTTCCACTTGAGAATTTTAACCATGCACACACAGTTGGAATAGTTATAATATTGCAATAAGTTATGATATTCCCCATCCACAAAGCATATTTTCTTCACAGTTTCACAGTTCAGAAATGGTCCAAAATAGTATTGGCTACATTTCAGCACTCCATGAAATTATATCATAGTGGCAGTGCTGTTCAGACAGTTAATCTAGCTAGTTATCTTGGTCATTGTAATGCCTGTCTTCTTTTTTTCAAGACAGTCTGTGCTTTACCCATATCTGAGAATGTATGATGTGATAATATGTGTCTTATGTAGCCTAATAGGGCCTATGTGTTGTCAGTCTTATATCAAGAAAAAATAACTCATGTCTGATGCTTTTTTTTCTTTATATTTTTGCCTTAATGTCACTAGGAAGCATGCCAGTAGAAATATAGGCTATATTCATATTTGTAGGTGATTGACTGGAATCTGGCAATATGAGAACCATTATGGTGGGATAGGCCTACTCTGGCTAAACAATTTACAAAAATGTTTGTACTGACATAAATCGGTTACATGAGAATAGGCCTACATTATAATTTTGGCCCAAAGTTGTAGACCATGTAGAAACTTGTTGCAATTGGCCTACCGATGCTAGTTGTCACATAAGTTCATTGTTAATTTTCTGGCGAACCATTTATCACAGCAATTTGGCGCTAATATCATTGGAAAGCTTAGATTCCGGCCGTTCACGTGATATCTGCGTATGATATGCTATCTGTATCTGTGACGGGTTCTCCGCAATTTTAGTTTAACCTGGACTTGAGCAGCTGGCACGTTTGTGATGAATAGTTTAATAATTCCCCCGCACAAGTGGTTTCATTTCAAAGATTCTACCGCGCTGCTATTCCACCAATCGAAATAGCCTACCAGAAATATGGGCATTCTAGAACATCTTGGAGGTCTGAGCTCATAGATATATACACTAGATGTCGCCTTGACTACTGCTGTTCATTGAACGAATGCGTCAATCGAGACGCCATCTTGCTTCAGTGATCCACTCCTCTATAATGCATTAGCGTCAATCTGGGCAAAGATCTAGCGAAAATAAAATCACCATAAATCGTCAAAATCTCAAGCAATTATCTAGTTTTTTGGGTTGTTCCAACTGACAGGCATGTATTTATGGTTGAGTCTAGAGAAAACTAAGCTTAAGACGATAATAAAGATACATTTTACCCGTCTAGCCCCATAGACTCCCATTCATTCTGCACTAGCTAGCGGCGGCCCCTAGAGGAACAATGAGTAAACTGCAACCAGGTTCGATACAATGAAAGTAAACAGGCTCTTCGTAGACAGGCTCTGGTTGAGGCCACATACCCCTCGTCTCGTTTACTCATGTAAGTTGTAATCTCACCAGAAGTTGCTGTAGATCTGTAGAACATTTACCTCTGCTACTACATAGGCTACGCCAGTCGTTACTTTTATAATCATGGGTCAGTGCCATGGGCAAACGAGATAGCTGAATTCATAAATGACAAAGCCATGAGAAAGGTGATTTTCTTACGTTTCAACAACAAAGAAGCCGATCTGCCATCATTGTGAGAAGTTCCCAAATTTGTCGCTAATCGCTAAAAAGGTTTTCTATCGCTGGGGATGGCCAAACGTCGCTAAATAGGTAACGCTGACAATACAGGAGAACTAGTTTAGCGCTTCAGATCCCTGTACCATGATGGCGGCGGTGTTGACGCATGCTGAGAAGCAGAAGGCGACATCTAGTGTATATATCTATGGTCTGAGCTGAGCGCTTGCTTTGACTGGCTTGAGCCTGTGCGTGAAGGGTGCGCAACTGTACGTTTGGTCAGTGTTTTCTTTCTTTTATTCCAATTTCGGGTCTGTCAGTCACAGTGAAAACCGGGGACTTTTCCGGGGACAGCTCCAGCCGGGGACAGGTCACCGAAATCGGGGACTGTCCCCGGAAACCGGGGACGTCTGGTCTCCCTATGCTAGCAGTGTTAGTTAACATTAGCTAGGCTACTGTAGCCTTCATACTGTATGATTCATATCAACCATTAACCTAGGAATATTTTGTGCATTTAATGAACATTTTGTGTAATAATTCACGGCAAATTAATAAACTGAATATGGTGGTCCAAGAGCAGACCATGCACCAGTCCATGCATCAGCACGACTGAGCAGTTATGACAGCATAGGATGAGTCAGGTAACGTTACGAAGCACTGCCATTAACGTTAACCGCTTTCACACACACACGATATAAAATACACAATGATAAATATAAAATTCAATATCAAAACACTATTATTTACACAATTACTCCTGAAATAACTGCTATTAACTGCACATTCACTATATAAAAATCACTGTTTGGAGGAAAGGTTTCGCGTGCTGTCGCCGGTTGGAAATGGCAAAATAAATCGCGCCGATTTTGCCTATATTATTCAGTGAGGCGCGGTGGTTTATGGGATGAGTAGTTCCTTCGCTCGGAAATGAAAATATGTACACAGTCTTGTACCTTTGACTTTTTTTGGATTTTCTCTTCGTTTTTTTTTTTACTCGAAATGATATGTTGTATGCTTATGAGTTATGCCGTAGCTGGTTAGCCCAAGACATATGTTGTAAAACTCTTTAGATACGGATTTTTCCAAACGTCAATGGGACAAATGAATGGGAATCTTACATCCGGCACCTAACCGCATTTTGGCTGTGGGCGGGACTGTGCAGCTCTATACACGGGTTTCCCGTTTACCAACAAAACTAGATGCGCGCGCAGCCGTAGGGCAGAAGACGCTTGGTGGCCGTCCACAACGTTATAAACTTAACCTAAATAGTCGGCTGCTGTAAGCTACAATCGGATTGTTTTGTATACCCCTGTTGTCTCAATGATAATAACATCTCATTTCAGACTATATTTCAAAGTTTTCCGTTCATTTGCATTAGTGCTGCCGCGATTAGTCGACTTAGTCGACCTAATCGACCATGAAAATTAGTCGACGGCAATTTTTTTAGTCGAAGAGTCGTTTTACTATTGACCGCCTATTTAATTTTGGTCTCACACGGCTGTAATGTTATATTAACTCTATGTTATTCACTCTTGAAAAGTACAATGACTGTCTTTGGATGTTAAACAGGCTACTAAGACTTTGGCATGTTTTAAACCCCACTATGCACGCAAGTGTTAATTCCAGCAGCAAAGCTGCGTGCCTGCCTGCTTTCAGCGCAATTAATTATTAGGCAGAGCTAAGTGGGGGGAAATTGAAATAAATTAAGTGAAGTGTCTCACGTTGACAACGCAACGGCGTGTCATTACTGTAATTCATTCATACAAAAAAACGTTAAACCGAACATGCCGCTGCCCGTGATATCAACAATCAAGGTGCGCGTCATTTCCCATGGTCAATAAGTCACGACGCATATTGTTTTAGCGTTCAAGCCAACTGATAAAGTGAAGTAAACTATGTGGTAAGACGCGCAAAGTGCCTGTAGCCTACTTGTTTTGAACATGCTGATGTTAGGCTCATTTGCAAAGTCCTCAAGCTGTCGCCTTTCAAAGTCCAGCGTTTCTCAAACTATGGGCCGCGCGGACCAGCACCGGCCGTAACGTGGACACTGCTGGTCCGGAGCCGCGGAGTGAAATTATTCCCGGGGCTTCGTCTGATAATTTGCTGCGCAATTGATCAAGGAACCGCGGACCGACAGAAAAAGAAAACAAACTTTTCTGCAATCAGTATGAATTACTTGCTAATTTGGTGTCATCAAACATAGAGGCATACAATTAAATGGTGGTATGAGCGTTCATTCAATGCGCGAGAGAAACTGAAACCACTTGATAACGTTGGTAGCAAATCTCCAATTCAACCTATTGGAAAGCTATTTAATTATGAAACTACATTTAATAGAACAATGTGGATTTATGCAACTTCCATAAAAACAGAGCACAGACTACACTATCTAGAGTATTGTATAGTCAAATTTGAATAACGTGGCCAAAAGGTTGTGGCATAATTAAATATGTAAATATTCTTTCCATTTGCCTACCAGTATATGATGCTTGCATGAGGGAAACATCCCAAAACGATGACACCCATATAATTGCTGTTGTTTTGAGAAGTATTTATCATGCAACCATGCAAAAGCAATGGAACTATTCTAATTATATTTTACATTAGTAAAGCAGTCCTCTGATGTGCATGTTTTCAAACTTTTTGTGAACAATGTTAGCACCTTAAACACTGGCTGCTCATGCATGTATAACAATATAGCATAACAATAATAATTGTGATGTGATAAAATGATAATTTGATGGGGGGTGGGTTCATGTAGGTGGGCCCTATGACCCCAAAGTATGCCATGACCGGGCCTCAGGTCAAAGAAGTTGTCTATGTCGATGGCAACACTGGCATACAAATAAAGTCTATCAAAGGTCTGACATTACTGTAGATCTGAAGGTAGCATTTTAAATGGGTGTTTTTTTTTTTAATACATAATTTTTTTGAACAGTTTACTTACAGTAATACAGCTTCTAACAAAAGTAGGGTGATATATATTTTACGTTTTCCCTTTAGTTGAGTTCAAAATAAAACGTACACAACAAAATAACAAACACTTGATTTAAAAAAAAAAAATAGTCGTTTAGATTAGTCGACTAATCGAAAAATTAGTCGAAAGATTAGTCGTTAGAAAATTAGTCGTTAGTGGCAGCACTAATTTGCATTATTAATATAACATCGTATTTTGTCATTTTTGGCGAAGACATGCATTCCGTTAGGGATATTGAACATATTTAACATTCTCTAACCATCGTGATTTCGAATTGGTGCAGTTTTCAGCACAAAAACTCATTTTATTCTTGTGCTCTTTTGTATTGCTCTATGCTGTTCTATGGTGCTTTCTGCCTCTTGGTTGCGCACGCATGTTTTCGTGACGTTGCATAGAAATCCATGTATAGGAGTCGCTTTACTGCAAGCTGCTTTTCACTCTTCCTAGAGAACGTTTACAATGTCAAAACCAACAGCATACAACAGTTACCCGCAAGGATGATTTTTGGGGCCTCTCAATCTCCATGCAGTACATCTACTTGAACGTTATGCAACTCCATTGAATTGGGAACGCATCTTGAGAGTGTATGAATGGGAGAGATAGTGGCAGGTTCCAGCTGGTTTGTCATTGTTTATATTTGTGATCTCCTTTTTAATCTAAGAATCTAATCACATGCCTGATTTCTCTGGAACCAACAAACGTCAGCAGGAAAATAAATTAAGACAGACAGACATGTAATGATTAACAACATTTATCAAATGTCAAATCTAAACAACATTCAATATCAATCAACATCTATGTTCCACTCACCCTTCTATCGTTGTCCTCTGGTGACCCACGTCCTGGTGAACCTCTAAGCTTTCACTGGACTCTGACTTGCAGTTGAACTTTCCACTGTAAACAGATATTTTTCTTCATATACAGAACAAACATTGATCACATTGAGGACATACAGCCAAATAAGAAATGTATTGTACATTTGTGATTGGCAAACATGGACATTTTTGGGATGACAAAATTGTCCCTACCAATATGTTAGAGAACACATTCATTCGAACTCACTCATTGTTTGTTGTAGCCTCTCATAGCGTTTACATCTCCAGGACAACCAGTTTAGACATGCTATCATTTGAGTGTCTGAAACCAAAGTGGATTTATCTGACGCTCACGTGAAAGTGTCAAAGCATGGCTACTTGTTGCGTTTGTGACTCGGAGAAGACAAGCACCAAGGGGGCACCACAATTTAGCCAACAAATAGGAGTCGCTTTACTGCAAGCTGCTTTTCACTCTTCCTAGAGAACGTTTACAATGTCAAAACCAACAGCATACAACAGTTACCCGCAAGGATGATTTTTGGGTCCTCTCAATCTCCATGCAGTACATCTACTTGAACGTTATGCAACTCTATTGAATTGGGAACGCATCTTGAGAGTGTATGAATGGGAGAGATAGTGGCATGTTCCAGCTGGTTTGTCATTGTTTATAATTGTGATCTCCTTTTTAATCTAAGAAACTTTAAAAAGGGTCATTCCACGTCAATTCAACCAGGGCCCACGCACTTAGGTCTCAAAAAATTCTGAAAAAATTACCAGGTGTACCTATGTTACCCAGGAGACACACTGTAAAATTACTCTTATGTAAGATCAATACTTTCCAAGATACAGCCAGTTTTACAGGGGGAGGGGGGTGTCGATTTTGTTCGGCCTCTTTTTTTTGTCAAAGTTCACAAGCCCACAGCGCAAGAACTAAACCATGTAGGAGGCTCAAATTTTGCACGCTGGTACATAAATAGGAATAGTATGTAGCAAAATCGTCACATTTGGTCTGGATAATCCTGCATGGTCATAGCTGTCCCTCAAAGTTGATACACATTTTATTGGAGTTTTTGGCTGGGTTCTGTTTAAGCCTTCAGAAGACATATTTGTACTCAACATAGGCTCTTGATTTATTTTCCTTACTGAGATAAGTAGAAACACTCTCACAAAAAGCAATGAACAGAAAATAAATCCCTTCAGGGTCTGAACAGCAGACCTCACAAGTCTGAAAAATCATTTTGGTTATCATTTTCAGAGCACCCAAACACCTTGTGGGAATATACAAAGATTTTTTAAATATGTTTTTATTTATTCTCCATGATCCCTTCTTTTTGAAAACACCAATTTGACTTGTCTTATGCAAATCTTTCTTTTTTATTTTCCACCCTGAACATGGGCAAAATGCCCCATTGACATCAATTTGGAGAATTTGGAGAACTCTGGCATGTGTGCTTCCTGAAGGCTAAGTGACGTTATTCACGCGACAGCCATTGTGTAAACCAAAAGGAGGGTGGGGGTACACTGACTATATTATTAATGCGTTTTACTGGCGAATGAAAAGAACACAACAATCCCAAGGTTTGTGTACCCTGTAGCCTCGTTTTGGTTTAAAATGTCCGTCGCATGAATAAGGCGAATTCACCGCTGCTGTCCCTGCTTGTGGAGTGAGCAGTATTTACCAGCAGGTGGCAATAAAGCAGAAAAAGCCTAACTAATGACAAGAACATCAGGCCATCACCCGAGTCAAAATCATCATATGTAGAGAGTCTATGGCCAGATAAATATGAATACAGAAGCCAAAAGGTTGCAGAAAACTGCAGTTTTAACAATTTAAGTATTTTAATTATTTTTGTTAGGGCTACCAGACGTTTTTTTCTGATGGGATCACAAGACTTATGATAATCATGAGCATGATTCATATGATGGATTAATCATATCAGAGATACAGAAAACGTTATCTTAACTCCTTTGTGTTAACACACTGATGTGATAAAGTTGTTAACACACATGACTGAGGGGCTGTCGTGCAACTGTATAGCATTCGTACCACATTCTTGTGAGAGGGACCGGGTTCAAATTCAACCCACAGTCATTTCCCGATCCCACCCCATTTCTTTTCCACTTACTTCCTGTCACTTCTCACTGTCCTATCTGAATGAAGGCAAGTGACTGAAAGAATATACTTAAAAACACATAAGAGTGTATTGGAGATTGAACAAACAGTTTATGCCTCATATAATGTTAACAAAGTATTTTAGAAGGGTACAACCAATTCTGAATGAATCCTTTTCCACACTCTGATCTTTTTCTGATTTAATGATGTGTCTGATATGAGTATCTCAGCTGCTGGTAGAAGATGCTCTCTAGCCTTTCTTTGTCCCTGCTCTCTCTCCTGTGTGAATGAGTAATGGCAGAACATTAATTCTGTAATACAGCTCACTATATGATGTATTTGTGTTGATGTAAAATTATTCAAAAGATTCTTACCTGTGTGTGTTTCATCAGATGGGTGCTAATGCATCTTTTTTCTGCGGAAGCAGAAGCATCTAAAGCAGCTGAGCCACCCGAAGCATCCCTGAGGTCAAACAAATGTCCAAGATTAATATAGTCAGACAAGACACCAGACAATTTTAAACATGTCCACAGCCAGTGTTTCTGTGAGAAATGCATACCTTGTTCTTCTTTTTTTTTGTTTTTTCTGTGGTGGTTGAGCCAGACTGCTGGTCAGGAGAGGAAATGGCAGGGCCAGACTGGTGACCAGGAGAAGTGGTGGCAGTGCCAAACTGGTGGTCCGGAGAAGTGGTGGCAGTGCCAGACTGGTTGTCCGGAGTGGCAGTGCCAGGGCCAGACTGATGGGCATGAGAGGAAGTGCCAGGGTCAAACTGGTGGTCCGGAGTGATGGTGCCAGGGCCAGACTGATGGCCAGGAGAGGTGGTGGCAGTGCCAGAAGAGGTGGTGGCAGAGCCAGAAGAGGTGGTGGCTGAGCCAGAGCCAGAGCCAGACTGATGGGCATGAGAGCTGGTGGCAGAGCCAGAAGAGGTGGTGGCAGAGCCAGAAGAGGTGGTGGCAGAGCCAGAGCCAGACTGATGGGCATGAGAGCTGGTGGCAGAGCCAGAAGAGGTGGTGGCAGTGCCAGAAGAGGTGGTGGCAGAGCCAGAAGAGGTGGTGGCAGAGCCAGAGCCAGAGCCAGACTGATGGGCATGAGAGGAAGTGCCAGGGTCAAACTGGTGGTCCGGAGTGATGGTGCCAGGGCCAGGCTGATGATCAGGAGAGGTGGTGGCAGTGCCAGGCTGATGATCAGGAGAGGTGGTGGCAGTGCCAGGCTGATGATCAGGAGAGGTGGTGGCAGTGCCAGACTGATGATCAGGAGAGGTGGTGGCAGTGCCAGGCTGATGATCAGGAGAGGTGGTGGCAGTGCCAGACTGATGATCAGGAGAGGTGGTGGCAGTGCCAGGGCCAGACTGATGGTCAGGAGAGGTGGTGGCAGTGCCAGGGCCAGACTGATGGTCAGGAGAGGTGGTGCCAGTGCCAGTGCCAGACTGATGGTCAGGAGAGGTGGTGGCAGTGCCAGGCTTCTCTGGGGCCACTTCAACCTCTACAACCTTGACGTCCTTAGGTGCCTTGATGGCAGCACTCCTGTGTTCTTTGTTCAAAAGAATCCTCTCTGCCATGTCCCTGAGGATGTACATCCACCTCGGCGCAACGAAGTCCCGCTGGCTGACATGGAATTCTGAACAGAGCTGCAACACATTCACACACAAACACACACAAAAAATGTGTTCACATTCACTAATGTCAACTCCAGTGACAATATTAAAACACCACAGACAATACCAAAGACAGGCAATACACAAGTGTAGACCTCTGTACACAGATGGCCTGCTCATAAAAGCGCAATGATTAGAAAAGACAGCACACCCTTACCTTCACAAAGTCCGCCAGAAATCGACGGTTGACATCTGCTGAGTATATCAGCGTTGTTCCCACTGACTCACAGAAATGCAGCGCTTGCTGGATGTAGCCAGCTCGCAACAGCATCCTGGAGTACAGTGTTCTATAATGCTGGAGAACAGTGAGAGAAGGTGAACCTGGGCCATTTCCTTCATCTGTATTATTGTTTAGGACTTTTTCCAACACATGAAAGAATTGTCCCTAATTGAGCATTAAGTTTGTCATTTTGCCTGGTAAATTGCCAAAGACAACTTCAGGATGTAAACATGATATGATTGCAAAAAAGACATTTATTTCATGAGAAAGAAAAACAAACCTGATACTCTGAGATGAACGGCTGGTCTGTTCTTAGGCCCAGCACATAGTCATAGACCTCCATCCTCTCGACTGCTGCCCTGGTCGATCTCAGGAATGGTCTGCTATGGTGAATACATGGCCATACAAGAAATATTTATATCTACATAGTTTTATTATAGTTATTTTGGATAAAGTGGATTTAGGTTTGTCTTACCTCTTGATTTTTGAGATACTATGCTATTTTGTTTATAGTTACTTTGGGTAAAGTGAGAAAGAGTGTGTGTGTGTGTGTGTGTGTGTGTGTGTGTGTGTGTGTGTGTGTGCACGTTTCATGGATAATGTCTTAACTCTTGATTCTCAATTCAAAGTGTTTGGTTATGGCTGTGTATCACATATGTATATTTGTTTCACCATTTGATTTTACAGAGTGTTTGTTTCTTGCATTTGTCTTACCTCCTGGTTCCCCTAATGCGCAATTCAGACCATTCCAGAAATATGCCACAATGCAAATGCATTATTATATCACAGAGATATGCGGAGTTGGGCTTTCCATGTGATGCTGTAGTTGGCATGGAAAAGGTAAACAATATGAATTTAACCTGTTTTGGAATAAGGTTTTAAGGGTTCTGACAGTGGTCATGATATAACTATCTTTGATTTGTGTCATATTACCCAAGGTCTCTGCCATTGTTTCCATGATATCCTTCTTCAGGATATTTTGGTTCATATAACAAAGAACCATGGCCAGATGGGGGCGCCAATCACCCCAGCTGTTCTTGCCCCACTCCTGTAAAAAGGGTTGTATCATCTCTCATGTCAAAATGATAAATTCACAAATGTGTGGGTACAGAGAATACTGTCTAAACCACATAGCAAGGCAGCCAGATACAGCACAATTTTGCCAGTTGTCTGGTCCTAGTAAAGTTTAAGTTGAGTGAACTTTAGCAGACACTTTGATGACTTGAAGCTGTAGCTTAACAAATCAAACCTAGGTCAACCGATTGTCAGGTGGTGACTATCTATTCACAATATTTGCCCGCAACTCACACACACACACAAACACACGAGCAACACTTACAGAAGCTGCTGCTGGAACTTTTCCCATCAAGATTTGAAAATAGGTCTTCATGGGGTCATTTGCTTTTAGGTGTTCAATAAGCCTAATGGAATGAATGGATGTAACAAAGACACCATGTTAAGGCAGGTTTGTATAACTGGCAACAGGCTTTTTGCTTAATTTCTATTATTCATGGTTGGAGCTCTCTTAAAAGCACCAGCATTCTTACCTCAGAACAATTGCATCACATGAGCCTTTGGCAAAGCCCTTCAGGATGACCCAATGGTCCCACAGAGCATCCCTCTTGGCTAATTGCTCAGCTTCCTATATCAGAGGGCAGATAGTTTTCCACATCTTGACATGCACTTTCAAAAACATTACACATGCAATTACACCCAATCCAATAGCTATTACATATTTTGTGCCAAGGAGCATTCAGTTGCTAAACAGGTTGAATTCAGACAGGTTGCATATGCCTGAATTGAATTGGTGCATTGAAAGTGCACCATCCTAAAGTATGCATATGCTTTATATATAGCATATGCTTTATATATGCACATACTATATAGTATTTTTTTTATTAGTTTGTCATTCTTTGCATCAATGTGCGAGTCTGCATGTAAGTGTTGTTTTGCTCTTTGTAATGTATGGCTCATAAGTGCAAGACAAATTCCCCTTGGGGCAATAAAGGTTTCATTCATTCATCAATATACACAATCCATGGAACTGTTTTTGTTTGTTTGTTTGTGTTTGTTTGTTTGTTCATACTGAAATAGCAAACCCATATCTAATTCATGTCTCACAATTCAAGTTCACCAAGTTCAAGTTTCTTGAATTTTCCCTGGGGATCAATAAAGTATCTATCTATCTATCTATCTATCTACCATCAATCACAGCTGTGGGTCTCACAGCAAGTCTTACTTCTTTTTTGCCAAAGATAATGAGGTTGACAAGGGCCTGGTGTCCTTCGCCAGAGGACAGAAGATTCTCATCCTTCTCAAAGGCCAGTGGGTTTGATATGAGCAATTTGGCAATATCCTGACCCGTCACACTCTGAGAACATATTTTGAGAAAGAGGTCAATGCACAATCTTTAACACATTTCTAAGAGACTGTAATGTACAATGCAATGTTCTCTCTCTCTCACTCACACACACTTTGCCTGAAGCTTTGTTTTTCAGATAAAACTGGAATTTGCAACGTCTTACCTTCATAGATATTATAAGACACAGACACACACATGCTCACTCGATTCCAGCCATTTCTGGTGGAGAGCAACACTTACTCTGGTCTCTCGGCACACAAGTGCCAGGAGTCCCCAGACAAGGCCAGCCGCCTCCTTGTCCATCAACCACGTGGTTCTCAGGCATCTCTGCCATTTTTTCATGGCAAATTTATAAATGCTTACAGTATAAGTCACCCCCCTAGAACAGGAAACAAATTGAAGCAAATTGAAGCTGCTCTATGATTAAGTATGCATTGAATCTGATTGTGCTCTGTTGTGTACAGAACTTACATGTCAAAAGGCCCAAGGTAATCCTTATAGTCAGTCTTGTAAGCGAAATGCTGAATAGGCAGAACCTAAGAAGGGTCCATCATGTAAGTTTTTATTTTAGTGAAGATTGGCACAAGCACAAATGCATAGACAAAAATAATGATGACCTAGGCCCAATGTGGCAGAGAATAGATAGTTAGATAGACAGACATACAGATGGATTTAGTAGGTCAGTGCAATATCATATGTGATAATTGTCATTATATTGTGCCTATTTATTATTTACTTACTGGCTTATATATTTTCTTATCATCAGTTGAATTACTAATTTACCTGGTCTTGCTTCACAGATCTCTGCAGCGTCTCAGGTGGAGTCTTGAAGACGCGGCTAGGGGCATCTCCAAGCCCCTGGTCACGGGGAGGATCCACATAATCGCAAGTCCTTAAATTCTGTACCTGCTTGGGCAGAAGTCGTTGTTTTCTTATGGCTTTGAACAGTTTTAAAGGCTTGAGGTGACGTTTGTGGCATCCCGCCAGATCCAAAGAATCGATGCGGTGCATCCTGCTACTCTCCACCAACAGTGTTCAGAATAGGCTATGAGTTAATTTCCTGATCAATAAAGAAACGTGGCACTCTCTTTACCAATACATTCCCAAATTAAAACTTTTATATGGACCCTGGTTTATATACCCTGGAGGCATTATGACGTAGCCTATGTGTAATGCAACGTCACAATGCATGGCAAAACAACCAACTGTTGATCAAATAGAATGTTTGCAGAACGTGATGATAGTCGTTCTTGTTCAGCTGGATGAACTCTTTACTCAGCTAACACGTGTGGCTTATTTGTGCTATTTATAACGTTTCGGACAGCAAACGGAATAGTTGCCTAAAGCATCTCACAAAATGTGGCCACGCTAGAAAGCATGTTATCAAATTAAATTATATTATAATTTCGGCATCCAAATCAGCACCTAGGCCACCCAACCCCGCAATTCTTAGAAATATATTAATACAAATGTTATATTTAGTCTTTTATAAGTAGGCCTAGGCTAATAACTGAGGACCAGCACTGACTGGAAATTTGGTAGGCTAGTGGTGCTAAGGCCTGATAACTCAATTAGGGCCAGATGTTCAGAAGACAGATCTGTATAGGCTTAGGTGGAATTAAACGAACTAGCGTAGGCCTGCTACGAATCGTAATGTAACAAACGTTATTTGGGAAACGGTGGTTCTGTAAATTGCCAGTTATCAAGTCGGTTTTAGTAGCCTTAGCTTTGTTCCAAAAAAGCGCGATTTCTTCTTAATTGGTGTCTTGTCTCCAAGACGCTTTTAAAATGAACCTTTCACCTTTCAGTTTTGTCATCTGAACTACAGCATTCGTTTTCTTTCGTGAAAGAGGAGTGGACGCAAAGGTGGTAGAATAGGCCTAGCCTACAAAATGAAAGGTCTAATCGTTTGCGAGTCAACATACCGACTGCAATTCCTCGTGTTAAAAAAATGTCCCTGCTATCAAGGAAGTCAGTCGGCTATGATTCTTTTGATTGGTAGCCTACTTAGACCTTTCTATCCAAAGCGACTTGCATTATAATGCACCGGGGTAGGCTACGGTTTCATAGTAGTTTCTTAATTCAACAAAATGTTAGTCATGAAATACTTGTGTAGCCTATATAGTGATTCATTAGGGCTACGCTGACACATGACAATAACAGAAAATATCGCTTGAAACTGTCATTTATTTTACGAATGTATTTACTCAAGGTTTTTTTTTTTTGATAGAATTAGAAAATATGTGTAGTGCTGTGTGGTTGTGCAATGTTACTTTTAAAAAAAATAATGTTATATTTTTTTTTTATGAAAATGCAGACATTAATAGAAATAGTGTCTTTACGATACATTTGCTCTTGTTATTGGGAACATTTCATATTCGTAAACGTAAATGGGGCGGGGGACCTTGTTTTGCAGCCTTCAAAAACGAAGTCAAATTCTACATGGACACTATTATTGGACTCAACAGCTGAAAAGCTGACAGAACTATATGTATATGTTCTGATATTATGTCCTCTTTGTGTTGATTTGTATACCCCTGTTTGTTATCATTTGTATGGTGATTTTTGTAGATAAAAAAATAAATAAAAAATAACAGAAAATATTTGTGGTACACATTTGGAATAAAATATTTATTGATGTTTGTTTTTGTAGAAATGTTGGTAAATAAAAAAACAAAACCATTTTTACAAAAAGTTAAATCAGAACTTCACCCTTTTTGTGTACGATTTCAGTGCAACTTTCTTAAATGTACATAGCATTACAAATATAAGGAATAACAATATGCAACATTTGTACAGAACAAGATAGAAACGTATATAAAAACTTTATTTTAAAAAATAGTGACCACTATTTGAAGCACATTCAATTGACACCAGTGTATTAATTGATTTTGTGATGACTGTACAAAAAAACAAAAAGCACACAACTGCAATGAATACAAAAATAATTTAGGCAATTAAAAAATGAGTCCTAAAAGTTCTTATTAAAACATGGAAATGGTGGCGATTCCAGTACAAAAAACGGAACATGACAAACACACTGGCACAAGTGCGGTTTTAACATTCCTTCAGCGGTCGGATTTCCTCGGATATGAAAGCAGCGAGGGGGACCCTAAAAGAAATGAAAGAGCAGGAAAGTCAGTGACCGATGACAAATATCACATTAGGACAGTGATTTACAGCTGCTTGATTATGGTAAAAATCATAAATCATGATGGTTAATATTGAGAAAACAATTATTTAATACGATGAATCAATAATGAAGGAAACGATCCACTTACAAAAAATTGAAGGAAAAAAAAAAAAAAGTCATGCAACAGTTACCACTATAAAAGCAAAGGGTTGTAAACTCGAGAGTAAAGAGATGATTATTAGAAAAATAGAATATATCAAAATATTTGTATTTCGATTCCGTTTTCATAATCATCGGAAGTCAATTGTGAGAGAAATTCAATTCAATTCAAACAAGCAGACATTATCCACCACAAGACATTACCCTGGAATGCAAGTTAGCCAACTAGTCATAGTAAATTAGTTTAAATTGTGACCACAACCAATGAATTACTTTTAACACAAACATGCAACTGACAGAGGTAAAAAGATCGGCAAAGTGAACTTGGGGTGACTGATTACACAAGATACTGAACATTGCCAACTGAATGCTACAAAGACTCTCGCAGAAAGAGCTCAACATTCTGTTCCATGCTCAAGGTCTATTCAGTTGTCTTTAGGTGACAGAAGAACACATTTGAACTGAGTGAGTCAGCGAGTGGCTGAACAGAGAGGTGAAATGAATGAATGAATGAATGAAAAAAAATCATGAATACATGGCTGTCTGCCTGGAGTCAGTCTGAGTGGTGGAAATTAATGAATAAATGTCAGTCTAAGTCTAAGATTGAGTCAGTGAATAGCTGGATGTCTGGAGTAACAGTCCGAGTGGCCGAGAGCGAGTGAGCGAATGACTGAGTTAACCGGATGTCTGGAATTGGTCTGCGTGGCCGAGGGGGACTCACCGGGCGGCAGCATGTAAGCGGGCGTCAGGCAGCTGAGATAGTGCCAGCTCCTGTTCTCACTCAGCCACTTCTGCCTCTGGCCCATCATGTGGGCCAGGCTGCCGTGGCCATGTCTCCCACTCTCACCCGGGCTGACTGCAACGCCAGTCACAGGCAATCAACCAATCAGCAACCAAGGAGGGGAGGGGGGGTATCTAATGACTGGGTATCCCCCAAAGTGTTAAGAGGGCCGATACGAGATGGGGATTGTTGGGTTCACGCCATCTTGTGTAATCAGTCACCATATTATCATGTTAACCGGACACTTGTTTGGTATTACTTATGCTGTTTGCGGAACATGAAAGTAGTCTGCGTAGTGTTTCTGAGTGGGTGTTTTTACAGGAGAAACAGTGCCTGATTACACAGACAGGCTTCCCAAAAATGTGCAAAGAAGGGGGTTGTGGGTAATATGGTTCATGCATGTAGTGTGCCACCAAAACTGATTCACACCTGTGTAGTGATGTTATGGGGTGACTTCTGTGAGGTTTCCTCAACAGTGTGGTATGCTGCTATGATCCATCAGTACACACTTTCAAAGCACCAAAACCAACCGCACGCACGCACCCCATTCCCAAACAATCCCTCCAGGATTTTGCAATCATGATTTTTTTTTTTCCAAATAAACACTAATTCAATAATTCATTGAAGAAGTCACAGAATTTGTGATTGATTGATTGATCGATCGCTACCATTTTTGAGAATTCCCCCTTGCAAATTCAGTTACTTTTGGCCGTAACAACAACCACAACAGAGGCCTGCACGCTCCTGGAGGGACTGCCCCATACTTGACACCCCCCCCCCCCCCCACACCAGAGTGCCCCCCTTTTCTGTCTCACCCGGACGGACGGCTCCGAGCCGCTGCTGGATGGTCTCCAGGTGCTGAATGTACTCCGTGAGTGAGCGCTCGGCATCCTGGGATGCAGAGAGGGAGCGCTCTGTCTGTAACAACACCGGGCTCGCGTGCATCCTGGGGACAGAGACAAGCACACACACACAAAATAAAATCACATTTTTATTTATAATCAGTTACCAGTGAAACCATTTTTATCCATACCACACATTTAGATAAACTAAAGCAAACTGGAAGTGCATTAATGAAGCATGATCATTGGTAGTGTATAAATAAAAAACAACTTCATAATTCCATAAGAGAGAGAAAGGCCATCTGGAGGTTCTTAAAAAACAGGCTCATTCATGATGTTGCTATAAATGAGCTGGTAAGTATCTTCACCTGTTCTGCGTTATTAGCTGAGATTTGATTGGCGGCACCAGAGGAGCGACCACACCCTTTTGTGTAGGCGGTTCCTTGGTGGGAGGGGAGTTGAAGGCTGAGCTCGGATGCTGTGGCCTCAGGACATCAGACCTCAAAGTGGACACTGGGGGTGGCAGAACAGAGAGTCTTAAAACACACACATACTGTACACACTACAGGATTTATCGATCACTCACACACACACACGGCTACACACAAACAAACACACTCACATCGATCACTCACATCGCTGTCTCACATCTACTAAAACGAGTACACCTACCTGCGCTGGTCCCTGTGGATCGATATCCGTTGATCTGCGTAGAGCTCGTTCCAGTCCTTTTGATGGCTCTCTGCCACTTCCTGGTTAGGAACTTGAGCCTGGTGGTGAAAAAGCAATATGATTAAGCCCTCAATCTCTAAGGTACTTTTAAGATTCAACCTGACAAGAACAATGCCATCCCAGACACAACCCCCCCCCCCCGCAAGTGTTCCATGTGACCCCTCCCGTCTCTGACCTGGCGATGGCGATGACGACGCGCACAGCAGTGCGGAAGCGGTTGATTGGCCGGGAGCGGAGCTGGGCGGCGGTCTGCAGGTCGCTTCGGGACGGGTAAGCCCCCATGCGGGCAATGAGTGCCAGGGTCACCTGCTCGCACTCCTGGAATCCACCCAGCACCAGCAGCAGGTAGCGCTTCTGGTAGGCCAGAGACTTCCGGAAGCTCTCCGCACGCAGGTACTTCTCGTACAGGCGCTGCAGCTGAGGGGACCAGGTGAAAGACCAGGTGAAAAGAAGAGCACGTTAGATTGACTAATTAGTCTGGCTAAACTGTTAATTATAAAGGAAGCCAACCGTGTAAGGTTTGTTCAAAGTAACTGATTTTTTTTGGTCACATCATTATTGTACAATGTACCCCACCCTCCAATTCATTATAATAATTAGTATAATCTTATATCATTAATTTCCTACAGGATCCACAAGAGTGGCCACTTACACGCGAGTACAGAGTGTGAGAGCGTGTGTGTGTGTGTGAGTGTGTGTGTGTGTGTGTGTGTGTGTGTGTCCGAGCGTGTGTGTGTGCGAGCGTGTGTGTGTGTCTGACTGACAGACCTTGCTGTGTGAGGGCTCAGGTAGCGGTCTGTTCTCGATCTCTGCGGTGAGTTTGGCCAGTTGGCTCTGAGCGGAGCGCACGGCCATCTGCAAACCGGCGCGTTCCTTCTGCCATGCGACCTCGCTTGACGACCTCACCTGCACATCAAACACAGCAGCGGGGTACACTGTTAACTGTATATCACACACACACACACACACACCTCTATATACGGTATATTGCATGACATACACGCCGCAGTAAATGTTTCTCAGGCTATGACAATTCACAGTGAATGGAAAATAAATAATTCACAATCAGGTTGTAAACAGACCTCACACATACAGAGTCATGTAAGCCATTCCATTACTACAATAGTATGCTAAATCTCTTAACTCTTGCACTCCATTCATGCGCAGGCTGGCGTCTACTGTACCTGCTCGTTGCGTTTGTGCGCTTGCAGCTCCCGCTCCAGACAGCTGAGAGTGTGTTTGAGGGAGACGCGCTCCTCGCTCAACTGGGTGAGGCGCTCCGACAGCTCAGAGTTCTCCCTCAGGAGACGCTCCAGCATGCCCGAGGAGGGGGAGGACGAAGACGACGTGTTCTGAGACAAGAGACACACACACACTTAGTGAGTACTTCCTCATGACACACTTTTAAAATGCATTATACAGTAGTACACACAACAAATATGGATCCACATTTCAAGTGTTTCCGGTTAGGATTTCTTCAGTTAAATAGATTAGTTGAAATCTATCTATAAATTGCAGGAACGTATGTACGTCAAACTTGGCAGTGCACTTACTCGTGCCCATAGCAAGATACCTGGTAAGTTTCAAATCAAACGGACTTCCTTGCGTGTGTGCATGTTATTCGCATATCTCGAACCGATGGTCCGATTGCATGAAATGATTCAGCGGATTTTGCAAAAACACGCCAACAAACACATATGATTTTCATATGATGATGCTTTATTCTACAAAATGCCTAAATGCAGCTATCCCTAAATTCTGCTTACTGCACATTAACTATAGGCTTATGTATTATAATATAATATTCAGTATTCATTATTGAATGCTTAGCTGGAATGATGTTTCACCAATCATCCTATTTGTAAAGGGGGTGTACATACGGATACGGGCATGTAATTGGGCTACGGGTTTTCTACAGGAATAGCATGTTTGAACGGGCACTGCACTAGTGTGCATTAAAAGTGGGATGGAAACTCAGCTACTCAGACTGCCTGGGCCACAAGGCCTGTGTGTGTGTGTGTGTGTGTGGGTGGGTGTGTGTGTGTGTGTGTGTGTGAGTGTGAGTGTGAGTGTGAGTGTGAGTGTGAGTGTGAGTGTGAGTGTGAGTGTGAGTGTGAGTGTGAGTGTGAGTGTGAGTGTGAGTGTGAGTGTGAGTGTGAGTGTGCGTTCCCACTCACCTGGCTGTGGTTAGCAGACTGGCTGGGCTGCTCTGTGGCACGTCTGCTGGCGTGCAGGCTGTGCGTGTTGGTGTGTGTGGTGTGTGTGTTTGTGTGGGAGCTGTATGTGCTGGTATGGGAGGCGTGTGTGTTGGCCTGCGATGAAGAGGAGGTGGCGGCGGCGTGTGTGTTGGCCTGCGATAAAGAGGTGGCGGCGGCGGCGTGTGCGTTGGCCTGCGATGAGGAGGCGTGTGTGCCCAGCTCGGAGCTCCTCTGAAGGTGTTCGGCCGTCAGCTGCTTCTCCTGTTCCTCCAGGTCGGCCAGAGTGTGCTGCAGCTCCTGCAAGCGCTGCTGGTCCCGCTGCCTCAACAGCTCCAGCTCCAACTAACACACGCACACACACAGAAAATCATAAGATTCTATGGACATTATCTATGTTCTCTTCCTAGCTAAAGCACACCCTCCTGGGGGATATTCCATCAACCTCGCTAATGAAGGCGGCGCTTAACAGAAATAGCCTGGCTTGAACTAGCGTAGACTTCCACTTGGGGCTGAAGCCGTTCCATTAACTCAAGTTAGCGGCATCTTGGTCTCGTTTATTCAAGCGAGGTTAAAGTCAGCTTCATCTCTGCTCGTGCACGAGGTAGAACAGTAGACCAAAACAGTAGATTGACGAAAAGAGGATATATGTCGTAAAATTAAGACAATACTAGACTATTTCTGTTCGATTTGGCAAGCGCCATCTACAGGATTTTCATCGAAAGTCATCAAATTTAACATCGAGAGAAAAAAATAGATTGCCTACAGAAATGGGAGAATAATGAAAGCATACATTTAAAACAACAATGCTAATGGTTTTGAAATCAATTGCAAGTTTGATTGGCTTCACTCTTGAACACATAGGTCTACAGTCTATGCTTGAACAAAACGAGTGCATGAATAAATAGTATAAACTCAAAAACAACTTATGGATATGCATATAGATATTCAAAACTATCTATAGCCTAGCGTTCTTAGATTAAAAGAGTTCATTCACTCCAAATTATTGTCTAGGTGTAGGTGGTCATAAAATAAATTAGTATCAACATAATAGGCTATTGTCTCCCATAAGTCCCAAAGTGTTTTGAAATAAAATTATCTGAAATGCAATGGCTTTCAATTCAATTTATGCCTAATATTTAATCTGTGTAGCACACAGTTGATTTGACATTCATGAACAATCGTCGACACATGAAGCAGTTTTAATTATTAGCTGCCTAGGCTACAGAATAATTATCCTTTGGCTTGCATCAGATATTAATAGGCTATAGCCCACTGGCAAAGCTGTCACTGAACAGCCTACTAAATGTGCATGACCCTTTATCAGCAGTAGACAAATGTCTTTCATCAAAGATTATAACTAAAAATGCTATTTTCAAGGTGATAAACGATATAGCCTTAATACTTCGTATGGGAAGCGAACCTGCGAACACGCAAGAATGTAAATCCTATCCTATGCCGTCTCGCTGCACGTTACACCACCACCGAACGTAAATGACGCAGAGTAGCACGATTCCTAGAACCACACGCATATGAAGTTAAAAGATTTTTAATCATATAATCTTCATACATTCTTTGGAGCTAGTGAATGTGTAAATCCATGCTTGGTGCACTGTCGGAAAAAAACATTTCTATAGGCCTACTTCTATTTTTGAAGTAGTAGCCTATACAGGTGACGAGAGCACAGGTTGACGGAACCATCTTTTTGGACTTGTTTTCCGACTGATTGGTTTTTTTTGCAACACAGCTTAATTTAGCTTGAAAGTTAACCTGCTACGGAGCAGGTTAGTTCTGTGGCATAAATTCCCATGGTTACCAAGCTGGGATTCACGTTAACCTCATTAATGGAACGGAATTCTCACTAAAATTAGCGAGACTTATCGAAATAAGCCAGGTTTGGCCTTTAGCGAGGTTGATGGAATACCCCCCAGATCACCATCATTAAGGCTGAAACTTTCTCACTGAAAGGGTAAATAATAAAGGGATAAAAACAATACTGTTATCTCTTGACAGGTTGACTTTTTTTGAGGCAAAAAACAGATCTGATATAAAAATTACATATCACACATTTACACACACACACACAACCAGAAACAGACAGCCACACACACACATACACACGCACATACAGATAAACAAACAAACAAAAAAACCAGAACACACACACACACACACGCACACATACACGCACACGCACACATAGTACTGACCAGTTTCTGGCTGTTCCTCTCGTGGCGGCGCTCCCGGTCGGCCTTCTCCTGGCGCTCCCTGCTCCTCTGGCGCTCCCACTGCTCCTCCCTCTGCACCTCCCGCTCCTTCAGGGCGCTCACCTGGGCCCTCAGCTCCTCCAGCTCCTGCTGCAGCATCCGCGCCCGGCCACGCTCCTCCTGGAGGAGCGCGCTCACCTCCTCCCGCTGGGCCTGCAGCTGATGCAGCTCCCCACGCAGACGCACACACTCCTCGCTGTTACGCTGCAGAACACACACACACACATTTACTGAGCAGCACCGACAAGTTTTGGATCAAAAAAAATTGTTTGGCCTTTTCTTGCTTAGATTTTGTACAAAGTATCAAGAAATAAACACAGTAAACCAGCAAATAAGTCTGAGGTTATTTGCGAAGTGTCTGCCAGCCAGTTTAAGTTATGTTAGCAGGCAAACTTTAGCACAACTGCCCACAAAGTACTGCTTGCTGGCGAAGTGCTAATTTCAAAACGTTACTGACAAACACTTTACAAATGGATAACCCCGTCATTGTAACCAAAAGGGGTCGGAGAGGGGTTCGCGACGACGCAGAGGGGTCTGCGGGGGTACGCCGTCGATTCGATGCAGAAGCATAAAATAGGCTTAAGTAACGTTATGAATCCCTGATCAATGTGATTGATTAGGCTGGACCAATGATTTCAAAGCCTGTCGCAGTGCGAGTGTTGGAAAGGAATCTTAATTGTGAGGTGACCAGACTCTATTCACTTAGTGAATGAGTTTGGTTTACCAGGCTACCTTTCTACCACATACCCCATACGACTGTAGAGCTGTAATTAAATTCACGTCAGGACTTTAATCAACTCCAATCCATTCCTTCTCCATATCCACATGCCTAAACCTGCCCCTCCTCACTTTCTAAACACACACACACACACACACACACACACACACACCTGTTGTTGCTTCTCCAGCGTGTGTGTGTGCTCCTCCTCCACCCTCCTGTGTGCCGCCACAGTCGCTGCCGCCACCTCCTCCTCCACCTGCTGTTGGCGGCTCCGCTCCTGCTGCAGCTGGACGCGCAGCTCGGCGATGAACGCCCGGTCGTGCGCCGACGCCGCCTCCTGCCTGCGCGCCTCCTCCTCCAGGCGCCGTGCGTGCTCCTGACCCTGGCGGGACAGAGCCTCGGCCAGACCGGTGGCCCGTGCGCGCTCCTCGTCGGCCCGGCGCGTCGCCTGCTGCGTCCGCTGGCACTCCTGAGCCAGCAGGGCCTCGCAGCGGGAGCGCTCGATGCGCAGCTCCCCCCGCAGGTTGGAGGTGGTGGTGCGCTCCTGCTCCAGACTGGCACTCAGCTGGGTGAGGCGGGAGGACTGCTCCTCTACCGTGGAGCGCAGAGACTGGGACAGTGACTGAGAGGGAGAGAGAGAGAAAGAGGAAAGTAGCAGGAGTTACAAATATGCAGGTCACCATGCACCCACCATCACTTGGTCTTTAGCCTGCGTGTAGGACTGTGTTTGTGTATATCTCTGTGTGTATAAAGGAGTGTGTGCTGTGTGTGTATGCCATCTGTATGTATAAGTATATCTGTGTATAGGTGTGTGTGCTGTGTGTGTAAAGGTGTGTGTGTGGTGTGTAAGTGTGCGGTGTGTGTACAAAGGTGTATGTATATTTGTGTGTGTGTGTGGTGTGTGCATATCTGTATGTGCACGGTGTGTGTATGGTGTGTGTGTGTTGTGTACCTCTTGCTGTAGCTGTTCCTGGAACTCCTGGGCTCTAGCCTGCTCACGCTCCACAGCCTCCTTACAGGATTTATGCTCCTCCTCCTCAGCCACCAACCGCAGCCTGAAACACACACACACAGGCAATGTTTCAAATTAACATTTCATATTAAATATGAATACAATTTTCTACAGAATAGTGCCCTGGATTCTCTTTTTTTCTCAATATTATATACTTATTAAATAGTCAGTCAGTGTGTCTGGAGCGTCTGATAATTCTATCAGTATGGCCATGGCAGGGTGTTGTGTATATATGAAGTGTGTGTGTGTGTGTGTGTGTGTGTGTGTGTGTGTACCTGAGCACTCCGAGCTCTGTCTGGAACTCCTCCTGGCTCTTGGTGGCACTGTGGAGCTGCAGGCTGGTTTCCTCCAGGTCGGCCCGCAGCTGTGAGGTCACTTCCTGTTCGCGCTGCAGTTGCCTGCGCAGGTCTTCACACAGTGCCTGCGCTTGCTGCAGCTGCACCTCAAGCTGTTCCACTGCACACACACACACACACAGTCATTTAATGCATGCTTATGTTTTGCATAATGAGTTCATTAGCTGTTTACAGTGTGCCCTTCTCCAGCATTACAGTCTGTGTGTATGTGTGTGTCTGTATGTGCGTGCGTGTGTCTGTATGTGCATACATGTGTCTGTGTGCGTCTGTATGTGCATGTCTGTATGTGCGCGTGTGTGTGTGTGTGTGTGTGTGTGTGTCCCACATTGTTTGTGCAGGTATTACTGGGGCTGAAAGCAGTCAGTGAGCAGTGAACATGTGTGTGTGTGTTGGTGTGTGTGTGTGTATGTGTGTGTATGTGTGTGTGTGTGTGTGTGTGTGTGTGCGTGCCTCTCACCTTGTTTGCGCAGGTGTTGCTGTCTCTGCATTCCCTCCTCCTGTGCGGTCGTGAGCGTGGCCTGCAGCTGCTGCAGCTGCTCCTGGCTCTGGCGGCTGCAGGTCTGCAACTGCGCCTGCAGCCTCTGCACCTCCGACTGCAGGCTGCGCCGGTCAGCACCCAGCAGCTGCTCCAGAGAACGCTTCTGCTGCTCCTCCTGAGAGAGTGGGGAGGACGGCACAGGACAGGGGGAGGGGGCAGTGGGAGTATTAGGCATTACCGTCATTTCCCAACTATTAGCCGAGGTTTATACATTGATTTTGCAAAATTTCTTCAGCCATAAAGTTAATACACATGGGCAGTTGATATGGTATTAATATGGTTTTGGTTTTTTTAACTTGCATAAAACACTGTTCTGCAGTTTATACACAATGCGGCTAATACACAGGAAATTACTGTACAACTCACAATTAGGTTTACAAGTTATTTTGGGGCACGATGTAGCTGCCTAAAAATGGTCACCCAGTCACTTTGGATAAATTCCACTCACTTTACTTTTATACTGGGGCCAGGGCAGGTGTGTATACATGTACAGAAAAATATTATAAATATATAAAAGAGAAAAAATAGTAACACAAGTGTAAAAAAAAAATGGAAAGTAGGTAAAATAAAAGACAATAAGGCAAAGTATCCATCTGTCTTTCTGTAGAAAGGGTCTTAAAAAGCCGTTTGCTGGTGTCCCGCGCGTGTGTGTGTCTCACCTGTTTGCTGAGCAGCTTCTCCATGTGGCTGATGAGGGGTGTGTGGTCGTGGGGTGCGTGTGAGTGGGAGAGCAGTGCCTGCAGCTCCGTGTGCAGCCACACCCTCTCGCCGTCAAACACACTCCTCACGGCCTGCAGCAGCTCCTGACGCCAGTCTGCATCGCTGCCCGTCGACTGCAACACAATACACACACACAATAAGCGTATGCAAACACGTGCTACTCGTAAAAGATTCAAATGTACAATGGTAGTATCTCAACATGACCAAATAGGGAAACAGGAAGAACTGTTAGCCTGCTAATTTCACTAGGATTTGCTAGCCTTCATGAGGAGAAAAAGTGCTTCATTGAGGAATGGCTAAAAGACTTCATGAGGTATGAGGAGTACCGTCATGCAACACAATACTACATATTTTGGCTGGGATGTGGTTTAGAAGAGTGTTGAATGGTTCCTCGGGCTGTCACTCACCTTTGGCTCCCTGTCGGCCATCCTACAAAGCAGCTCTCTGAGTGACAGAACAGTCTCCTGCAAGGCCCGCCTCTCCTGCTGCCATGACGGTGGTGGGGACGAATCAGAAGCCGTCTGGCCGGATGGGGCGGGGCGTCGGGAGAGGGAGAGTACCCGGCAGCTCTCTTGATACACTCTCTTCAGTAGTGTCTGCAACCACAGACAGACAGACAGTTAATGGTGAGAGAAAGGAACTGCCCAAGACTAATTCTGGCCTATTTCCAGAACAATCCACAACACTACAAAAAAAAAAAAAAAAACATGGTCACAGTGTTCCATATTCTTGTATCGGTGTGTGTGTTACCTGTAGTTCAGGTGACAGCAGCTCATCGTTATGGTTCATGCTTCCAGCTGCACTGTCAGCATTATCTGCAGGAGTGATGCCACGGTAACGCAGGTACTCCACAAACTGGGCATCCAAACGTTCAGTGTTCTCCAGCTCCAACTTGAGCCGAGCGCCCAGGTCCGAACTCACATCTACACACACACACGAGAGAAAAACTTAGAAACATAGTCTGCCACAAATCACCAACTCAATACCATTATCCAACAGCTGACAATGTTGTTCAAGTGAATACCAGTGTTCATTTGGTTAACAATAACCTAGTGAGAGTCAGCACCAACACCTCAGTGTCTGATCTAATGTGAAAGCCATTAATAGTCGCACTTACTGCTGCCGTAGCCATCGCTGACCCACTCTGGAGCAGAGCCGGGGGACGTGGAGGGCATGGACGGGGTCAGGGACAGATGGTCCAGCTGCAACACAGAATTGACCTTCAGTTAAATTGTAACGTATTGCAGAACAATGATCTACAAGACACCTGACACAGCAGTGAAACTAGTGGTAGGCCAAAATGAGTAGACGACAATCCAAAGGTCAACATGAGGAGCTTTCATTCTCGCTTTTGAATCGAAATGCCACACACAAGTTTCAAAGTAAAGCCCTTGGGGTATCTAGATCGAGCTATATATATAGTAAACACAGTGTAATGTGTCCTTGTAATAACAACTGTACAAGTCTTGTCATATGTGGTAATGGTGACCCTGGGTGTCCACTCTATGAATCCCCCCTCACCTTGTCTGCGTCCAGTGAGTCGAGCATAGAGAGGTTATCGGAGGCGCAGAGCGAGGTGGGCGAGCGGAGACTACTGCTGCTGGCCACCCGCCGTTCAGCCTCCGCGTCCGGCTCCGCGGGCATGCTGATGGAATGTGAGGGCGACGAGCAACTGGAGCCTCCGCCGCCTCCTCCTCCTCCTCCTCTTCCTCCTCCTCCACGGCCTCCGCCGTGCAGCAGGTCGAGGCGCGAGGCACCCGGCTGCAGGCCGCTAAGCTCCGACAGGTGGGAGATGGCGTGCAGGTGCACGGCGCCACGCTCGTCCATGCTGGCGTCCGGCCGGCGGAGCAGCTCTGGGGAGCAGAGGGACGAGGCGTCCACGGAGGAGACGAAGCTCGGCCGCTGGTGTTGGTGCTGCTGCTGGTGGTGGTGGTGGTGGGGGTGGCGGATGGGGGAGGTGGTTGAAGAGACGAGCTGGGGGGGTGGACGAGAGCGCTCGGGGGGGCTGCAGCGCTGACGGAGCTGCTCCAGCTCACGCTGCTGGAAGGCCAGCTCCTCCTCCTGCACGGCCAGGTCCTCCTGCAAGCTCCGCAGCTCGGCCTTCAGCCGAGAGTTGTACACCTCGAGGTCCGCTAGCGCACGGTCCTTTGTCTGAGAGCCCAGAGAGCAGAGCAGAGCAGAGCAGAGCAGAGAAAGAAAGAAAGAAAGAAAGAAAGAAAGAAAGAAAGAAAGAAAGAAAGAAAGAAAGAAAGAAAGAAAGAAAGAAAGAAAGAAAGAAAGAAAGAAAGAAAGAAAGAAAGAAAGAAAGAAAGAAAGAAAGAAAGAAAGAAAAAAAAGAAAAGTGAGGAGAGAGAAAATGGAAGTCTAAATGTTAAACTTCATACAAAACCCGACAGAGGGGATTTCCACAAGCCATTCCATTCCAACTATTATTCAGTATTGTCATAATATGCTGAATACGTTTTGGAAATCCCCTTTAAGTAAGAATTCCGATGTAAAAACGCTTTTAGACGTTAAGCAGAGCAGGTACTTGAAACTCAGTTAACCCCATATGTGCAATACACTCTCTAAACACATGCCCATACAGGATATTAATATGCCACTGAAGCCACTGCCTTGACACACCCACTCATTAACATGTGTAAACAAACACACACACACCTGTCCTTCCTCCTGTAGCTTCTCGGCGCGCTCGGTGCTGGAGCTAAGTCCCTCCTTTACGGCTGCGAGCTCAGCCCTGAGGGCATCGTGCTCAGCCCTCAACTGGTTGAGCTGACGCTCTCGTTCCCTCAGGGCTGCGTCCGCCTTCGCCAGCGTCTCCTCCGCGCACGTCTGCAAGGAGAAAACAGTTCAGGGATCAGCCTCAGGGCACCTATTTTACTGTCTCTTAACACACACACACACACACACACAGGGAGAACTGATCCAGAATCAGAAGTTAAGAAAGGCTCCTGCTACTCCTAGCAGCTAACACTGTTATTCCCAGTTATTTTGTGCAGTCTCCTCTGATCAAGCTTGTAATAATAGCAGCCTCGGCTACAGTCCTAGTCCAGAAGATTCTGAAATGGGTCGCCTCTAAGCTCCTCTGTTTATTTTTAGTTAAGGTCGGGCCTTTTCCACATAGAAAAAAAGGCAGTTGAGATCGGTTTAAAGCCTCGACAGATATGTTGCACTAAAGCTCTAATTAAAAGCAGCTCTGAGCGTTTTCATTCCTTCACTTCACATATGGCACAACCCTGTTGGATGACTAAAATAGACCTCCTTCAATCCTCACTCCTAGGCACAGGAAAAGTTTCATAAAGTCAAAGAACATTTGTAGCAAAACAAACCAAAAGTCAGGAGTGGCAGAGTTTTGCGAAGTACAAACTTGATTTGTTCCTCTTTGAGGAGTAGTTTGGTTCCTGTGTGAGTCAGACTCGAGCCGTCTGCCAGCTCACGGGCGTCTGCTCTGACCACGCCTTCTACTCTAGCAGTTTGCTTTTTTCCTGCCCCTCTCTCTCTCCCTCTTCCCTCACTCACTCTTTCTTTCTTCTCTTCTGTCAGTGGGGCGTTTCGTCGGTGGAAACGCGGTGTGCTGCCGTCTGCAGGCAATTAGACCACAGCTGGCTCAGCACAGACCACAGTGGGGAGGCAGCCAGAGTGCAGTTATAACGTCTTTCTTGGTCCACATAAATAAACAAATGAATAACTAAATAAACTAAAGACTAATAAAAATGAATGATTTATATATCTCAAAATGTATTGCTGAGGGAAGGGTTTCAATTAACTTTGAATCACTTGATAACAAAAAAAATGTATCAAAGTTATTTCAAAGCTCAGACTTGAAGGGTGCCGCTGCCTGCTGAGCTCATGTGTGCGTACGGGGCATCTCACCAGCACTTCTTTCTGGGTCTCCTCGTTCTGGCTGACCCGCTCCTCCAGCTGGTCGCTCAGCTCCTCCACCAGGCAGCTCTTTGACATCACTTCCTCTCGGAGATTCTCGATTTCCTCTTGGAGCCGCCCCTCGCGCCGTCTCAGGGCCTGACGCTCCACGTTAAGCTCCTTCTTGCTCGTCTCTAGGGTGAAGACCTTTGACCTTTCCTCCTGTACCTGCTCCTCCAGCTCATCGACCTTTGCCCTCAGCTTCTCGGCGGCGGTCCTACTCTCCTGCTCGCTCTTCTGGAGCTCCAGCACCAGGGCTTTCAGCTCCTCCTTCCCCCCTATCGGAGAGCTCACATCCTGGGCTTGCCCTCGCTGCTGCTGGGCCTCTCCGTCAACATCCTCCAGCTCCCTCAGGGCCTCGTCTCTCCTCCGCTCAGCCTCCTTCACCCTGACCTCCATCTGGGCCAGGGAGGCCACGCGCTCCCTCTCTCCGTCCTCCAGCTCCCTCGCCCGGGCCTCCAACCGCTCCACCTGAGCCTCCCTCTCCTCCAGCTGCCTGCGGAGCTCCAGGGCCTCTCTCTGACCCTCGGCTAGCCGCCGGCGCTCCTCCTTCAGGCTGGCGCCCAGCGTCTGCACCTGCTGGCCGTACTCCTCCTCCTGGCTGAGGAGTAGCCTCTGCAGCGCCTCTTTCTCGGCGGCCGCCTCCTCCAGGTCCTGACGGAGCTTGCGGAGGCGCTGGCGCGACGCCTGCAGGCTGTGGCTGGCCAGTTCGTGGCACAGGCTCTCCTCCTGACCCACGGCGAGGATTCTGGCGTGAGCCCGGCGACCCTTGACCCTCGGCCCCGCGTGCCACGAGAGGTCGGTGGACTCGGGGCTGGCACCGGCGGCAGTACCGGACCCCGAGCCGGCGCTCTCGGGCTCGCTGGTCTCGGCCTGCGGGTCGCTGAGCTCGTGGGCGTCGGGGGCGAGCTGAGACAGCTCCGACTGCAGCCGCTGGATGACCTCGTGCAGCTGCTCCACCTCCTGCTCCTGGGCCTCGCGCACGCGCTCCTGGTCGCCGCGGAGACGCTCCACCTGAGCCTGCAGCTCCTCGATCTCCGCCTGCTTCTCCTCGGCCGCCTGAGGGGCGGAAGCGGCCACAGCGTCAGTCAGAGGACCCAGTCATAAGGGACGATCAATACACAGCAATACAGTGTACAATGCACTGTGCAGTGCAAGACATTAACATGCGCAATATACACTTCAAACTATGTCTCATAGCATGCGAAAGGAGCATAATACAAAAGAGAGAAAAATAAAAAACAAGAAGTAGGTACTTAATAAAAGGTCAAACGAGAAATATTAAATATATCGTATTGCAATATAACATGCAATAACAACACAAAAATACCATGCAATGAACACTTACTTATCTAAAACTATCAGCCAAACATGCTCATACGTGAACTGACCCACATCTGGGATGATGAGCAGATAAAATTGGTTGGTTGATTTATTGACTGATTGATTGAATAGTGTGCTTGCTCTCCCTTACCCTGTTGTCTCTGGTGAGGTCCAGCTCTTGCTGAAGATGGAGCAGCTGCTGGTTGAGGTGGTCGATCTCCTGGTTCTTCTCCTCCAGGAGTGCAGCGGGGAGTTGTAGCGCCTCCTCTTGCTGCTCCTCCTGCTCCTCCTGCTGCCTACGCAGATCGCTCACCATGTCCTGACCACAGAGCAAATACAGACGATTAATGCTGTACAATACATTCCACAGCTTGTGCACAAATCAAAACTCCAGGACACAAACAAACACACATGCACATACTGTACACACAGCTACACGCAGTTCTCCTGCCACTCAAATGTCTTTATTAGGATCTTAACACAGGATTTTTAACATTTGAGGAAGCAAATTTGGGGCAGCCGTGGCCTACTGGTTAGTGCTTTCTGACTTGTAACCGGAGGGTTGCCAGTTCGAACCCCGACCAGCAGGAACGGCTAAAGTGCCCTTGAGTAACCCCTCATTGCTTCCCGAGCGCCGCTGTAGCAGGCAGCTCACTACGTCGAGATTAGTGTGTGCTTCACCTCACTGTGTGCTGAGTGTGTTTCACTAATTCACGGATTGGGATAAATGCAGAGACCAAATTTCCCTCACGGGATCAAAAGAGTATATATACTTACTTACTTACTTACTTTGTTCAGAACTTATTATACAAAACTTATTTGCAGGTTTGTTCAGATATGACCACACACAGAATGCTTTGCATTATTCTTCCATTATCAGTACAGCAGTGATGGTTATGGATAGGTATGACATCAGCATCTTCAAACAGACACACACACACACACACACACCTGTAGCTCAGTGAGTGCGTCCTGCAGTTGCTGTTCGCGGGCCTGGTGCTCTCTGGTGTTGAGCTCCAGCTGCAGACTCAGCTGCTGCACCTCCTCCTGCCGGAGTTCCAGTTCCGCCTGGACGTCCTCCACACGGGCCAGCAGGTCCTCCACCTGCCACACACACACACACATATATACATAAATGACCTCACACACACACACACACACACACACACACACACACACACACACACACATACACACACACATACATAAATGACCTCACACACACACAAAAGTGTAGCTAATATTTCAAGTACAGCTACCCTCTTAATATTCACCCAGGCAGCCCTGAATGACTTAAGATTCACACCTCTTCTCAAGTAAGCCCTTTCCCAGCACTGCAAATCACTAGGCTTAGTATATGTGGGCGTCAGCCTAGACTAATGAAGCTAACAACCGCAGTGTGTAAGTACTTGCTGGGTCTAAAAGACACTTCACAGGCTTGAAGAACTACTGGGATAAGGGTTTGCACATCCTGACCACTAGATGGCACAAGCAGCCTATTCAACTCTGAGCCACAGATAGAGACAGAGATAGGGTCTATATACGGCTCTGATTTAACTCTGTGCCAGTTGCCTCTGCATCACTGCATTAGCGTTCTCACTATACAGTAGTGCATTTGGAAAGCTCAACAATGAATACACACTAAAGTACAGATAACTGTACTTAATCTGTTGATATTTGGTGTTGGTGGTGTTGATGTACTGTAGTCAGCAGATAATACATCATATAAATAGAGTATTTTTTTATTTCCTATAAATGGAGAATCACTTCACGAAGACATCAATTACAGTTAGTAAAAGAAAAGTGGGGTACAAATAATTAGTGGTTTATTTGTGTTACTTGACTTAGTGTGCTTTGTGTGAAACTGAAGAGAGATGTTTAGTTCACAACAGAAATGCAAAAAGGTGAAGTAAGGTGTGTGGTGAAACTTCTAGAAAAATCAATACATTCTCTGCTGCTGACACACGCGCGCACACACACACACACACACACACACACACACACAAACACACTCTAACCTGTTGGTCTTTGTTCTCTAACTCCTGTATGGCGGTGTCAAGTTCCTGGCGCAGTTCGTGGTCAGCTGTGTTGTCGGGCAGACGGTGTTTGGTCTCGTCCAGCTTCGACTGCAGGGCAGAGATCTGCAGCTTGTTGGCATACTGCTGCTGCTGAAGGGCCTCCTTGTCCTGGGAAACAACACACACAGTTTTTACTCACACCAGTGCATAAACGCACAGACATTCACATGTGCACACAAATGCACACACAGATATACATCTTAAGAGATATTTACAGTCAGTGTAGGACACTAGAGGCCCTGCTGAGCCTTAAAGCCGGTTACTGAGGCAGGTTTCTGGTGCATGCAGTGTTCTGAGGCAGTGTTCTGTTACTGTACATATCGATTCTCCACCCCCTTTGTTCCTCTTTACCTTTGTTCTCTGTAGCAATGGGAATACTTTTACATCAGTCACACCAGTAAGGTTTGCTTGAGTTTGTTCTCCACAGCAGTGTGTGAGTGTGAGTGTGGGTGTGAGAGAGAGAGTACGAGAGAGCAAGAGAGAAAGGGAAAAAAAGGAAAAAAAGAGAGGGTGAGAGAAAGAGGGAGGGAGTGGTAAAGCGGAGAGATAAAGTGAGCGTGTCATTGGCAGCAGGGATAAGGTCAGAGAGGTCATGGACGTGATGGGCTTGGAGTGTGGGAGGGACACTTCAGGCTGCTCTCTCCTGCTCTGGTAACAGGTAGGCAGGCTGCGCCTCCACTGCACACGAACACAAAGCGCGCACTGCTGTGTGGGAGAGGGCACTTCATGCCACTCTCAGCAGGTATTTTTGGCCATCACGGGCTGTTCCCAGCTCTCTACAACTCCCACTTCTGCCGTGTGTGTGTGTGTGTGTGTGTGTGTGTGTGTGTGTACACTCACAAGTTCATGGATACTGTACAACTCTTAAATGTTTGTACTTTGCCAAACTCCACATTGCAAGATTTTGTAAGGCGTTTACTTTCAGTAGTATACAGCAGCCCCTGTCCAAACTTTGTGGGCACGCGCACACACACACACACACACAAACACGAAAACCGGGCTACAGACACAAATCCCACACAAATACATGCAAATTATCCACACCGACACGAGTTCTGCAGCTGTGAGTGTTTGTATTTTGTGTGACCCTTTGCATCTCCTGCTCCAAGCTCTCTCTGTGTGTGTGTGTGTGTGTGTGTGTGTGTGTGTGTGTGTGTGTGTGTGTGTGTGTCCATCCCCTCACCTGTATGAGGTCCTGGTGGTTCTTGCGGGCGCGCTGCAGCTCCTGCTCCAGCTGCGTGACTGCTCGGCTGGCCTCAGCGCTGGCCAGTAGAGCCTGCTCCAGCTCCCGGATGCGGCCCGTCAGCTTGTCGATCTCCTCGTTGCGCTCGTCCACGTCGCGCTGGGCCTGCTCTTTGGCCAGCTGCAGCACGCTGTAGTCTTCCATCTTGTCACGGATGATGGCCTGCAGGCTCTCCGCCTGAGGAGGGGAGAGCAGAGACGTTCTAATTGGCGGAGATGGCAGTCTTAGCCATTGTCCCATTGACAAACACATAACGGCTAACTAGCTTTAGCTTGGGTCATCGCATCTCACAGGATTCCACTCAAACAAAAACAGTGGCCCAGTCTTGGCAGGGGGACCGGAATCGGTTTTGTTTGAATGGAATCCTATGGGATACCGTGACTAAAGCTAGTTGGCCGTTATCACCCAAGGATTGGAATCTCCCTTTTTAGATCTTTGGAGGTGATACACCAGGCGGCAGCCATGTTGTTTACAAGCCAGTTACATTCATAACATTTATTCAGACGATTAATTAGGAATTATGGAAACATTTTTATTCTTATGCAGCTTTGGAAATAGCAAATTTGACAAGGTTGACATGCAAAAGGTGATTTGAAAAAGAAATTATATACAGATATATACTATATACAGATATTATGGTTGCGACAACATCATAAAGCCAAGCTGAATAAAAGTTGTGATTCTCAAAGTCAAACTGTGATTCCAAAGCTGTAAGAAGTGGCATCAGTTTCAGACACAACTGCACAAACACTGTGGGCTACAGCCATGCTGAGGAGCAATGCCAACACGCTACGGGCGACCATAACTACTCTATACAGTTAAAATAGACAAGACAGAGTCTACTTCAGACACAACAACTAAAGAGACAGACCGACAACACCAGCCGACAGGTTAGTCAAACCATTCCTTATTACTATGAATCAAAGAATCAAAGAACAAACAGATGTGTGTGTGTGTGTGTGTGTGTGTGTGTGTGTGTGTGTGTGTAAGAAATCAGGATGAGACGAACACTACAGCAGAGGGTCATGCAGAAGCGTATAGAGGATCAGGGGAGGATGAACTGAGTATACCATACCTGAGCAAGCAACTCCTCTATCTAGAACATTCGGTTAAGGATGGGGGTAGAGACATGACAAACAAAACATCTTAGACATGGAGGAATCAAATACCAAGCAAACAAGGACAAAACATACTGGGAAAAATAGAAAATCAAGCATGTCAAAATCAAGCATGAAAAACATCTTGGCCAAATTAGCAAAAACAAGCAAATAAATGGTAAAACTTGGGAAGCAAGCATGACCATATCATGGTTTAACCATGTTGGGTTAATAATCAAGTTGAATTCAATGCACTGATCTACATGCTTTATTGACTACCATCCATAACCAATACCTGCCAATCCAGCTTTGTTGCCTGAAACAGTGTGTGTGACTAACTGCTTGTTCGGTGTGTGTGTGTGTGTCTAACTGCTTGTTCGGTGTGTGTGTGTGTCTAACTGCTTGTTCGGTGTGTGTGTGTGTGTGTGTGACTAACTGCTTGTTCTGTGTGAGAGTGAGAGTGAGAGTGAGAGTGAGAGTGTGTGTGTGTGATAGAGGGTAACCCGTACTCTTTGGCCCTTGTTGTCTGTGGCGCCCCCTTTGGTGGGCAGCTTCAGTTGGGCCTCCAGGTTCTTGATCTCCTGCTGAAACTCGTCTCTCTCGTGCTCCCGCTCCACTGCTTGCTCCTGCAGCACAATACAAACACAACACAAACACAGGTCACAAGGACACTCATTTCAAAATAAAACACAGAGGAAAAAACAGAGCCAAAACGCATGCATTTGAAATACATAATATTACCAAAAACAATAGGATGCAAGGTATAATGGATAATCTCATGCTTTGCTACTTAGAAAATATAGTGTATGTATGCAAGTCTATTCCTGTGTGTGTGTGCATTAACTGGCGGTGGTGCTTGAGCTGCTTCTCCAGGGCGTGGATGTGCTGCTGCAGGTTGTGTGTGTGTGTGTGTGTGTACTGACGTCTATGAACTGGCGGTGGTGCTTGAGCTGCTTCTCCAGAGTGTGGATGTGCTGCTGCAGGGTGTGTGTGTGTGTGTGTGTGTGTGTGTGTGTGTGTGTGTGTGTGTGTGTGTGTACTGACGTCTATGAACTGGCGGTGGTGCTTGAGCTGCTTCTCCAGGGCGTGGATGTGCTGCTGCAGGGTGTGTGTGTGTGTGTGTGTGTGTGTGTGTGTGTGTGTGTGTGTACTGACGTCTATGAACTGGCGGTGGTGCTTGAGCTGCTTCTCCAGGGCGTGGATGTGCTGCTGCAGGTCCTCGGTGTGGGCGCGCCGCTGCTGCTCCAGCTCGGCCTCGCGGGTCTCCTGCTCCTCCAGCGTGGCCTCCAGCGCGCGCAGCCGTGAGCCCAGCCCACTGCGGTCCTTCTCCGCCTGACGCTGCACGTCCAGGCGCTCCTGCGCCAGACGCTGGGTCTCCTCCAGCAGACCTGCACACCACCAGACCAGAGGTGGACAGGTCAGTGGTCAGATGCATGGTCAGACAATCACATCATGTAAAACTGTAAAAAAAAAAGCTGTTCTTTCTATAGGATGGAAAAATTAAAATTTTCACTAAACTGTTTCACAGGAAGACAAGAATGGAAAAGTGGACCATTATCAATTCCCTTTATTCACCCGGCGGTCAGAGTGAGGCTACAGGGTATAGTTGCCATCACTTCAGTCCAGCAGATGGTGGTAATGCACTCCGTTTGTCCTGCAAAACTCACTGAAGGTTACTTTGGCAGGCCAGCGAACCCTTCTTTTTCTGTGAGCTTTTTTTTTTTGGAAGTTTGCAAACAGAGTGCATTACCACTATCTGCTGGACTGAAGTGTGATGGCAAGTGTACCCTCTAGCCTTGTTCTGGCCGCCGGGTGAGCAAGGTGAATACACAGAATACACCTCAACTGCACAACGGTTCCCGAGGTCTTATATAAACAGCATTTCATTCACTGTTCCTTTTACATCACAGCCTCAGTCTCTACACTAGCATTGAAGTTTGTCCGCACCAAACCAAGAAAGGGTTTTAGGAAATTTGTCGTTTGTTAATCAGTCAAGACTTTTATCAGGTCTGCACTGAAGGGGTACAGTCAAAGAGACTTTTTGAGGTTAAAAAGACAGAGGAGCTATTCTCAAGACCACACATTTAGAGAGATGCAGAGGACAGAAGATGCACACAAACACACACACAAACACACACACACACACACACACACACACACACACTAAGGGAATCACATTTAAAACATAACCGTTCAGCTCACTGCACACAGAGATTCATGCAAGCACAAACTCTGCAGACCACAGGAACAACAGAAATGCTGATGTTTGCCTACAGGGGGCACCATCCACCTCCACTTGCTTACTAAGGATACTGATGCAGCATATAGGAACAGCAACACACGCAGGGTAATCACTCAAAGAAAATAAGTTAGACTGCAATTCAAACATTTGGGGTTTATCACTGCATTTGGAACAACGCAAACAACATCCACTAGAGGTCTCAAATAAAAACCATGACAGGATCTTGCATGAGGGCAGTTAAAGTCAATCCATGATAAAAAGCTGATGGGGATGAAGACCGACATGTCACTTCAAGCCCAGAACAAACACACACACACACACACACACACACACAGAGCACAAAACAAACCTGGGTCCCCGACAGGGTTCTGCTCACAGCCTACAGAGCAGGAGAACACACAGCTCAGCATCCTCAACACCTCACATAAACCACAGCAACTACTGTACATCTGTTACAGTACTGATAACAATCACAACCTACAGAAAACACCTAGCAAATAATGGACACGCGCACACACTGCATATTCTGTGCATGCAATGATTTCCCACATACTTTGTATACTCAGGACAAAACATGACTAACATTATAAAATCGACAGAACACCTCATGCTCAAAATATCCACAGAATGCACCAAATAAGATGAAAATGATGCATAACAATAACTTCTCGGACATTGTCTACATTTTTCCAACCACCCCATTATGTTCCGATTTATTTGTCTGACGCGGTTTTATCCAAAGCTTTTTCCAGTGCAGGACAGGCGGGCATGTGATCGTACTGCATCTCTGGTCCTTGGGGATTGGTCCCATGATATGACTGGTGTTGTAAGGACACTACATTGAGGCCAATGTTCAGACTCCAGGCAAATGGGATTGGTTACCTAAAATCAGATATTTTCTCCGCACTGTTATGTGCAAGTAATCAGATCGGATGTGTACGCCCAGGCATCACCAGCCTATCTGCATGAGTTGCTGTGGTGATGTAGGCGTTAAATCAAACAATGTAACTACTTTTGACCTAGCAGCAGCATGAGTTCCAGCACTTCAGTCATCCTGATGGGATGAGAGATACTCTATTCGAAACTGAATTAAGCAGCAGGGGTGTCTGGACTCCGAGACACTTAACGTTAGTACCAAATTTGTTTTAGATTTGCTTAGCAAAAATCTGATTTAGAATGGCTTCTTGCTATACAAACTTGGACACCATATGGACATGCCAAAAAATAAAATGAATTTGGGCTGGCAGTCAGAACATTTCCCATAATGTCCCCAACTTCCTCCGTCCACTGTCTCCTTCCCATCCCTGTGTCCCCATCCCATCCCTGTCCAGCCCCATGGCCCTGTGCCCTCCTCCAGTTCCGTCCCGTCCTATCTCACCCTTCTCGGCATCCCCGAGGCCGGCGCTGAGCGCGTCCCTCTGGCGGAGCAGGAGTGTGTGCTCCTCGCTAAGCTGTTGCAGCTGCTCGCGCGCCTCCTCCAGCTGCTGCACAAGACGCTGCTCCCGCGACTCCTTCTGCTGCAGACTCTCCTCCAGCGAGGCCTTCTCACACACATAGCCCTCCAGCAGACCTGAGGGGGGGGTAGAGAGGAGGTGGTGATTAATTAACACACACACCTAGAGTGATACGCTCACACTAGGGCTAAATAATTATTGCAATCGCAATATGAACCAACGCAATTACCTAATCACAAAAGCTATAATCACATAATCATTTTGTTACATTTCTGACTTTTATATTCATTTCATCCTCCTTGAATGTGCCATTTCTGGTTGGAGGGTGTGCGTAGTGTGTGAGGGGCACAGAAATTCTGATGGTGAGCTTCACAATTAGTCGGGGGTTGCTGTGCTTTTTGTGCACCGGACGTGCTCAACAATCAGGGGTGGCACAAATTAGAGACATTTTGTAATATTGAACTGAATCAATTCATTTACATTCAAAAATCATATCGCAAATCACAATCTCAATATCTGTCAGATATCGCAATTAGATATCTTCCCCAAATCGTGCAGCCCTAGCTCTCACACTCACATCCCACACAGAAGGGGATATTTTCCGCTCTCTCAAAAATACACACATACTTCTAATACTAATGAAAAGAATACAAAAGGTCACTTTCAGTAAATTGCAAAACCACCCACCCACAGACAACCTTGAGCAGTTCTTGCTAGATAAGGCTCATCTGAATGGCCTCCTGATCCACTCATGAGCACACACACACACAGTGTACCTGCCCACACATCTCTGCACAGTTCTTGGCCTCCTGGACCCTCCCCCCCACCACCCACGCACAGAAAACTCAACCTCGGCCTCAAGGATTTCTAGTTGAAGGTGGCTCTAGTGGCTAGCCTCCTGGACCCCACACACACACACAGCACTCACCCTCGGCCTTGTGCAGCTCCAGCTGGAGGTGGCCCTTCTGGCTGGACTCCTGGTCCAGCTGCTCCAGGAGTTGATTGTGCTGCAGCAGCAGCAGCTGAGCCGTTTCCTCAGTAGTGGTCTGACTGAAACGCTCCGTCTGCTCCACCTAACACACACACACACACACACAGCTTGAAGCGATTAAAAATGGCACAAAATTAGTGTAAGCACTATGTACTATTTTGTGATGGCTCCTGTTAAGCATGAACACAAAACCCTCACAGATCACACACACCACAGTGACCGCATCGTTGACTTTGGTAATACCCACGACTGCTATTACACAGTCACAGACAGAGCCCCTCACCTGTTTAGTGACCTGGTCCACCAACTCCAGGAGCTTATCGACGGATAAGCGCAGCCGGGCGCCGGCCCCCAGAAGCAGCTCCTCCTGCTGCAGCTCGGCCCCCACGAACAGGCTCTCGCACAGCCGCTGGGACAGCTCCAGGCCCTCGTCGCTCAGTGACCACAGGCTGGCGTCCGGGCCGCACTCACCGTCCACCGCCGGCTCCGAGCCTGGGGAGGGAAAGTGAGAATGGGACAGGCAGAGAGGAGACGGAGGGACAGAGGAAGGATGAGTCACAATGACCACTAAACCAAACGGCAGAAGAAAAAAAAACAACAACTTTCCATCCACTTTCCCATTTGCTTTATGTTTGTCTGTGTTGAAATGGAGGGGAAAAGAAAAAAAAAAAAAATTATATATATATATATATATATATATATATATATATATATACATACATACACACACACACACACACACACCGGTGTATATATATATATATATATATATATATATATATATATATATATATATATATATATATATATATATATATATATATATATATATATATATACATACACACACACATACACCGGTGTATATATATATATATATATATATATATATATATATATATATTTTTTGTTTTTTTTATATTATTATATATACACACACACAGGTATATATATTTTAAAATGTACAATAATTTATGAAAAACTTTACATGTCAGCCAATGCCAGTTAATGAGTAAATGATCAACTATGATCAAGTATTATCATCTGACCATTCCTTGTTCACACGAGACTGGGAGTGTGTGTGTGTGTGTGTGTGTGTGTTATAACGAGTGCGTGTAAGAGTGTGTATGCCCTCACCTGTCCCAGGTGCGTCTCCGGCTGGCCCGTGGGTCCGCGAGGTGGTGTGCTCCAGCCCACTGTCCGTGCCGGGAGCGGCGGGCATGCTGGCGGACGCACACGTACCCATCCTGCGACTGACCAGCTCCTCCGTCGCCATGGCGCTCTTCAGCATCTCCAGCACCACATGCTGAAGGCGCTCGTTGGCCTCGCTCAGGGTTTGCCTGGGAAAGCCACCACAAATTACAGTTACACTAATGCGGAATTCCGCTTTGAGGAAGTTTGCGACATGAAAATTCCATAATTCCCAAAGCAGACAAAGCAGATTGGGCACTGTGATGGAGCAGCAGCAGTGTTGACGCCTGACAATCGGGTCAGGTACAAAAAGTTGTTTTGCTAAATATCAGCTTTGCTTTACACAATATTCCAATACTCTGGTTCCCTGATATTAAAAATGCTTGCTCAAAACTCGCACATTTCAACTCTCTCCTAGATCTTTACAATTCAGACTATACTCCCTCTCCCAAAGAGTCTCATGAAGGGGTTCGCTACGGCCTTTAGTTGAAGTGCAGCAGTTTATAGGAGTAAGCCAGCTCCTTTACGGGCTTCTGAATACTCCAGAACACTGCAGAGGAGCTGAGAACTTTGCCTGGAGTTCTACCTTTCAGCAGGCTTACTCATCTCCCACACAACCACACAAGTCAATACGTCCTACGCGTACAGGAAGACTGATCGCTCTGATGCTCACAATGGTTTGATGCTGCTGCTCACGACTGCTGCAGGATCGGCAGTATGCACTCTATGACGATCTGAAAAGCCAGCTGGGACATTCACTACTCGTCACTCTACACCCACGAGGTACTCAACAGACTGAAATGCCACCCCGGAGAGGGAACATTAATACGCAGCAGAACTAAAGCACTTCACGGCTAAATCCTTGTTTGACAGAACGACAAATGTTTTTAAGTGCTTTTGTTGAGTTGGGTTGAAGTTACAATGGCTTGCCTTTTAAAGCAATATCTTTACTATTATCATCTGACCATTCCTTGTTCACACGTGACTGGGAGAGTGTGTGTGTGTGGCATTGTTAGACAATGAGGTCTAACAATGCTAGTTTCCACTCCCAACAGATACTGTACATCGTTTTGTACCCAAAACCGATGGTGGGTCTTTTAAATCATGGTGATCTCTGACCTCTGCTGCTTGGCCTCGGCGAGGTCGTCGCGGAGCATGGTGACCAGGTTGTCTCCCTCCTGGCCCTCCCTCTCGCGGCGCTGCAACAGGCCCTCCAATGTGGACATCTCACTGCTCTTCCCCGCCAGCTCCCCCTGTAGGCCACTCACCTCACTGCGCAACTAGAGAGAGAGAGATTCAGTTATTCATTAGGGGAAGAGAGGAAAAAATAATAATTGCCATAATTATCATACACACACCTGAAACCACATTTGGGTCAGAAAGACATAAACACATGCACACACACACACACACCTTAGGCCTTAAGCAGGACTGTGGCCAGAGAGAGAAACCCAGTCATTATACATACACACACACACACACACACACACACATACACACACACATACACACACACATACACACACACACACATACACACACACACACACACCGCTCCAAAAATAGACAAATTAAAAAAACACCACAACAAATCCACTCCAGGATGAGGATGCATTCTGATGTTCTGTCGAGTTTGTCTTCCTCCGCAGCCTCAGTAAACCATCTCAGTCATGAGACAGCCACACAACACACAGCAAAGTCTGGACAGTGAGTCCATATGCATGCTCAAACTAACAGGGAGAACCAAGTCTGTGTTTCTGTTCCAACATGACTGTAAGCATTCCCATGCTGCCACTAACTTCTGTGTGGGAGTGAGAGAGGGACAGAAATTGCTAGAAGAGAGAGGAGGAAAGAGAAAGAGATTCAGATAAACACAGAAGAAACAAACCATGGGTAGGGAGACAAAACAAACAGAGCAAGGGAAGCAGAGATAAAGAAAAGAGACAAGCAGGCTGAAAAAGAAGGAGGGAGGGGGAAGGGGAGAGAGAGAGAGAGAGAGAGAGAGAGAAAGAGAGAGAGAAAGAGAGAGAGAAAGAGAGAGAGAAAGAGAGAGAGAAAGAGAGAGAGATAGTCTAAGCTAGAGGATGAAAGAGGGAAAAGGTAAATCGGAGGGTATAATACCACGCTTGCCCCAAGCGCTGCTCCTGCTTCCTGACTGCACCTGGCCAACTGCCGCACACACTCTCTCACACACACACACACACACACACACACACACATCTGTTTCCTTGGAAACAAACATTTGAGGCAACCCCCCCCCGCCCCCCTCACTCATGGAGTGTTTCCTTTCACTAATCTTGAGGGGGGAGCAGCCCAAAATCTTAAAATTAACAAAGCTGAAACCATGGCAACAAACACACACATTATGGCTTCACTTCCATCACTACGGCAATGTGCAATGAGAGCATCAACAAAAGGGACTGCTAAAATTAACTTCTACATGTGCATCAAGTTTTCCCCACAGACAAACAAGCCAAGTGGGAACAGCATGTCTACCTAACTCATTCACCTGAGAATAATCACAAAGGGAACGTGACACACACACACACACACACACACACACACACAATCATTAACCCATGCTGTCACAAAGCAAAGCATCTCCAGGATGGCATTACAGATACCACTTTGACCCACGCAGACTCAGCCAGCCTAAATTACTGACCATGCCTTATACAAACTCAAACACCTGTCTGATAATGATTTTCAAATTAAATTTTGATCTATTGGACACACAAAATAAGAAAATCATTTAAACTTGGTGTAGATGTAAATATGCAATTTGACACAACTTTTTCAAATAAAAATGTAGGGCTCATCCTATTTGAACAGATCTGTATGAAGCTTCCTCTGAAACCATACAGGTGGGGCCGATTTATCTGCCAGGAATATCCGCAGAAATCTTCATATCAGCCGATGCTTAGAATACAATTTGTAAAGCAACACAATGGCATTTATATTTATATTTTTGCCCCTTAGCATCAACAATCAACACTATTCAGCGTTAAGAGTATACAATTCATCCCAAAATGGGTCATGATACCAATTAACTTCGTTACACGGTTCAAGATCAAGCATTCTGGGTGCACACTTGCGATGTCAGATACTTCATTTTCCACCTTTTGTAAGTCACCTAAAGTGTAGCACCTAAATGAGTTCGAAGATGTTATTTTAGCAGAAGTGCATTGTGTTGTTTTAAGCTGTTATCTGCCGAAACCAATGTAGTACCAAAGATATTGCAAATACCGATCAGGCATCTGCAATATGGTGCTAAGCAAAAGTGAGGATTGAGCCTACAATGGCAACCAGTTCTCCTCATAGTCCCCTCTCTGACCCAGCACGACTGGCTGACACAACTGATGACTACACTGGATTGATTTGGAGAGTGACGTGTGTGTGTGTGTGTGTGTGTGGGGAAGGTGTGTGTGGGTGGGGGGAAGGTGTGTGTGTGTGTGTGTGTGTGTGTGTGGGGGGGGAAGGTGTGATTTATTTTGGAAAAGCTGTGCCAAACTGTACCTGTGCCAAACACTAGTCCACTCTGAGGGATGCATTAGACGGTGACCACATTAACAGGTCCCATACAGCACCAGGATAATTATGCGCGCGTGTGTGAATGTTTTTTTTTGTTCTACTGGCAAATGAAAAAACAAAAAAAATATTGGTCAGACACAAACCCTGCTTTTCATAACTATTTTGAAAGTAGCTATTATACAGCTTCAGAACACTGCAGAAGTTCCATTTAAATTAACGGGCCTTCCCAATGTTCGGAGGTCCAATAATTTTTCTAACCTATAATCCTAGAGTGTTGAAGCGAAGTGAACAAATTAGGCTACGTTGCTCTATCTTGGTTAGTAATGTAATGAAGGATCTTTGCTATAATGACCGCTGCAAAAATATAATGACAGTGGCAATGGGTTTTGAGCTATGAATGACTCCTTTCATATAATTCTGTGAGTAGCCTAGTTCGTTTGTGATCATTGAAAGTGAAAGTAAGCAAGTAATAAGTTTCTATGCAACATCTGAATCTTTCAAGTTCTATCTGTGTCGCGATCTATTGGTTTTCTCAGTAGACGCATGCAGTAACCAAATAACTAAGATTCGTGAAGTTTCATTTTCTCGTTTTGGCAAGCAGCCGTATAGCCTAATAAAATGTACTGTCCACTGGTCATTATCGGAAAATAAATCCTGGCCATTGGGTGAACAGATCACTGATACGAAGCAGAGTTGATATGGCAAGCCAATTTAACACGACAGACTGTAGTAGCCTATTCTCACAGTTGATAAGCAGCTGTTTTCCACACGCCAAAGTGGCGCAGCACATAATTCAGCCGCCAATACAAAAATATCTAGATAACTCGCCATTGGCGCTTGACGGGTGCTAATTTCGAGCCGTGTGTGTGTGTGTGTGTGTGTGTGTGTGTGTGTGTGTGTTACCTGAGCCACCACAGTGTCCAGCTGCTGCAGCTGTACGCTGAGCTGGTCCATCTTGTCCTTGTAGCTCTTCTCCAGCTCCTGTTGCTCCTGCCTCAGCCTCCCCTCCTGATCCACCAGCGCCTCCTCCCGCTCCCGGGTCAGCTCCTCCACAGCCTGCTTCTTCTCCTCCTCCGCGGTCTTCCTCTCCCGCTCACTCTCCTCCTGACAGGCCCAAGCACACGGCACCATGGGAAATGTAGTCCACAGCAATCAAATCAATCACCTCTGCTCCCATCAACTCAAACATGGCTCCAAATACACACAAATGACTGACTGCATCAAACAAATGACTAAAGTGCCAGTCCCTTTTTCACCATCTCCCCCCTCTCTTCATTGCTCTTGTTCACGTGGCTTAACACGTTGTCCCATATGTAGGATTATTGGGGGAGTGTGTGTGGGGGGGTTTGGGCCCGAGCTAAAGCTCCCTCATGGGAAATAGCCAAACAGCGGCTAACTCTGCAAAAGTGCATTCATTCATTTACATTAGTTCCGAGGAGCTTAGCCGCTGCTCTGGTCACGACACGACAGGACAGGCACTGGACTCAAAGCCAATGTGCTCCGATGAGACAAAAAGAAGGAACGGGAGGGAAGTAAACACAGAGTGGGGCATAATCTTAAGAGCCATGGGCAGCAGGAGAGGGGGAGAGAGAGAGGGAGAGAGAGAGAGGGAGAGAGAGGATTAGAGTGGGTCAACCCACTGATGTATTAGAGAGCGGTGGGCTGCCTCTGCTCCAGATGTTGGGAGCCAAAACCTATTAACCTCCACAGTAATCTGTGGTCTTATTTCCCATTGGACTGTTCAGGAAATGGGTGGAGGCTAAAAACACAATTTAAGCCAATAGGAGGCTTTATACACACCCATGCCGTTTCCTACCTTTAGCTGGCTGATCCGCTGCTGGAGAAGCTCCTCTGATTGACACTTGAGAAGCTCTGCCTCCTCCAGGAAGTGCTGGCGCTGGCGCGATGTCTCCTCTTCAAGCTCCCGCCGCAAGGCCTCCAGTTCACGGGCAGAAGCACCGTTCAGCTCCTAACACACACACACACACACACACACACACACACACACACACACACACAGACACAGACACACAGACACACACCTCTCTTTAGACCACCCCAACTGTGTCAATAATGCTCAATGATACTTCAGAGCGTTGAAGTACAACGCTGCAGGGCGGCTTCACAATGGATTAAAAAATAAATCCCCAATCCAACTAAATGGCATCAGTGACAAAAGCAATGGCACAAATTCATTCAGTAAACACACACACACACACACACACCCTTGGAACTGTTTCCAAACATCATTTAACAAGCGAGTGCGTCTGTGTGGTTTGTTAAAGCTTTAAAAAGGTCACATAATTTGGAGCATACTGTGTGTGTGCCAACTGTAGTGAGTGCACGGGCACACACACACACACACACACACCTGCAGCTGCTGCTGGTGCTGGGTGCGGAGCATGTCGACCTGCTGCTGCAGCTGCTGCCTCTCTGCGCTGCTCATGTCTCGGACCTCCAGCAGGGCGGCGCTATGCTGCTGCTCCATGTCCAGGACCTGCTGCTGCAGAGCCTCCAGGACTGAGCAGTGCTCCGCCTGGGCCTGGGACAGGGCTGCCGACAGCTCTGCCTACGCGCACACAAACATACACACAAATATATAGAAATGAAAGCACAGTAATGCGCACCCACCAGTCATGTATGTACACTAGGGGTGTCACAATTTGAAGATTTAGTCACATTTCGATTAGATTTTTCGATCTTTTTTCAATTAGATTAGTATTAATGAATTTCTTAAGTTTGACTTAATACTGAAATCATGACACCCCTAATGTACACACACATTGAAAACTCATTGAAAACACTCACATGAACACATACAATGAACACAAAATGGACCAACTTTGGACATGCTCAAACTGAACAAATCAAGGAGGACACACACACACACACACACAAACACACCTTACCAGGTGGAGCACATAAGGCCTGCTGTGGATTCAGCTCAGCTGTGAGTGGCAAACATGCAGGCTAACATGAAATAGACCAATACACATGACATAGCACTGAGGAAGTAACACTTCTGCTTCACCAGCCAATCACCATCCCCTTCTCATGCATGCACACACAAGAGTTTTTCAAAAATCCAACTTCCCTTGTGGTAGCAAAGTTCATTAGTGTGCTTACCCAGAGACACACACACACACACACACACACACACACACACACACACACACCTCAACCAGTCAAAAGAAGTTACCACACCCACTCCTTCAACGGTCACAGATAAGACTCCACATGACTACACATACTTAAAAAAAGATCAAACACACACACACACATTTCTATTGCCATTTTCAGACTGTTTCACTCACCCCAGATCTACAAATGCAACTACTCTATATGTGGAATGAAAGTCTGTTTCCTCTTCAGCAAATTCACACATCACTGACTAACCGCACTCTCTCCCTCTCTCTCACACACATTCAAAAACAAAAGACACAATTATCAGGGGGAGTGACTCTTTCCAAGCAGGTGTCCATAGAGGGCAGTGTGTTGGAGTATGGCTGTGTGTGTGTGTGTTCCATGTTGCGTAGCATCAACCATTTTCCCCATCAGTCCTCATTAACCGCACACAAACTGACACACACACACTCCCACACACGCCTACACACGCACACTCCCACACACGCACAGCTGTGTCCATTATAGAAGTCAGCCTTTTATTCTGGTAGAAATTGTTCAGAGGATAATGGGGGGCCATTTAAGGAGGACAACTGAGGACAAAATGCTCGAAGAGAGGCTGAAATCCAGCCAGCAATGACAAAAACACAACTGAGCTTTATCACATTACACAACTAAAGAGAACAATCTGATCTATATAGTGTGCATTAAATGCTAAAGAACGGATAGAAGAAGTCTTTTCATGCCAGTTCATTATATCTTGTTTAAAAAACACACACACACACACACACACCTGATGGGCTTGGTTGAGCTCGGTGGCCATGGCGTTGAACTTGTCGAGGTGAGCCTTGGCCAGCTCTTTCCTCAGCTCCTCGGTAATTGACAGCTGCTCGGCCCCCAGTCGCTTCAGCTCCGCCTTGTGCTGCGCCTCCAGCTCCGCCCTGAACTCTGCCAGCGCCGCCTCGCCCTCCTCACGCACCGTCTGGATCTCCTGCACGTACCGGTGGGCCATTTGAGGGAGAAAAAAAAAAAAAAAAAACATGTTTATTTTAAGCAAGATCAATCTATCTATTAATGACAGAAACGTCTCTGTTTGTGAATTCGCACATCTGTCGTTCGTCCGATTGATTTCAAACTTGGCAGGTGTCTTGATACACTCGAATGTGTTGAGAACACAAGCTTCCAAATAGCATACCTGCAAACTCAGAAGGGCTGAAATAGGGCAGAAGATTTGAAAAAGATTTTAAATTTTAACACGTAAATCAAGGGATATCGGGAATAACTGACATTTCCATTACATGCACATAGGTAGACCTGCAATATTGAATATTATCATATCATATTATAATAAACGCACAGTAAGCAGAATTTAAGTATGGCTGCATTTGACACTTTTACATATTAAAATGACATAGTCCTAACAGTAGGCCTACCAGCTGTTTTGAGTTAAGGCCATGTTTAGCCTAATTGAATAACTTGATGGAGAAAATATTTTCAGACCTGCCATCCTTGGAAGAAATGTCTTGATTACTACCTCAAACCAGGGAAAAAACATTGCTCACATTGGCCTTCATGTATGCAGCCAAAAACAGACCAAACAACATAAATGTTGACAATCTGGTTTGAAGCCTATCCTTATCTATAAAAATCATTGGTGTTGATAGAAAGGGACTGTGGATGCCCATTTTCTGGTCTCTATTCTAGCATGTCTGGTTTATTAGTACCTATTTTCCATCCATTATTATTTGATATAATTTTTGTGAAGAAATACATCTATCACTCATGTTATGTTGGTGTCTTTCTGCTCCTCTCGTGTCTACTGAGGCTGCAATGATCACATATTCCAACTAAAGGGGCCCGTCTCAGCAATAGGTGCGTTATGTCAGTCTGATCTATATGCTACACAGAAAACAAACAAATTAAACACCCATCACTGAGCAAGTCAAAATATTTAGTTAGGTCCACTTTCAGATTTGTTGCAAATAACTACATTTGGCCTTGGAAGGGTCTGCGCTCCCTAAGAACGTTATGTCTAACCATCATCGACACATGGAAAATATAATGCTAAATGAAATAACTTGTTAATAAGCAATAACTTTCCAAGACAACATTATATTATTGAGCCGAGCTAAATTTACAATCGCACTCAGTGCAGATTAGTTTTGTTTCGCAAAGCAATTCAAAACGGCCAGCTGCGGGAACGTGAATTTGCGAGTAAACACTTGTTAACCTCGCCTCAGCAAATCTTTCATTTAACCCACCGAGGGCAGGAGAAAAATAGCCTAACAATATGATGTTTTAGTTTATAGTCAGAGATCCCCCCCCATTCTATTTTTAAAGCAGGCCTACCTGTGGTCATGTACTTGGGCTACGAGTATTGCATTAGTATTCACAATTTCCTCTTTTCATGTTTCTTTTTTAGTATTTTTGGGGGTTTGCCTTTATTCAAGTGGGAGAGATGGAGTGGGATTGGTTAATGACTGTGGGTCAGATTTGAACATGGGTCCCTGTGGGCACTTGGACCTGAATGTGGTACTACGGAATCCCAACCCCTTTTCAGCTGCTTTTGACACGGTTAAATCACTGCATCCTTCTCTCTATACTCTCAAACATGGGTATTTCTGGCTCTGCTCTCTCCTGGTTTGAATCCTACCTCATAGGATGCTCGTTTAAAGCAGTGTTTCTCAAAGTGTGGTCCGGGGACCACTGGTGGTCCGCAAGCTATCCCAAGTGGTCCGCGAGCAGACGTGGTAAAATATAATATAGATGAGTTGTTTGCCATATTGAACCAACTTGTATGTAAATCCAAACAGTTCTGCAACGCTGCCTGTGTAAGTTATGCCAGTTTAAATCATATGAATCCTCTGACACCATAAGCAAGGTGCAAAGAAAATAAGCAACGTGGCTCAGTGAGTAAGCCTATTGTGTAAGTAACTATTTAAGTAGGTCTACCCTTTTTTTTAGCTAGGTGGTCCGTGAGGTTTTTTTTTATTGATTAAGTGGTCTTTGGTCTGAAAAAGTTTGAGAAACACTGGTTTAAAGCATCATGGCTCGGACAGCTGTCCACACCTCACTATCTCACCACAGGGGTCCCCCAGGGCTCAGTGCTGGGCCCCCTTCTCTTTGCCATTTACACCACCTCTCTGGGACAGATTATCCGTTCGCACGGCTTCTCATACCACTGCTATGCAGACGACACACAGCTCCATCTGTCCTTTCCTCCTGATGACCTCTTGGTCTCGGCACAGATCTTTGATTGCCTCTCAGACATATCTACATGGATGAAGGCACACCACCTCTAACTAAACCTCTCAAAAACTGAACTGCTGGTCCTCCCAGCTAAACCTACTATGCGTCAGCCAAATTTAATGTAATGTAATGTAATGTAACATAACGTAACGTCATATGGCAGAGCCCTACCTGCAGGTACGTGTTCTCAAGCGTATCCATGTTGGCCAGCATCTTGGCCTCCAGTTCCTCGTTGGCGCGCCGGTGTCGCCTCTCCAGTTCCACCTCCTTGGCCTCCAGCTGTGCCTCGTTAGCCTCCTGGAGGACCGCCTCTAGCTTCTCAAACTCCGCCCTGTGCCTGGCCGCAAGCTCTGCCTCCAGAGCGTGCAAGGCCGCTTCGTGATTGGTGGAGATGGACTCGAGCTCCGACTGGTGCTTGTCTGTCAGGTTCTGGCGTTCCTGCTGAACTTGCTCAATCTGAGCTGTGAGTTTGTCCAGTTCAGCTTTCTGGGCCTCCAACTCGGCCTGGTGCTTCTGTTGGAGCTCCCTCAGAGCGGAGTCCCTCTCCTGGGCAAGCTTCTCCTCCAGCTCCCTCTTCTCCTCCTGGAACCTGTTGAAGTGAAGATTGGATTTGCATTAGCATGATGTTTAGAAAGAAAATAATTATATTTTCAAGAAATATCAAGAATCAAGCACAAATATCTGCTCTATTTTGAAAAGACATGAAAATATATGATAGAAAAGGTCTGGACTTAATAGTGTACAAATCACAATCTTTATTTGTGATTATTTTTCTGAACTACATCACACATCCACAGGAGCATATTCATAACCAAGGTTCAGCCACAGACTTCCGCTGACTGAAATCACTGGCATCAGTAAATTCTCATGCTCTCATGCTCAACACCCTGCCTGCTGACCTGTCGTGAGCGTCCGTCAGGCGAGCTTGGCTCTGTTCCAGCAACAGGGTGTTGAGCTCCTTGACCTCGGCTGCCATGGTGGCGCGGGCGGTGCGGAGCTCGCCCTCGTGCTGCGCCTGCAGCCTCTGGCGGAGGGCGAGCAGCTGCGGGGTGTCGCCGGCCTCCAGGCTGGCATGCAGTGCCCGCAGACGCTCCCGCTCCCCGTCCAGCTCGGCTTCGAGGATGCTGCGCTGCTCGTCCAGTCGGGCTTGCCACTGGACCTGGAGCTCCTCGCGCAGGACTCTCTGTTGCTCCTGGGCCTGCTGGGAGAGGCGCTCGCGCTCCTCGCTACGTGACTCCTCGAGACGGGCACGTAGCTCCTCCGCAAAGCCTTCCTTCAGCTGAGGAGGGAGAGGGGGTAGAGGAGGAAGGCCGTGGAAGTGGGAGAAGAGGAGGACAGTTGGAGTGGAAGAAGAGGAACAGGAGGAGGAGGAGGAGTGGGAGAAGGTGGGGCAGTGAGTGAGGGGAAAGGGAACATTGGCGAAGGACAGAGAGGGCATTCAGATACAAAGTCATGACTCATCATGAGGTTCAGAGATGCTCCTAGCAACAGTACCTCAACACAGTTTGCAATTTAGCGTATAACATTCTTCAGCTGTTGTTGCCTTAGGTGGCAGCAGCACCAGTCTAAACCACGTTTGTTTATGCAAATTCAAGATATTGACATAAATAGTGAACCATTGTGCTCTGGGTCACATGTGACCATACAAAGAATCTAGTCAAAACAGTAGAGCTCTTCAGCTACAGGCACCGTCAACTCATGAAAATGGGAATTAGAGTAACACCGTTTCTGTGCTAACAGGAAGAACAGAACAGCAGAAACAACAGAAAATCTTGAATAGAATACAATATTTCATTGCCACATCCACACAAATGCAAGACATAAAGAAAGAAAGAAAGAAAGAAAGAAAGAAAGAAAGAAAGAAAGAAAGAAAGAAAGAAAGAAAGAAAGAAAGAAAGAAAGAAAGAAAGAAAGAAAGAAAGAAAGAAAGAAAGAAAGAAAGAAAGAAAGAAAGAAAGAAAGAAAGAAAGAAAGAAAGAAAGAAAGAAAGAAAGAAAGAAAGAAAGAAAGAAAGAAAGAAAGAAAGAAAGAAAGAAAGAAAGAAAGAAAGGGAGGAGGATTACGCATGATAAGAATGCCGTCTTACTTTGTGCTCCGCCCGGCGCAGCTCGTCCTGGTGCTGCGTGGCGACGCGCTCCAGCTCGCGTACGTGCTCCTGGGTCAGCTGGGCGATGCGGGCCTCCAGCTCCAGCAGCCTCTGGGCCTCGGCCTGCAGCTGGGCCAGCCGCGCCTGGTGCTCCTGCTCCTGGGCCCCGCCGCGCTCCGCCAGCTCCCCCTCCACCTGACGCGCCACGTCCTGAGCGGCCTGCAGACGCAGGCGAGTGATCTCTGAGGGAGGGAAAGAGAGAGAGCAAAAGGTTAGGGTGAGTGATGGTGCAATAGTCAACATTTATAAAGATAAACAAATGTGGCAAGATATTCTATCTGTTTTCTATTCCGAATAAAGATGAGCGCTGACATTTCACTTATGCTTACATTCTTGGATCAGTAAACACACTTACAAACTTTTTAACCCATGAGAAGCCTCTTGCCAAAAGAATGCTGTAATTCTGGGGTGAAACCAGCAAGTTCCCACTTTCTAAAACACTTCACTCCATCTTATGCACAAATTCACTTGCATTTATATTCAGTAACTCTAAAAAAAATCACTGAAAAAAACTCTAAAAAAAAACTGAATATTAACAAAGATCTGTTTCGAGGTCACTGAGTACTGTCGTTACGGAAAAAAAAGTCCAAGATTAATGCCCCAGTGTAGCACTGTAGCTGCCTGGAAGCAGCAAGTCCAGCTAGGTAGAACCGATGTTTTTTTATTTTTTTATCTTGTGACCTCAAGAAATGGAGATGGATGTGAAAAAAAAAAAAATTACCCAGAATTCTCCTTTAACGTTTCACTTTTAATATTCCTAATAATTTAAACAGTTAAACACCAACACCATCTTAACAACAAAGCTCTAGGAGAACATTATATGGTAGGAGAGGATAAACTCTGTAGACCGGTGTAGTGTATAGAGTCTATAGATATAGAGTATGGTTCATCCCCTCTCCCGCTCTCTCACACTCACCTTTGACGTGGCTTTCGGACAGGCGTGCTCGGAGCTGCTCCAGCTCCAGTGCATGTTTGTTCTTGAGCTCCTGGATCTCGCTGAAGTAGCGGTCGGTGATGTCCGTGCGCACCTGCAGCAGCTCCTCGCGGTGGGCCAGAGCCATGGTGGAGCGCAGCAACTCCAGCTCCCGCTCGTACTTCTCCTCCAGCTGCACACGCATGGACAACAGCTCCTCCTGAGACACCACACACACACACACGCACGCACGCACGCACGCACGCAGAGCACAAACACACGAGAGCATTTTTCAAAAAAGGGTGGCATGGCCGCATTCCTGCTCCAAAGCTGAACAGCATTGGCTGGGCTGTTTGCTCACAAAGATTACTGGTTTTACTAGTAGTTTACACACACACACACTTTTTTTGAGAGGTTCTGTGGTCCTGCATGTGCTACAATCATGCTTTGGATAAGTAAGTAAATAAGTAAAATGTATTTATAAAGCACATTTATACACAGCTTACATTGACCAAAATGCTGTACAGAATACAAACAAAACAGAAAAATAAATGAAAAATAAAATGAAAAACAACACATATCCACACATTTAACAGGGAACAGCAGGACACAGGACACAGAATGCAAGCATAGCAAGATGGACGAAGGATAAAGTTGTTTGTTACCTGGTTTTTCTCCAGCTGCTGGGTGATCTCTGCCATCCTCTCATCCCTCTCTTCATCTGCTCTCCCTTCTGAGAGGAAACTGGGGGACAACATCAAGAGCAGTTACCAACATCTTCCAAAAGCACGATGCACAAGCAAGCCCAGCAGCAGTCCTATGAACACAAGTGCAGGATGGCTTGGAGGTCCACCATTAGCCAACACTGAGGTAAAGTTATTAATGTCTCATCCCTCATTTGCATTTAAATGAATTTGCCACAATAAGTCACACATATCTTACACAAACCTAAAACTTTATAAGGTTTATAAGATAATTGCAGTTTATGCCATTGAATTTCAGTGCATTAGTTTGTCTGTCTTGCCTTAGGTTTGGTATTGGGCAACTATGGTCATATTCATTTTCAGTAGTAGACTTTATTGTACAGATTCTGCACTTTATTCATTTAAATTTTTGGTCTCACCAAAACCAAACTGGCTAAAGCACACGCCATCCAAATTGCTGATATAGCAGTGTTCACGTTCCACGTTCAGAATTAGGGGAGGCGCACAATATTGTCCAGGTGTATGGTGGGCTTAGTGCCCTCCACTGGCTAGCGCTCACATCATCGCAGATTAACAATAAACAAGCAATACTACTTAGATGTTATTAGAACATGTCCAGTTTTTTTCCATTAATATATTTTTTTCATAGACGTTAGTGGTGTGCGCCATTAAGAGCTTCCATTTACTGCACCACAGGCTACTATGATACAGTATGTCTATCAACGAGATCACAAAAACTACCGGTACAATTCCCAGGGGAGAAACCCCCAGACCCTTGTGGAATACCAAATATGTCCAAACAGTATCAGCTTGACTGTGCCGGAGTTCAAAATAAATAAATAAGAAAAAGCCTCAGGTTTAAGTAATTAGTCAAAGAACCATTGCGTTGTGTATGTAGAGGTTAATAAAAGATATTCCAGTTTGAAATGTCAATTTATTTCCATGTATTCCAGCTTACGTGGAGTCTCCGGTCTTGAAGACGGATTCCTCCAGGGCCCCCTCGATGAGGCGCAGCTGCAGGAGGGCGATCTCCTCACGGTGGCTCTCCTCGCTGGACCGCAGGCGCTGCTCAAAGTAGGTGCGCAGGTTCTCCAGCTCAGACTCGTTCTGCTCCTGCAGGTCGCGCCGCTGCTGCGTGAACTCGGACTTCAGACGCTCAATATCGTCCACCCGCGAGGACCGTGCCATCAGCTGTTCCTTCAGCTCTGGGAATGGAGAGAGGGAGGGAGGGAGAGAAAAAGAGGAGAGGAAAGACATTAAATAAATAAAAGGAGAAAAAAAGTTCAGTTCATGTAATTGAATATTACAGAAGTCCTAAGATGAGATGGGATAAAAACACATAGCATCTTACGGTTTCCATAGAATAGAAAAGAAATAAAAATAAATAATAACAAAGACACTTATCGTCATATCCTACAACACTAATAATATGGATCATTGCAAATACAGATGCAATAGTATGTAGTAGTATTATTCAAAGGCTAAAATAAACAGCAACTGGCTTAGACTGGGTCAGTTCCACGCGGGGATGACCATTTTCTTTTTTTCCCCATAAGCATCTTTACAACAATCCCCCCCAAGTTTTCTCTGAATGCCTTTGCAGCCAGAGTGACCCATGCTGGTGGCCAGCGCCGTTGAGCAGTGCTGCTCCAGGCTGCTCCTCACCTCCCAGCTCCAGGCGGCTGGACCTCATGGCCTCCAGCTGAGACCACAGCTGTGCCACCTCCTGCTGAGAGCTGACCTTAAGATCAGCCTGCTCCACCTGCAGCTTCTCCACCTGAATCACACACACAGACACAGACACACACACACACGAAGGTGTGAGAACACTTTCATTCAGCCTTTGAAGTAAATACTTTCATCTACAGGTGCTGCCGTAAAGTTAAGGCAGAATATCAGTTGTATTACTCTTTCCAATTCACAGCAAATATTTGACATCATGGGATATTAAGATAAACATGAAATAAACTTGCTCACCTCCTGTTGTAGCTGCTTCTCTCTCTCCTCTAACTGTTGGGAGCGAGCCTGCTCCTCCTGTAACACCACCTTATGACTGGCCACCAGCTCCTCTATAGCACCTACACACACACACAATATCTGAGAATTCAAATGAGAAAGAACTTGGCAGAAAATACATTAATCTTCATATTCACTTCACTTCTCTTTTAATTCCACTACAGCATCAACCAAGTGAGTACTAGTCAACAATGACGTGGAGCATTGAATATAAACTTCCCTGAGAAGCAAAATATAAATATAGTATTGATATATAGAATATTATAGTCTTAAGTATATGGTAATATATTGAATGACTACTCACGGGTAGCCGAGTCTCTGTCGGCACAGGCCTGACTCAGCTCCTGATTCAGTCTCTGGACCTCCTGGTCCTGGGAGGCCTGCAGGCCCTCCAGACTGTCCTGGGCCTCAGCGAGAGCAGCCTGGCTCTCACTCAGGTTCCTCTGGGCCTCGTCCACGCGGGCCTGGAGGTCCGCTTGGGCCTTGTCAGACTCCTGGGTCCACTGAGCATTCAGCTCCTGATGAGAAAGAAGAGGAGGAGGAGAGACTGCTAAGTGGCTTATCTACAAAGTGACACAAGCCACAGTCCATTACAAGACGGGACAGAAGCACACACCTGTATTTTACTGGCTAGCAGCTGTTCTGCAGAAGCTTTCTCTTCTGACAGTCGCTTCTCCCACTCAGTCTTGAGATCATCTGGAAAGCAAGAGAGCCGCCAACAAAGTACATGAAAACTCTGTTATTCCTCTCACTTGTTGTAGCTGAAACAAAGCTTCTAGAAAAAGCATCCTACTAGACCAACACAAATCAAATCAAACAAGCCATGCTGTTTTTGGAGCAGATGGTTGACTGTGGCCAATTCTCCCCATTCACCCCACTATCTACCACGAGATGTATGCCGTCTTCCCCAGCCCCTTACCAATCTCCGACCTCAACCTAGTGGAAGGTGCATGACGTGGTCAATTCAAAGAAGAAAAGATATCCGCACACTGCCTCTAAAGTTCCCAGTTTAATGGTACGCTCACGTTTTTCGTGAGTGAAGTGCACATTTTTAACTAGTACCCACTGTAGGTTATACCTGGCGTAGACCTGAGTGGTCGAAACGTTGTGTGACCTACCATTAAACTGGGAGCTTTAGAGGAAGTGTGCGGATAGCTTTTCTTCCTTCTTACTCGCTGTTACTAGCATCCAGCACCTGTAGAATTATTATAGATGTGCGTACACATCTACACTACAGTGGTTAATTCAACTCTCAGTCCATCACGCCAAGTGAACCCTTTCACAGGCCTCCTCTCAAATCACCACGCCAGACACACACACACACACACACGTCCCTGCCTGGACTCACCCATGTGGTGCTGATGCTGCTGCTGGAGCCGCTCCTCCAGTTGCTGGCCCTGCTGACGGAGCCTCTCCAGCTCAAACTGCTGGCGTGTCTGCAGCATGGCGCTCTCCTGGGCCCACTTGTCACGCAGCGCTGCCTGCAGCTCGCTCAGCGCCGCCTCACGCTCCTTCTGCATGTTTGCCTGGGACAGCTCCAGCTGCGCCGTATGCATGTTGCTCAGGCTCAGACGCAGGGCCTCCAGCTCCAGATTCTTCTGCGTCTGGGAGAGGGAGAGGGAAGGGGAGAGAGAGAGGGAAAGAGGGAGGGAGGGGGAAGGAGGGAGGAAGAGGGAGGGAGGGAGAGAGAGGGGGAGGGGGAGGGAGGGGAGAGAGATTCATTATCTATGAATTATATTTTTAAAACTTACATGGCCTAGCCCGTCTGAATTCTGGCAGAGATGGCATACCATTACTCTGATCATATCTTGTTTTATCTACTACCAAAAGACCCAAGATAGGAAAGCCAATCCTGGAAGCTCTTGTTCCCTGCCTGATGTCTGTACCAGTACCTGTGCCTGTAGCATCTCTGCCTGATGTCTGTACCAGTACCTGTGCCTGTAGCATCTTTGCCTGATGTCTGTACCAGTACCTGTGCCTGTAGCATCTCTGCCTGATGTCTGATGTCTACCAGTACCTGTGCCTGTAGCATCTCTGCCTGATGTCTGTACCTGTAGCATCTCTGCCTGATGTCTGTAACAGTACCTGATGTCTGTACCTGTGTCTGTAGCATCTCTGCCTGATGTCTGTACCAGTACCTGATGTCTGTACCTGTGCCTGTAGCATCTCTGCCTGATGTCTGTACCAGTACCTGTGCCTGTGCCATCTCTGCCTGGTGCGCCTCCTCCATGCTGTCCCTCTGCTCCCCGCCAATCTCCTCCCTCAGACTCTCCAGGGTCTCCCTGTGCTCGGCCGACAGCTGCGCCAGCACTCTCTGATGTTCGCGCTCATTCACCTACAGAGGATAGAGGGCGCGGTTGGGAGTTTAAGTGAAAAGCTTTTTTTGTGAAAATAGATATTGTGGAGAGCCTTTCTAGGAAGAACACTGAATAATGCTACAGCAGATGCCGTTTCATCAAATTCATCATGGATCAACATCAATTTGGCCAAAGCTGATGCCAGTTTAACAGGATGACCGTGGACTTCCCTCGTTTGCTTACCTGTTTGACCATGCTGATTTGCCTTCTCTGCTCCTCTTCCATGTTGGCCTTTTCCTCTGACAGTCTCTCAGCATGCTTTGTATTTAGGTCATCAATCTGAAAAAAAAGAAAAAAAAAGAAATGGGAACTGTAATTACCACTTCATCAAAAACATTTGATTAGGGCTATGCAGTTAATTGAATTAATCGATTAATCATGATTATGACTTCCAACAATTATGAAACATACAACAGAAAATATAATGATTATTATGCTACATTCAGCTCCTTAACAATGCTCTTCTTTTGTCTTGATTTGTCATGTGCATTATTTTTAAGTTTTGAAAATGGATGATAGTTTCAAAATCACTGAGTAATCATGTTTAATAATTGTGATCTCAATATTGAACAAAATAATTGTGATAATGATTATTGCCATAATCGAGCAGCAGTTGACACTGCTTTTTTCTAAAGGGGAAATTCGGTGTAAAATGGATTTTAGTTCGAATGACTTTGAATGTTCGTTGGGGAGCAAAAAAACGCTAATCCGATGCATTCTAAACTACCCTGTTTTTAGCCGATGCTTCCAAAATGCTAACGCTGGTAGAGATAGGGCATTTGTCATGGTAAAAAAAAAAATTGCTAATTTTAAATCATTTATGAGGCTCAAAGTAGCAGGACACTTCTTTGGTAGTATAATGAGGGTCCTAACATAAAAAAAAAAAAAAGAGCAAATCCAAAATAAATAAATCGGATTTCCCCTTTAATCACACGTGTCCCTCGAATCTCACCTCTTTCTGGTGTTTCTCCTTCAGATGTTTCATTTCTTCTTCATGGCAGCTCTTGAGTTGCGTGCACACGCCCTCCTCCTTCTGCAGGAGAGCCTGCACCTCCTCTCTGTACCGTTTCTCCAGCTCCTCGTAAGTCTGACTCAAGGCATCCAGCTCCTTCATCAAGGCACTCTTCTCCTTCTCTTTCTCCATGCGCTCCTCCTCCGCCTTCTCCCGCTCGGCCTTCACCTTCCCCAGCTCCACGTCCTTGGCCTCCAGCTGGTTCTGGAAGTCCTCCAGCTCCGACTCCAAAACACTCTCCATGCTTTGGACCTGCTCCTCCAGTGCCTGAATGCGCCTCTCGAGACTGGCCTTCTCCAAGACTGCATGACTCTGTGCCTCCTCGACATTGGTCAGGTTCTGTTTAAGGCAAATGAGCTTGCTCTCCAGATCAGTCCTCTCTTTCTCCAAGGCCTGAAGCTTCTCCCCTCTCTCGTCCACCTGGGCAGTGAGCTGCCGGAGCTCCTTGTGTATGGAGTCGACCTCCAGGTTCTTCTGCTCCAGGAGCAGTGAGTTGGCCAGGTTTTTCTCACGTTGGCTCTCCAGCTGGGCCAGCAGCTGGTCTCGATGAGCCTGCACGACTGAGACCTGGCGGCCAAAGACGGCCTGGAGCTCACTGCTCACCGAGTCCCCAGCCAGCTTCTTGTCCTGGACGTCCCTGACCAGCTGCTCCTGGAGCTTCAACTGGACGACCAGCTGACCCATCTCCTCCTTCAGCTCCTTGATCAAGTCGTCACCAGTGAGGCGCAGGTCGTTAACCTCCTGGTGCGCCCCGTTGGCTCTGTTCCTCCGGTGCTCCGGCTCCTGCTGAAGGTTCTGCAGGAAACTGAGCTTGTTCTTGAGGTTGTCCTGCTCGTGTTCCTTCTGGCTGATGATTTCCTCGCAGCGGACTCGCGCCTCCCTCTCCATCTCAAGCTCCTGCTGCAGCGCCTCCAGCTCCTCGGACACTTTGCTCCAGCGGTCACGGGCCTCCTCCACCTCCTCGGCAGACCTCCGCACCTCCTCTTGGAGGATCTCCAGCTGCCGCTCGCTCTGCTCCAGCTGATCAGTGAGTTCCTGGCACTGCTGAATGAGAAGCTCCTTGCCCAGGTCCATGCCCTCGTCCATGCCCTCTGAGACGAACGATTCGCCTTGCTCCGGCGGGGGATTATCCCCGTCATCTGGTGAAGAAAAGGCCCCTTCGGTGAGGTCAGCAGCGTTGTCGGTGTGGTTAAGCAAACCAAACTCGCCCTCCGAGTGAACGACTTCTCTGGTCAGCTCAAACTGTGCAGACGTCTCCAGCAAGCTGTGCTGCTCCATACTCTCCTCAGCCCAGGAGCTGTTGTGCGGTCCGGCGGAAGCCAGGTACATTTCCATGAGGGGCTCCTGGTCGTCTGAAATCGAGGCGTCCAAACAAAGGTCTACTACTCTAGTCGCACCTTCACTAGCCAAGTCCTGATTCTGCTGCTCCTTGGAGGCCTTGACCTGGCCGACACGCTCGCTAAGGTCCTCCGAGGCACTGCGGTGGGGGGAGAAGTCGAGATGGGCGTCCTGGGCTTGGACGTGCTCGAGCAGCCTCTGAATGCGCTGGACCTCTTCGTCGTGCTCGCCCTGTAGCCGTTTGATCGCTGCCTCATGTGTCTCGGCCAGCTGGGTCAAGTCCATTTCCCTCTCCTCCTGCAGCGTCTGCAGGCGGAGGTCATAGTTCGAGATGTCCGCCTCGTGCTTCGACCGCAGCAGGCGGGCAGCCTCCTCCTCCTCGCGCAGCCGGTTCTGGAGCTCGTCCACCAGGCCGTGGAGCCGGGCCATCTCGCGGTTCAGCTCGTCCTTCTCCGCCTTGTACTGCTGAGCCTCGTGCGCGTGGGACTCGGCTCTCTTGAGATCGGCTTGGACCTCGGCCAGTTGGGCTTCCATGCTGCTCCGATCGCTTTCCATCCGGTCGACGAGCTGCTGCAAGTGTGCGACGCGATCCCTTGCCTGCTGGCTAGCGTCCTTCTCCTCCGCTAGCTCTGCACGCAGTCTTTCAATAAGAGGGTCTGTGCGGTCAGTATCGGTGCTTTTCTCTGGGCTAAGTGCAATGAGGCCCTTCGCTGACGGGGAGCAAGGGAGGTCTATGAGGCTGGGAGGTGATGAGGCTCTTTGGGAGACGGAGGTCTGGACGGGGAAGGCCGACTCCGTGATGCCCAACTTCTGTTGGAGATCTGAGATCACTGAATCTTTCTGGGACAGGAGGCACCGCTGATCTTTGGTTTTCTACAAAGTAAGTTTGTTTTTTAATGCTTATTTATTCACAAGGAATCAATAATACACACTTTGATAGCTCATAACCACATGGCTTTGAAATATATCAAGATGGCAACTGTCAATCAAAAAGGCAAATATCAAGAATAAACATGCGTGTGCATGTCAGTTCCTGTAAACTGTGAAATGTTTAACACAAAAATAAGTTTGCTGTCAATTAGATCACATATAATATATTATCAAATGATAATTTGTATATTTGCTTGTTCTAACTCTACCTGCTCCAACTCCTGCAGCTGCTGCAGCAGAGAGTCCACATGGGACCCCTGGTCCTGAAGGTTCTGCAGCAACGGGCCAACATGCTGCTGAGCCTGGCTGAGCTCAGCACACCCCTGGCTCTTGCTCCGCAGGTACTCTTTCGTCTGAGTGGGAGAAAGACATGCGTTCCAAGATGAGGACCGCAGATTTTTCAGGGCAGGGCTCCACTTCAAGAGTGTGGGTTGTTTTTTAACATCAAGGACCACATTGTGTCCACATATGTAGTAGGAGGGGGGGGATGTTGAAAATAGTAACTAAAAGGCAGCGTGAGTGTGAAACTGAAATAAACTTCTAATGCTCTACCTGACACCAGGTAATGACGTATGATTATGTAAGTTCAATATTTCAGGCCACGGAACACTGACTGTACAGCAGCTGTGCGAGTGTGTGGGTGTATAGGTGGGAAGGGAGGGAGAGAGGGAGAGAGAGGGAGAGAGAGGGAGAGAGAGGGAGAGAGAGGGAGAGGGAGAGATGGACTGAAAAAGTACCTGCTGCAGTTGCTGCTGGAGGGCCTGTATCTGATCCGTGAGCTGCAGTGCCTCCCTCTGCACTTGGTCTCGGCTCTCTAGCGCCGCCTGCAGGTTCGCGCTGAGCTGAGAGATGATCTCATTCCTCTTCTCCACAGCACTCTGTAATTGCTATAATGCCACACACAAGAAAGGTTCACTTACAGACTGTTTCATATGCTCTCTGTTAGAATGAACGGCAGTGGAGACAACAAAAATGGTTATAGACCAGGAGGTAGGAGGGCCCAAAAATGGGGATATACACTACCAGTCAAAAGTTTGGAGACACTTAAAAATGTCCATTCCACGCCATTATAGACAGAATACCTGCTGAGATCATTTACATTGTTTTTTTTTACTCAGGGCAGCAGTTTTCAAATTACATTATGTGCTTACATAATTGCAAAAGGGTTCTCCAATGTTCCTTTTAAAATTAGATTCAATACACACAGGTATTGGCTAGTATACTACAGATGACTGGCCCAACACACAGCACAGAGATGTTCACCTCTACCTTGGCATGGATACTCAAAAAACAATTTTATTCTGACCCCACTCCGATGCTATACCAACAGTGGTTTAATTAAAGGAGAATTCCGGTGTGATTTTCACCTAAAATCATATGATAAGGGATCAGATTCCAAAAATAATTCTGTGGAAATGCATGGATTACAGTTTCTTCCAGTAGCAGCAACTGGAATCTATGCATTTCCACGGAATTATTTTTGGAATCTGATCCCTTATCATACCTGTTCATTCTTACTCGTCGCTCGACTTATCGTGACTAAATTCAAGATGGCTGCAAACGCTAAACTTCGAGAAGATACTGTCTGTATAAATCGTCTTGTAAGTAAACTACCAGTGCTTATACAAAGTTCTCAATGTCTCGTTTTAAATGTCAGGGCCCTTGGAAGTCTACCAATGAAGTGTGGAGATACATTGAGCCTCGTAAATGGTGTAAAACAGTGATTTATTTGCATGGCTATGCCAATGCCGAGGCACCACCATTGACCGCCTTGTTGGTAGCATCGGCTAACTAGCGCCAGATTTCGGAGTGCAGGGGACAAGCCGAGATGGGCTATGAGACATACGTTCACACTCGGTATCATGTTTCAAAACACTTTAGGTCAAAATCACACCGGAATTCTCCTTTAAATTAAACAACATCAGGGACACATACACACAGACACACACAGACACCATGAAAAAAAATCTTACTGACAACCATTACCATGAACAAGGTCTTTCAAAATTCAATACCATTCCCGTAATCTATTACAGTTGCCAGAAGCCTTTCCCGACAGTTTAACAAAGCAAACTAATGACAAACAGTACAGCTGCAAGCACAACAAACAAGACAATCAATACAAATGACTCTTACAACAAATTCCACAAACAAACATTCATTGATGTGCGTGTGCAACATTAGTGAATTAAAAAGTGTCATACTGGCATAGACTCACATCGAGACACTGTTTGCATTATCACTGATGTGTAAATAATGTGGCAAGCTTGGCTCTCTAGCAGGTAAAGCCAGGTACACACATTACAGTTGAAAGACGAAGGATTAAAATCTTAGGTGGTCATAAAGCGCAGAAATCAAAAATGTGGTTTATGTGCCAAGCTATTGCATGAGCTTTTCTATTTTTTCCTTCTCCATTTGTGGTTTGTTGTGCTGTGAATCAGACTCACAGCATTCAAAGTGGCGACTATATGAGATGATGCATGAAGGGTTTCATAATGTCATATTCAAGAGAGGAAAGGAAAGGCACAGGGCAAAAGTGAATTACTCCAATCACAGCTGGGGGTTTCAGATGTTTCAGATGCACTCCATTACTGTACACCCAAATTAACCCATATAAACAAACACATTGCCAAGCTTAGTTTTTGGGGTATGACGATCAACATCTCCACTTGCTTGTAGAGAAATGCTACTTCTGCGCTGTGCTTATTAATTTTGAATATGCATGCCGGTATGACCTCTGGTGTAGCCAGTTTCATTGATTATAGTTTGTTTGTGTGTGTGCGCGTGTGTGTGTGTGTGTGTGTGTGTGTGTGGGGGGGGGGGGGGGGGGGGGGGGGGCTACCTTGAGCTGCTCTTTGCCTGTGTGAGGGACAATCATTGGTCCCACGTCCTCCATTTCCTCAGGCTGGTCAGCTGCGGCCATGTCCAAAAGGGAGCTCTGCACCTGGGTATCTGCATGATCTGTGAGCCTGCTACACTGCTGGAGCTCCTGGTCGCTGTGGTCCACACCAGAGGACATTGGAGAGTGCTGAATGGTTGTGAATAAAAAGGAAAAGAAAGGGACACACACACACAGGAAGGAAACGTACGGAAGCATACGTTATTACTGGTTGTGTTACCATGACAACATTCCCCCCTCCAGCATTCACATGGCAGATGACCCATTTCTTGTCTATGGAATGAGTAAGGGGCACACGCACACACACACACACACACACACACACACACACGCAAACAAACCAAGCACCAAACATACAATCAGGGCAGTGAGGGTGATGCACATTACAAGAACTACTGGGAGCAAAGCATCGACAGATACATTTATCTGCAATGTTTCTTTGCACATATTTACTTTTCTTTTCACAACACCCTGAATAACATCAGACTTTGTCAAACTACCGACTACCGAGGTCGGTATCAATTGCATTCATTTCACTTATTCACCAACAGCTATTTAACAAATTCCAAATGTACAAATACACATCTGGATTGCGTGACATATTTTTATAGCAGAGGTTTTAAAAAAAATGCCACAAAAATACTACAAAAACATCACAAGAGACACAAATGATGAAAAACTGTTATCAAACCTCAGACGTGGTCCTGCAGTCCTGTCCATGGTCAGGCTCGTCCGTCGGGCTTGCTTCTAGGTGGCGCTCTTGCGCCGTGCCGTTGTCATTCTTCTGGACAGCCGAGCCCTTCCTCTTCGACGTCTTTTTCTGCGTGCTCCCACCGTCACCTTTCGCACGACGCTGTCGATAGTCAGCAAGCTGTGGAAGAGGTTGAGGGACAGGTAGAGGGACAGGTAGGTGAGAATCAGGTAACAGGAGCTGAGCAGCAGCATGCTAACAGCTATTGGCCATTGGATACTGGAGGGAGGGGGCGAACTACAGGTGGCGTCCAGGGTCAAAATTCACGCAGCCACTCTGAGGTGGGGGGAAAACAAAGTGCCCTCATCACGTTTGATCTCAGCCGGAAAGCTGTCCCATTGGCATGGCAACCAAAATGAGGAAGGGATGCTGTGGTACACAGTACCCCATGAGCATCCTTCGAAAGGAAAACTGAAACAAGGAAAAAGGAAAAAAGTGGAGAAAAAGGAGGAATTCAGTTGACCCAGTCCTGGCTTCAAGTGTACAGGCTCTCCTGTCTCCCATGGATGGACTCACTCGAGAGAAGGAATTTCCAGAGTTCAGAGGCAAGCCGGCTGGCTGCTGTTCACCCACATCACTCTACAGACCCCTCCCCTTGTGTGTGTGTGTGTGTGTGTGGCTTCTAAAGCTGCTTACGCTAGATCACTGCGCTTCAAAAGGAGCCCACTGAAGTGCCACACACACACACATACATACAGTACATGCGCACACACCCACCCACGAACCTTTTAACAGCCACACTTTACACAACAGGAGCTACATCCCATCGCAAGACACAGAACTATTGTGAAAGACACTGCATTAACACCTCTCCCAGGGAAAGAAAACTGAGATTTGCAACATGTCAGTCAGACAAAAAGAAATGCACTTTACTTATGAGGTCATTCAGAGGTGGAGCTTGTCTTGTGAGGATATGGAGAGTAAGGAGGAGCTTGTCTAACTAGTGATGTAGCAATACAAACCTCTACATCATCACACACACACACACACACACACATGATTAAATCCATGACTGAGCTATCCCTTTAGACCAGCTTGGCCAATGTGGTTAATAGTGACCTAGTTCTGCATGCAAATTAGTCCAAATGACAACAAATGTGGGTGGCATTGGCAGATTCAATGCTCTCCAGCTCAGTGTATGTGTATGTGTATGTGTGTGTGTGTGTGTGTGTGTGTGTGTGTGTGTGTGTGTGTGTGTGTGTGTGTACGCATCAGTCTACCCCTCATCTCCCCCATCTTCTCTTCACGCCGTCATGTCACATGAGATGTAAATATCAGAAGTAGCCTGAAGCCATGTCTGAACCCAAAAACAGATCCTGGCAGGAGCACTGAGTGTAAAAGAGCTGCGGCTTGTCTCCAATAATCATAACAAGTATTTATACGTGATTTCAAGAGTTCTCCTTTATAATATTGGAAAGTGTCTGTGTAAAGATATAAGATGATTGTCATAGTCACTAGTGCAAACAAGAGACCATCAACCAGTGCAACAGCAAAATAATCTGTTTATTTATTATAAAACATTAACCTATAGGCTTTGTCCAGTGGGATAAGGCTGAGCTTGGCTTGGCATTTCCATAGTGATCAAACAAGTCCCTGGCAACCACTTAGTCAGTTGAACAATTTGAAGATTGGACAATGAGTTTGAAATGCCATAAAAGACATGCATTCCATTCAGCAGTCATAAAATTGTAAGACCTTAGTTGCAGTTCACAAAGGGTAGTGAGCATGTCTTTATACAATTACATTTCCTATGGGATGAATGCCAGACAAATTCAAAGTAGCAAACATTGATTCGAAATATTTGACGCAAAAAAAATCTTGCGAGGTTTACATGAAACATATTCTGTTTCCATTTCGTGACATTAGTCTGCCATCTACAGGAGCAAACAAGAAACGATTAAACTATGGAAGAGACACTGACTTGGTTCTCACAACATGGCCATGAGCTACGCACTATCCTTCAGCAGGGGAGTTTTGAACATTTAATAAACAAAAGATCAAAACGAAAGACCAAAACGACAGCCTTCACATGAAAATAAACAAATCAGCCGTTACGTCTCCACAGCTATAAGTACAACTAGTATACATCCTAACATCAATAGGGAGTGTTTTCAACCAGTTAGTTACCCTGAGCAGGCTGACGGCATGCATTGACGTAAATGCTTACAATGTCCTAAATTTAACTCAGCCACCTGCGAGATGGTTTGGTCCTACCCGGAGACAGGCCTGTGTCAGATTCCCACCCTCACATATCTACTACCAACTGCTCCGCGGCTGTCTACACGCAAACACTACAATTTGCCACTGTATGATAGCCTGTGCTGCGTCTGCATTAGCTTCAAGAGCAAATTAGTGTAAAGTGCACTGACCAGGTCACTGCACGATCTCAGACATAAGGCCATCCTGTTCACCTCAACACCTTCTGTCCACCCCTTGGCAGACATAAGTTACTTCTATTCTTGAGCAGCTTCGCAGTGTCACGATGAACTGAAGGCAAGTTAGCTATCGCTAACGTCTGGTGGGCTATATTCTTAAAATAACATTATAGCCTCGTTATGGCAGCATGAAATGTTGCTAAATAGAATCAACTGAAAATCTTCTCTTCGTCCACACTGCAGAGGGGCATTGCCTACAGCAGCTGATTGCACTTGATGTAAAAGAGCTAAACAAAAGGACTGTATGCCACAGCCGTACAATGCCCAATCTCAACCTCTTCATCATGTTGTCATTCAAACATGTACAATAGGGTACCAAATCAGAAAGAAGAAACAACATATAGTTATCGTAACAAAAGCTTAGTCTACTTCTGTAAATTGATATAACGTTAGTTAAGCATCATTCATATCAGACAACGTAGATTAGTATTGCAGCACTCTGATGTTCAAGGTAAAATAACATGATGGCAATGTTTTATGATCAACATAACGTAATCTTCTACCTTTGATTTGGGATACAAGCCAACTTAATAGATGGATTTGAAATGAGCGGCTATAATGTGTTATACCCCGAACTGTTGACCAACGTTAATTAACTCAGAAAACTTTTTCTCAACACCAGTGCATCGGGTAACGTTAACTAGGAACGGCGGCAACATTGTGCTAGGATGGCTAAGCTAGCGACAGTTGGCCATCTAGCTAGTAATAACAAACAAGTTGTAGATATGCAGAGGATCTCTCAGCATATTATATTAATGGCAAAGCCAAGGTAGCACAAAACCATACGGCAGTCAAACAACACTGGTCAGGAAAACTAGCGTTAGTGAGTTAATACGGCGGCAAGCTTAAGTTTAGCTCGTTAGTCTACAAGCTAGAGCTAGGTTGCTAGCTTACGTTACCGCTATTGTATCCGCAGAGGGGGGGAGTAGTATGACTTCACCAGCTAACATTTAAGTTTACAAACCTTTGCTCGCCCGGCTTCGACTTTTCTCCTCCGTTCATCTTTATCCATCTCCTGAATAAAATTAAACCATAAGAGAGGTTCCTTTTCGATGCAACACTCAATTTGACGGGGTCTCTTATTTCTTAGCTACCAATCTTGAAGTTGGAAAGGAATCCTCAGAATAACTGTCAGAAAGAAATTCAACATGGCCGCGAACTTGGTTAAACTCCCCCCTTATTGGTTAGATCCAATTGATGAGACCTATCAAAATCAGCATGATGAACTTTGTGGCCAGTCAGATTTGTGCTTAATGTCAATTTACTTAACTCCCGCCCACTCACTCCAAGATTTGTAACTGACACATTGTCAACCTATAAGAAACATGCATTTGACATGGGGGTACTAACAGACACTTTTTGTAACCAGTTATTGTTCTTACAGAATTTTAGACCCAGCCTTAAAAATCTGTTTTCAAAACGCCAAGCAGAGCCCGTCTACGGAGAGCCTTGCCACTCCGTATTAAGTCCCATTGTACCGAATTTTGGTTGCAGTTCCACCAGATTTCCACTGGGGGCGATCGCCATGAGTGCAAAATAAATGGGAGTCAATGGAGCTAGACGGCTAAATTTGTCTCTTTCACCTGATTGTCGTTGACAAATCTCAGATTTGATTGTAGTTTGTATAACTTCAACATGGGTTATAGGTCAAAAGTTGAATGAACGAGTACTTATGTCCTTTTGATTTCTTACAGTTTGGGTCGTTGTTGCCCATAACACGCTAGCATTGTGCTAATGAGTGACGTCATTGACACGTTTGAAAGGCTTTTTACAACAATTAAGTGACTTTAAAAAATATAATACTCCACCAAGTGTATTTTCTTTGCCTCCCCTTTCGAATACAATATTCAAATTACTTGAAAAAAAATTATATCCCGAGAAAAGTGGATTTTGAGGGGTACAGCTCCATAGACCTCCATGCATTCTGCACTCGTGGACGAGCGCCCTCATGTGGAACCACAGAAGGAACTGCAACCAGTTCAGAAACCGGAAGTTTTCCGAGAGTGGCAGTTCTCCCCTTATTAGACATTCTCTGCGCCAAGTTTCATCTGCACCAGCTTCATTGGTTCCTAAAGCAACACCCATACAGCTGTATCAGGTTCCTCACCAATAGAAATAGGAGTGTCTGTAGCCCGGGTGAATTAACTGAACCAACCGCATGGCCCAATGCCCAAAAGCCTTACATCAGTTTGAACATCTGAACATTCATTATACTGAAATGAATAGTTTCTAGTGATCTTGTAGCCTAATTAGGCCCAATAGAATCAATTTGCACAGCACCTTTATTCAAATTAAAACTACAAGTTTAGTTGTACTACTAATTCAACTATACATGTAATTACACTTATAGGCCTACATAGCCTTATTCTACTGCTCTTCATATCATCCATCCTGCACATACACTTATTCTTAATACTCTTATAATGTTGTATCTGCACTACAATGGTACTGTTACCACACTGGCAATAGCACATACTCCTGTCTACACTGCACTATATTTCTTGTCCTGCCTATGCACCAACTGTCAATACTTTGTATATCACATTCCACCTGCTTTTTTGCACTTAGACACAAACTGCATTTCGTTGGCTTTGTACTTGTACCCTGCACAATGACAATAAAGTTGAATCTAATCTAATCTAATCTAATCTAATAGCAAGGTGCACATGTGTTGGACAGAGGAAAATCAGAATATTCCAATATGTAATTTCTTCGTCTTTATTCATCGCCAGTCAATTGCAGACCAGTTATCAAGCCATCTAATTTTAAAAAGACATTGGAACAGAAATGGTTATTGCTGTAGGCCCTACAAGCTTCTTCAAAACCCTTAAGTGTTTCAGTTAAGTAAACTGTTAGTGTTGTGTATAGGGATCTCTGCTGCATAGCAACTTGAGGGCTTGGCCTACTCAAAGATCATTATAGTGTTTCTGGCAACTAGGTGATTGATGTGAGGAAGTAAGCTATGCTATACACAAAACTGAGAAGCAGGGTATATATTTGTATCTGACAAACTTAATGGAGTATATTGACCTATAATTCCAAGGTGGATTTAAACCTATGATTCAATTCTGTTTGGAGAAACCACTTTTTTAATATTTTCTTACCTCTCTAAACCTGCAAATATGAATGATATGGTAGACCAGATGACAAGGCTGAAGCTGAAGCTGCTGGAGAAGGTGAGTGTTTGAGTGAGACAATGTGCTTTGAGCGTTTGCACTGCATGAGGTAATCACTTACACAAAACAGAATGATTCATTCTATTGTGCCGTTGGTGTATTTGTATGTGAATGAATCATCTGAGTCTGTGCTTCTGATGACAATATTTACTAATGTATCATTCACTACAGAGACTTGAGAATGAAAGGAACAATTATGATGAGAGGGGTGATTCAGCTATTTCCACAAGTAAGTTGTGCCATAAATTGATAACCTATTTATTTGGCTTACAAGTTTTCACAATATACTGTATATTGAGTACTGAGTACTCGTGTATGTTTAATGTATAGTCGCAAGCTCTTGTTTCAGGAACCAGTGGAGAGGAATTTATATTTTCTTTCTGCTTAATTTTTTCCAGTACCTCATTTGAGATAAAGGGCATAACTCTTTACTATGAGGTCTTTGCGCTCTCTGCTGGTTGAAGAGGGGCATTGCATTGGGAGAACATATTTCAGAGGATGCATAAATATGGGTCATACTCCTTCTTAACCATATTCTTTCTTTCATTGCAGGAAGTTATGATGGGCAAGCGGATGCCTTACATAGTGCCCTGAGAAGGAAGCGGAGTTTACTGCAGAGGCTCAGAGTATGTATAGTATCTATATAAGCCTGAGATAATTTAATGCTGACAATCTTTTATCATATATAGGACCTTGTTCAGGCATGTGGTAGTAATAATATTTACTCACCAGGTCTGAGTTGCCAAGAAATGATTCACCAGCAGACATGCCGTATCAAAATAGAGAAAACATAGACAGTGAACCCCAAGGCATGTTGCATCATGTCACAAGAAGTTGTGATATCATTAACAGTAGGGCTTCTCTGTGATCTCCATGAATTTACACCCTCATGAGCTTGAGTTTGGTTTGCTAAGTTATATATTAGAGAAGTTCTCATTGTATGGGTTGTGTTTTGTATTTTTTAGAACAGTACTACGAGACACAAATTCAGAAAGTAGAATAATATACAATCTAAGTCTGAATATTTTCTGTTTGTGTCACACAGGAGCAACAGTTACTGGAGGATCTTGGAAGACCACATACATGGGGAGGGAGTCACAGGCAACGTCGCCCAGATCCCTTTCCAACAGCAAACCCTCCTCCGATTCACATATACCAGCCACCTCCACCTGCCCCTGTCCACCAGCTGCCCCCACCACCTCCACCCCAGCTGCCCCCCCGAATCATACAGCAGACGGTAAATCCGAGCAGATCTGTCTTTCATGTTGTCTCTGCTCATAACTCTCATAACCCTATCTCAGTTGCCATTCAGTAGCTAAGATCTTCTAAGGTGTTATAAACTTAGATGGCGTACCATTACGCTCATTACCACTCTCTCAGAGAGCTCTACAGGTTTATGATGTTTATAAAGTCATTTTGAGTAGAGCTGTTAACGTGGTGCCAGCCACACCTTGCCAACTCATTTTTGTCTACTCTCCTCAGCTCCCTCAACAACCAGCCACCATAATTCAACAGTTGCCTCAGCAACAGCCACTCATCACACAGATACCTCCGCCTCAGCTGGCACCGCCATACAAATCTGGCAGCATCAAAGAGGGTACAAGTGATAATAATAAACTGTGTGTGTCTGTGCGTGCGTAGGTAGGTGGGTAGGTAGATAGATAGATAGATGGATAGATGGATAGATGGATATATAGATAGATAGATACTTTATTGATCCCCAGGGGGACATTCAAGGACTCAGTAGCATACAGACATCACACACAACATGCACTTACAGCAGAAAAAGAAGTATATAAATATAAAAAACTCCACTGCACAATAGAGAGAGTAGAAGATAAGAAATATAAATTCCTAAATACTAAATATACTAAATAAACTAAATAATAAAAAAATAAAAAATATCCACAGTGTGCAGTTGTGCATGAGTTACTGTGGTGAGATTCATGTGTTTCACATTAGAATAATCATTCAAGAATTACAATTCAACAATTGCAATTAACACTGTGGACGTGCCTGTCCTTCCACAGACATGGTGGAAATGATGCTGATGCAGAATGCCCAGATGCACCAGATCATCATGCAGAACATGATGCTGAAGGCCCTCCCTCCCATGGCTCTGAACTCACCAATGGGAGCTGGTCATAGTACCCCCTCAACCCCACACTCTGTAGCGGTCAGTCATTCTTTTTTTCAACAGTTATGACTATCTCATTTGAAATAAATTTTTTATTGTCTCACAACTGCACATTTTATTTCAAGTTAAAGTTACTTGTTTTGGAACATCAACGAACATCACTAACCACTCGGTGAGTTGCACAGTTTTGAAAATGAACGTTAAGGGTTGTTTTTTGGCATGTTTTGTGCATGCCCATAGCCAGCCAGTCAAAAGCTATTCAAAACAAGTCAGAAAGTCGAGACAGGACCCATCGTCAAAATTTCGGTGTCCACCACTCATGTTCATCCCAAACAAACCAGAAAAGGGACTCAAAGTGCTAAATACCGGAATTATCCTTTAACTGACCAAATACCTAGCTGAATCACTGAAATCCCCATCACCTGTATAATTTTACTTTTCTCATTTTAGAGCAAGTATCAACTCTGTAGAGTTTGTAGTCTGTAGATTGTGTCATCCAGTTCTGCCCTTTGATGTTACCCAGGAAATGTACCCCAAAGCAAAGGGCAGTGCCATTCACCACCACCATCACTACAGCCCATCTGGCCCCCAGCTGCCTCCCATTACCTATCCAATATGGGGCAGCCAGGGAGGGGCATACCAACCCTCAGTGCAACACGTGATGGGGCCAATATCACTCCCAACTTTAAACACGTAAGGGGCAAAAAGATCTGGGTCTACACCTGATCCACTCACCTTGATCTTGCTACAAGCCTCTAGCCTTTCCTCTGAGGTTTTATCAGCATAAACTGTGCACTTTCATCCTGGCTTTTGGGCCTGTCTTAGCTATAAAAAAAAAGGTGTCGTTAAAGTTTTTTTTTGTAAGATGTGTGATATGACCAAAATCTCACAACACAATATAGGCCATCTCATATCCTGATAATGATACATAATGAATCACAATGTACCAGTAACACTTTTTCCTGTAAAATCAATGAAAAAACAGTTAATGTAAGCCATTTCGCACATTTCAAGCTATACTTAAAGTCTAAAATGCAATGAAAACAAAGGCCTCTTCCAGTAACCTGCCAACAGCAGCTAATTTTGGACCCTGTACAAATATCATGGCACTATCAATCACAATATGACAATAGAGGTTAAATTCTTATCATGGGGAGGATTATCAAAATATATCGTATAATTGATAATTAACATGGTTTCTCTGCCTCTTTTTGGACACCTTTTGTTTTCCCATAACAGTGGCCAGAGGTGGAACTAATCCAGTTCCGGCAGAATGATGCATCACAGGCAAAGATCATTCTTCATAACAATACACCACTTGTTTCCCCATCATGTGAGGTCACCTTGCCCACACCCTGAACTTTGCCGAGAGCCATTTGGGATTTTAAAACAGACGGGAGGAGTAATGTGGTGAGAACTGACACTGCACACAAACTCCATGCGTCTGGTTACAGAATCTCGCAGCTTCAGTGAAGGAATGCCAAAGGACTGCATAACAAAGCACTTTAATGGCAATTGCCAATAGCTGATTATCCTACATTTATTTTAATTACTAACAAATCATTTCATATATAATTCAGTTATATAGTTCACTATAAGAATACGTTGAAACACTTTATACATTGACTGAGATCATAAGGACTGAATATTGTATGCAACATGCACCTGAACTTTGAATGAAGCCTTGATGTGTGCAGATAGAACAACTATAATGTGTATAGAAAGCAGATGACTCAAGAGAAACCTTAAACCAAGATATTGGATGATGCACATTTTTTCACATGTGTTCCAGCAACCCACACGAGACATACATTTGTTAAATAATCCAGTGTTTATTAAATATTCTTTATTTTGTATGTACAAATTCATAATATACAACAGGCAGCCAATACTGTTAAATGAAATCAAATGTCAACATTGGATGACAGTCCATTGTTGAATAAAAAGTCCACTTAAGCTTCTAAGGGCACACCGCATGGTTAAGTCGATTTAAAAAGAAAAGCACTGGTTTATGCACACTTGGGTAAAAAATAAAAACAATAAACTCTATATAAACTATGCAAAGTACAATAAATAAATACATTGTTGTATTGCTAAAATCTATTCCTAAAGAGTATTCTGTGAGAGAACTGGGGAGACTGAGGGATAGTCACAGGGATCTCAGCCTTTGGCTTCAGTGGTTTGTAGCGCCTGATACTTTGGGCTTTGTGAACCTAACAGCCACAGAGGATATTCAAGAAAAGAATTAATGTCGCTTAACATGAGGGTTTATGCTGGAAATTGATGGACGCAGTGTAGGTCTAGCATCAAGCAGTAAAACAAGCACATCGAGCTATGCTGCCTTCACCACTAGTGAGACATCAGCCACTGATAAAAACAGTGTTGTGCTCAAAAGCCTCCTGATCTAGTACTGCTATAGGTCACCTGTTGTGCTGAAGAGCATCCTAATCTAGAACTAAAAAAAAACAACTAAAAAAAGTTACCTGTTCTCGGCGAAGTTTGGCAACGGCCACTTTCTCCATTTGCTCCTGCTCCCAGAGTCTTTCCTGCTCCATGACCACTCTGAGGGCTTCCCTGGAGCTCTTCAGCTGGTCCAGCATCAGCCATTCTCTGGACCTTTGTTCAGTTTGTAAATTGAATCCCACTGGAGCTACACAAGGGATGGCACTAATTTAAGACCCAGCAATAACTGCTAAAAGGGATGAATGAACACAGTAAAATCCCAAGAGTTAAAATGACAGAGTAGACTGTTATTGACTCTAATAGAGTTACATTTACTACAGTTGGAGTAAAATGTACTCTAGCATATTAGTTAAAAAACAGAGTTAAAATCACAAGAGTTAATCATCCACCTAATTTTCTCATTTGGACGCCATTTTAGAAATTTCTTGGGAGATGTTTGCCTAATTATTATTTGGATATTATACATAAAAAATCAAGTGTTTTCTTCTGGTTTATTCCAAAGTCATTCGGTAGCTTTAAGATTTTTTTCTGGACTAGGCTACTAAAAAATTACTTGCAAGTTTGTAGGCTAGCATGTGCTACAGTAAAATAGGCAAATACTGCTAAGCTATCTATAAACGGAGTCTCTGTTATCAAGCCTATAGCTGTTCACAAAGAATAGTCAAAGCGAACAAACATTATAATAATACTAATAATTATAAGTATTGTATGTTTGTTACATGCAAGTGTGTAAGGGCTCAGACAAATTACTAACTGGCGGAACGTGCCCTCTGGCATCTCACGTCAGAGACGAACGTTAGTAGCCTATCACCCACTTCCTTCCATTTGAGAGAATGCAGCGACGCGACGGAGCCTGGTTAGAAGAATCTCTCTGAAGTGCAGTTGAAGGTGAGTAGATGTTCATCTAAAATACACTTACTAGAGATTTATTTCACATGTTCCGTAGTATGCCTCGAAAATGATAAACAATAAGCGGTGACGCGTAAGAGGAGTGTAACTTAACGTAAATGTATGGTCAAGATATCATTCTGAAATGTGTTGACCTTCAGGGGCTAACGTTAACGTTATGTTAACTGCTAACGAAGGTTGAAAGTTAACATGAACGTTAACGTTACCTCTGTGTAACATGAGGTACATGTCAATTCGTGCTCCCGTATTGTACAATGCTATAAGTTTTTTTTTTATCATGTTAATATTTACTCAACCAAATATGATACCAGTATAATCGTCTTTAATGGTCAACATTGACTTGGTTAGCAGCTAGCCTATCAGCCAACGTAGCTCTCATTGGCAGCTTAGCATAATGCAAATCAGATATCAAATAAAGGCTATGGTTAGCTTAATGAGGTAACAGTTACTGTTGTTAGCTACTTAACATTAACAGTCATTAATAGGGCAAATTAGCTTAAAGTTCATGCTCTACCAAAAAGCTTGTTTCACGTAAAACAGGCATCCATAAGCATGAATTTGGCCTTCACAAGTTGGTTATTTCAAAACTAGCTGCATTAATTGACTATCAAGGACGTGTTGATTGCTGAATGTGCATCATTGATAGCATAGAAGACACGTGTTCAGTGCAAAGTGCCAACAGGTGCACGTGCCACATTTACTAGTTTAGTCAGTGTCACTGAGATAGTTGTTACCTGTTTTTTTTTAAGAAACTAGTAGTGTTGATTTTGTCTGAATGTTTGATTTTATGTTTTCTCAGGATGTTGGTGAAAGTTAAATACCAGGCAGACCAGATACATTAAAATGGTGGAAACTGATGCCACTCTAGAGGATTTATTTAACCAAGGTACTGATTTATTCAATTGTTGCATTGTTTAAGTCTATTGTCAGTTTTTTTTGTAATGTTCTGTTAATTTTTATTTTAGTGTTCATGAAATTTGATATTTAAGCCAAACACCAAGCTGGGCTAAAATGTATGATGAGTTTGGTACAGAAGATTGACAACTATGTGTCTGAAGATGTGGTGAAGGATCCAAAATTTGGTGTATTAAAGCTGAAGCCTGCAGAAGATGATGGTGAGTTGTAATATGGAATGTAGTTAAAACTTGGTACAAGTTTTGTGAATATATCAACAGCGGTTGCAACACATTGTTTTGATGGAATTCCACTCGGTGGGGTTTGTGGATGTTGATTATGTCCGTCTTTGAGCCTATTTAGTGTTTAAAAATCTCAGCCATCAAAGACTACATGACATACAGCCGTCACAGGTACTGGACATGACTATATAACTATATATGTGATTTATTCTGTCCTCTGCTTTGTAGTAGATGCATTATGTGATTCAGATGACACCACTGCCTTGTTTCCAAATAAGCCCAAGGGAGATGATGGGGTAGAGCAAGTAAGTGGCATTTTTTCCCTTGTTAAATATTGGTAAAATCTTTATGCTGCCCATTAACACAAAGGTAACCTAAACTGAAACCCACACTGAGGTATTTTTTTTTCTTCAAAAAAATTCCACACACTCAGATCTGTGCAAAATGATCTTTCTATTCTAGATTTCGGTCATAGACCCTCTTCAGGAATCCTGAAAAAGGCCCATGACCGAAAGCTATATAAAAAGATAATTTTGCACAGATGTGAGTGTGTGGATTTGTCATGCTGTGCTTGACTTTTGACTTTAAATCCCAGCATCTCAACCACCAGATGAACAGTATTATTTGTCTCTTTTAAATGATTGAACTTGAAATGAAACCATTTCATAAGTATTTCTGCATAGAAATTGTAATGAATCTGTTTAAGATCAAATACATTGTTTACCATTTCTCAAGGTCACCGAGAACTGTCGGTACAGGGAAAAAAACAAAACAAAAAAACAATCGGATTCACTTAGCTCGAAATGCAGCAAGAAAGCTACTGTGCTACACTCTAGGGGCATGTTCCTGAGCCCTAATGTTCATGACCCCAGAGTGTAGCGCTGTAGCTGCACAGTCGCTTTAGCTGCTGGCTTTAGCAACTTGAGCTATGTAAAACCGATTGTTTTCGTTTTACATACTCGGTGACCCAATAAATGGAGATCTATTTGGAAAATCGCTGGATTTCCCCTTAATGCTGGAACTCACCCTACTTTACACTGTTTTATAGGAACATTTCTATGATCCAGCCAGCGGATCAGGGTACCTGGCCTGACGCATTAAAACAATTCAGAGGAAAGCCTCAGGAACCACAAAGTCCAGCACACAATGAACATAATGGAGGACCAGCTTCTGAAGATGTGCCCGAGCCAGTCCTGAATGAAGAACAGCTGAGAGAGGCGGTATCTCTAATGAAGCATTCTTCTGATGAAGAAGTTGTGCGGCTGAAGGTGAACGTTTGATTATCGTCAGAAAAAATGGTCCATGACCCTCAATCACCTCATATGCTTGCAACATTCTCTCGATTCGTGGATGTAATGGATCAGATTGAGCAAGACTGTGTTACTGTTTGGTGAGATTTCAGCGAACCTTCTTGAGAGGTGGTCAACTATGTTCAAAGAGAAGACTATTAAACAGAGTAAAGGTCTTTCTTCCTCCAGCATCGAACTGCAAAAAAGGATCCAGGTAGCAGAATCACCACATGGGCTGTGTCCCGGTAGAACACTCAGGTTAAAGTGTGGTGAGACTGGGTGTTTCAGGGACATTTTCTGGCTTTTAGAAAACATTTGGAAATGTTACATGAGCATAGCGTTAATAATGTTCATGTTTTGGAAAATAACTGTAGTGAACACAGAAGTAATGATTTGGCGGTAGATTTTGATACAGTGGTTCCTGTTATGCATTCTGCTGTACATGAGATACAGGTTAAGGAAACTATTCAGTTTTTTGAGTGATAAGCAAAGTGTTGAGGAAATGAATCATACTTTAAGTCATCTTGAAAATCTTCTAGGCCCCATCCATTGGATCATGCCTTAGGTATGAGCTACACCAGGCGCGTAACTGAAGCGTTCCGTTCGCGACGCGTAAAATTCATTTTAAATGAATGGTCTATTTTTTTCGAATGTACGCGCCGCTATCACGTCTGGTGTAGCTACCTCCATTGATTATAGTGGCAGCTAATTGTTGCAGCAGACGCTATGCGAACGTAACGCTTCAGTTACGTGCCTGGTGTAGCTTCACTGTTAGAATGTGTAGACTTAAACATGTCAGTGATGCTAGAATGTTTCAGTACAGGCTGTAGAGTGAGTAAAATTGGTATGTAAGCTAATGTATCACTAACAACAACTTGATATTATGTTCTAGTGGCTTTGTTCCATTTGATGCCAAATGTGTTGTACATGCATTTACAAAAGGAAAAAAAAATGAAACTTTTTATATTGTATATTGATACATTAACTTAATATTTTGTAATAAATATATTTTCAATAATTTGTCTGTATGTCCTTCAGATTTTGTAGAGCTTGATAAAGACAAGCAAAATGGTGACTCTAGCAAGAGTAGCTGGGAATAAACTCTGAATAGAGATAAACTAAGATTACCCCATTAAGAGTTAAGATGACTCTGGAAAGAGTTGTTGGCTTATAGAGTAGATTTTTCTTTACTCCCTGTGGAGTTTATCTTGGTGATTTTTCAACTCTCTATAGAGTAAATTTAACTCTGAAAAATGTGCTCTAGGAGAAGAGTCAAATTTACTCTCTGTGGGGTGGGACCAATGGGTCTCTATGACAGAGTCAGAATCGACTCTATTAGAGTTGAAAACAACTCTGACAATTTTACTGTGAACAACTTGAATAGGATTATCAGACACTGTCAGAAAGTGTTATTTAAAAGGATAAACATCTTCGAGGGCATATTTACAATGTCACACTTTCAGAAACAACATGAAGCGCATTACAAAAATGTATTCGGCAGTTCAATTGACACTGAATAAAATTCATGTGTGGTGGAAATTGTGTCGAAAATCTGTTAACTGAACTCAGCTCATAGCATCTTGGAACTGCAAAAGGATCAAATTACTTACTTGGACTGGCATGATTCTCCTTCCGAGGCCTGAAGGGTTCTTTGTGAGTAACAGTGTTTGGTCTGGCTTTGAAGGTGGCTGCCTCCATCCATCTCTTTTTCTCCTCTTTTATCTGAACACATGGCAAATGTTTTGTGACTGATGAATAAATGCCAAAGTAACTCCATATTAAGAATCAGAATTCACATAAAAGGACTCACCTTTTGCTTTCTACGCTCAGCTTTAATGATCACCCGTTCATCAGCTAACAGCTTGAAGGGTTGAAGTGTGGTAGGGGTCACAACTCTCTTCACTGGCACACCCTGGGAATAAAGGTTAGAGACACACACACACACGTAGGTTAGGACAACCAAACAGATCCCCCCGCCCTTTATATAGAGTCAGTCCCAAGAGTCCTGCTAGTATTCCATCTTCTCCATAGTGTGCAATATCTTATTCAAAATATCCATCTTTTGTACACAATATGTGATAAACCCATTCGCATAAAATTAAACAAACATTTCCAGGATTTCACTTAATATTGTAAATGACAGAAATAAATACTGCAGTTGCACTGTGCTGAGAATACCCAAAGCACACATTCTGGTAGGAAACTGAGCACAAGTGATTTTTTTCCCCCTCTTTAAAACAAAGGTCTGTTCTGTAAAGGGCCCTGATGGACCACATAATTGTTTAAGCAAATGGGAATGGGAGATGGTTTACTTCCTGGTCAGTGGTGTAGTCTAGTAGTTAGCTGTAGCCTAGTGAATATTTTGTGATGTAGTTAGCTGTAGTGGGTATACTGTGATGTAGTTAGCTGTAGTGGGTATACTGTGGTCAACCCCAAATGTTACTATGTATCCTTGGGTAATTGGGTATACTGAGATGGTGATGCTTTTTAAGTGGATATATAAGTCCTGCATATCACGTAGACTACACCACTGTTCCTAGTCCATGTGAAGATTAATACAAACTACACCATCAACAACAGCATTTGCAGGATCACAGGATGTCACATTAGGCTACACCAAGCAGCTAAAGCTCTTTGTTGAGTCAATTAAAGGTTGTTTCTGAGAGCCTACTTACCACCACCCCAGTTAATATTGAGGCAGGAAGAGGTCTAGCATGGAAATTGAAAACCTCCATTTCCATCTAGTTTTTTTTCAGGCATGTGCTACAGCTACAGCTTGTTATATGAATCCTAACCTTTAAGCTCTGAAGGGAACTACCCTATAAAATGGGGGTGGCAAAAGGTATTGGCATGACTTTGTCATCAAGTTCACCTGTGTTAACCTGCAGACCAAAAAGGTGGGGTTTACAGATTGAAGCCTGCTGCCAATAGACCTCTGAAGTTCGCCTACAAAAAAGATCCAAAACGGCCATCTTTGCCCATATAAGGAGATCCGGTTGTTAATTGAAGCTAACTACCTATGGCAAGTTGCATTGAAAGTTAGCTCTGGAGTAGCAAACATCTAAGTGTGCCGCCTTCACTTACCGGAGATCACAGTATCCACTCGAAGGCAGAGGACAAAAGTGTGTTCAGGAAAACGTCTGCATTTCAGACTTTTTCATCCCCACGAGACTTTAACAGGTGCGATTATTCAAAATCCCCATGTTATTTTCCCATAGGAAAAATCGCCAGATACCGGATGTCAAAGATGGCAGCTTTTTTGTAGGCGAACTTCAGAGGTCTATGTAGGCTACACCTCTCTGAAGGTGGGTGTGTTCTCATAGATTTAAACATTGTTGACAAGAACATCTCTAGGCTACTTCTGTCAATAAATCTAAATCTAAATGTGGACTGTGTATTTTGGGAACTGCATAAGTAGGCCTACATGCATAATTTTCACCATAAAAGCCAGGACATGGACATAGGACAGGCTACAGTTCGTTGGAGGATGGTTAATACCTGGGGCTCATCCATTTGCAGTGTAGCTACTGAGGCCCGTTTGCATTTTCGGGGTTGTCTGAGGCCAACTTCAACTTACTAACCAATGAGGGTGCGCAATACCGCCCACCCACCCACGCCTGGAAATGCTCTAGCTACTAGCATGAGCTCCCCGTATTAGCTAACCTGTGACGTAACACTTGAGCACACTGGAGTTCATGTTGGCGTGTCGTAGTTCCATTTTTCGTGCTAGGTAAAGGAGCCTTTGTGATCACGAATAGACCTGGCACTGACAAACGAAAGGGTGTTCATTTATCTTTGGCTGTCTGGGATGTATGAATGGATAGTTGACGGAATATCATCGCTCTTCGTGCCTTTTTCTGGAGGGAAATCAAGGAGCTGGCCTAAGAACGGCGGTGTATCAGAAGCCGCGCGGACCCCAGACGAGCAAAGGCAGGATAATTATAATAACAGGCCAGCAAAACGCAATTATCAAAGGTCGGTGTCTCTAAACTTGGTTCATAGACGGCGACATGATCATTTATTTAGATTGGATCATGTATTACTCTGTTGTATGCGTTGTGACAGTTAGCTCATGGGTAGTGTGTTAGCTTTCGTTACGTTAGCCTGCTAGCTAGCTAGCTAGTTAGCTATTGAGCCAATTAACGTTAGTTGGTATAGTAACGATAAACTTGTTTCAGTGTTGAAGAAGTTAGCACGTGAATGCTAAAATATCATTAACTGTAGCTACAGTAGTCAAAATCATTAAAATTTGACTAGGCTTGTGCGTAATTGGATAACACAATCTAACTGTTTTCACAAAAAGGTCTTTATTCTGGTATTTGTCGATCATTAGCTAACGTCAAAAGGCTAGTAGCATCACAGAACATAGTTAGACCATAATGAATTTGGCTTAACGTAGCTGCTAAACCTACGAGCTAGTTTCTTTGTATCACTCCTTAAAGTTGTAGTCTAACTAGTTAACTTTGCCTGAGCTGACTCTGAGTCTTCTTCAGTCGGCAGAACATGACCCGCACACTCATTTCATTTTGTAGTGATGTCTGAATGGTTACTTAACCATGTGAGGAAATCGTTTGCTACTTTGTATCTTTCTTTGTTGTTGACTATGAATTCATGTTTCAATGTTGCAATGTTGCAGCGTCCACTCTCCCGAGGGCACATCAGAGCCTGTGGAGATCAAAAGACCAAGAAGAGGTATTAAGTGTCATAGCTTTGTCTAATCACATTGTTATTTAATCCATAGCTTAGTTGTTGAAGTACCTGTGTGCTCTTTTTTCCCCTAAACATTTAATTTTATATTCTGATCTTTAAATTCTTGAAGTGGGATAAGGCTCAAATTTGCTTCCTTCTTTGTGTTTAGATGTAATTTTAAGCACCGTTAAGAAAACCCTGGCTGGAGTTGCTGGCTTTCTCCGTCTGAGGCACCCCAAACCCAGCCTTCAAAATGACCACCGCTCCTATAAGAAAGCCCCGGTATGATTTGGACCTCCATTTCTAATGTGGCGCTGAAATCATAAATAGATCCTCAGTTAGTAACCTTGTTTGTTGACATGGTTGTCTTTTTTGCAGCTGCAGCCCGTTGCGCTGGCTGGAATAGATGAAATTCCAAACAGTAACTTGAGCATGTGGATCATGAATGGGAATGTTAAAATGGGTAAGTGTCTTCCTGCAAGCATTCTTCTCAGTGGTGTCATAAATACAAAACAGAAGAGCCGCTGACATCACACATGCAGTAACTTGATTAATTTAGTTTTTTCCTCAGTAACATGCAGTACAAATATAGCGACCGGTATACATTTGGCATACATATACATGAACTTATTTGTGCTGTTTAGGTTTTTGAACCTGTGTCACAAAGCTGTATTCATGATATATTTCTAAAAACATGTTTTGGATTGCTTGATTATGTTGCTCAAACTCCGCAAGCTGATCTAGTTTGGTAAATGCCGACACATTTGTTGTGTTTTTCAGACAAACTGAGAGAGGGAGGCAGCACTGGGCAAGAGAAGACTGTGTCTGCCTTTGGCAACAGCCCCTTGCCCCTGAACAGAAAGCAAGAGTAAGTAGTGGCAACCATTATGCTTCTATTCATTTTGGGCAATTGTCGTTTTTTCTTTGACATTTGAAAAATAGCAATTGACAATCTGAGAGGTAACTGGGCTTGAATTTATAATTACAAAGTATATGCACCTCCCTACTGTAAAGATGACCGGGGCTGGTTTCCTGATAGCGATGGATCTAAGCACTTACACATCTTCTCTGATTGATTTTCTTAATGTTCGTTTGTTTTTTCCGTCTGTTTCTCACATGCTCGTAGTGTGAAGGCATGTGCACTGCTCTTAAGAAGTTCTTAAGGGGAGTGTCTACTTTAGCAGTGCTGAAATATCCCTTAACTTCTTAGGCTTACAGTGATATCGGACCTGGTTTTGATAATGTATCCATCAGTGGAAGATCCTTTTGTCATTCTTCCAACTGCATTGTTTAAACAATATGTGCAGTGTGTGTCTCTTCTGTTTTAACAGTAATGTCCTGTGTATTAGCATTGTGTATAAACTACTGGACAGTGTTTCATACAAATTAGAATCAAGAAGAATGAAGAAAAGAATATATTCCCATGTATAGCCCGCTCCCATGTATTAACCTCATAGCTGAAGAAAATTAGCAAAATCATTGTATAAACCTCAGGTAATAGTCTTGAAATTACGGTATATTTGAGTGGCTCTTCTGTCTTCCACAGTAGTGGAGCAATGGTGTTTCGGGGAGCCCAGGACAAGACCCAGCGACGATCCTTGCCGCTCATGCCTGCCTCAGACCTGGCTGGCAGGCCTCACAAGCCCTGCCTGGCTGTGGAGGAGGTGAGTTTGGAGTCAGATTGATGCACTCCATACATCTGTAAAGTCATGTCTTGTATCCCAAGGAAATATCTGACAAAAAGTTGGCATTTTATAGTAGGTAATCTTAGAGGTGAGATAATTACCTTAGGAAAGATTTTGTTATACCAGTTGATTACTACAGTTTATGCTGTAAATGCCATGATTACTAAAGAGATAATGTAAAGTCTTAATAATTAGACTTTCAAGAGAAATTGTGTCAGAGTATGTATTGGAATGCTTTGTGGTTGTTGATGATGTCAGATGTTTTCCTGTATTAACTGCTTTGTGTTACAGGCCCTGAAAGAAAGTGACCGGGAGCAGTACTTAAGACTGGTGGAGATGGTATCGGAGAAGTACAGCAAAAGCAAGCCTCTCCCATTTGCCCAGATGAAACCTCTGATGTGAGCTCCCTCTACCCCTTCCTATTCAGCCATTTAGTCCAGTTGCACCCTTGCCTTTGGTTTGAACATAATTTGACAATGCATTCTTTCTTTTGTGTTGTTAAAAGGACTTCTCTTCCGCTGGATGGACACAAACAGACAGTCTTTGGCAGAACCTGTGATACGAGCCTCCCCAAGCGAGGTCCTGTCAGAGGTAGGAGTGGAGAGTCTGCTCTCCTCAGACACACGGTCTGATCAGGGACAGACATGGGCCAGACACAGACCAGATATTTCACCATCAGTTGTTGATCAGTTTCATTCAGTTGTTTTCTCATCCTTATCTGTGTTGACCCTCAAAACATCTTAAAGCAATTGCTATGGTAACATAAGGGAGACTTTAGTCTGTCTCGCCATGGTGATTTTTGTCAGTGAAGATTTATGGAAAGGCAACTCTGTTTTAACCCTGTATGTATTCTAAATGGTCCTCTCTTTCCCTCCCGCGCCAGCCAACCCCAGTGTGTCCATGTGGAGGGACCCATCGTCTGGAAAACAAACCAAGGACAGGTAAGAACAGGTTCAGTAGAACAAGTTCAGTTTGTCTTACATACTTGGGGCCCTAATATCAATGATGGCCAAAGTGCAAAGTGTTAAGGCTAATTGAAGCTAATTTAATAACTAGTCAAAAACAATTTGCTAATGTAACACAGTGGACAAGCCCTTAACTGGAAAGGAAGAGTTTGGTTCCAAAATGCTATATCTTCGTTTTTTAAAAACATTAAAAAGTTGTGCTATTTAATTGTATATTTCAGGTAATATCAATCAAATTGGAGTTGTTGTTTTGATTGAGTAAAGATATATCAAATAACAATATCCAATTACAGTTCTATTAAAATTACTTGGAAAGCAAAAAAAAAATGATTTATGCAAATTCATTAAAATGGTGGCTATAGCATTTTGGAACCAAACTCTTCATATTGAGTCAGACCAATTTTCCCACATGCAACACAATAGCTATAGTTAATGCACAGTAACTGTGCTTGTTAGGGTAAATTGTTGTTTGTTTTCCATGTCAGGACTGTGGATATGGGTCTGAGTAAGCCTGTTGGAGATTGCAGAAGCACAGGAGTGGAGGAGCAGTCAGCATGGAAGGGGAAGGTAAGGGGATCTGATATCTTCAGTGTCTGTATTATATGGAGTAGGAGTCAGTGTCCGAGAACTGAACAGGTCTGTCTGTCTTAAGAACTATATAGGTTAGAGATGCACCGATATGGAATTTTAGGGCCGATAACGATAACCGATATTTATTGGTTTGTTGTGGCCGATACCGATATGATAACCGATAATATTACTCTTGAAAAAAAATTGTGAAAAGTGATTTGGGGAAAGCATTTAATAAGCATAATTTTATTGCAGTAATTTTACCTACCACCAAATGATGGACAGAACTCATAATAGTCCTCAATAGTATGGTAGTCAACAACATAACAGTAGCCTAGCCCTACAGTATGTGTGGATCCTTTAAGTGAACCTGACGTCAGTGAATTGCGAGTGAGTGGCTAGAGAGTTTGAATCGTTTTCATTTAGGACTAAACCAGGGGTCTCAAACACCCGGCCCGTGGGCCAAATCCGGCCCGCGTCCGGCCCAATTCCGGCCTGCGACGTGTGTCAAAATAATAACGTAATCCGGCCCTTGAGACTTTTTAATTGCGATACTGATTAAAATAGACAATAGTTCCAAGTACGGTGACAAATCTCATTTGTACTCTGCTCTGCTCCACTATGTGCTAGACATCCAGAGCTTCATTCAAACCCAAAATCGCTGCGCAAAGTTTTCAGGAAATACTTGTATTACACGCGAGAAACACAAAGACGTGCATTTGTAATGACGCGGAAGCGATGCAGGCCATAGTGTTGCATAAATTGAAGCAGAAATTAAGCAGAAATAGGCCTACACCAAATGTTGAAAAACGTTTACGTGTGATGAAGTCTTAGGTAGGCTATGTTATTCACCTATTCTAAATCTGAAGGAGAATATCCTTTTGGAGATTATGATCGATCGTCTATTGAATGGAGGTGCGTCTGCGTGTATACGACGGTGTCCACTAAGCATACCATGCTTATTTCGACCCTCTGCCCAACATAGCTTGGAGGTTGCAGTGGTAATCGTGATGATAGTGTCCGTAATGGACGTGGTACAGACAGCAGGGCTAGTAGAAATAGGGCTCTAAACTACAAAGTCACCCGCAATATGATGCAAACTTCTGGGTGCTCAGATTACCCGCGATAGGAACTGATTTGACCAGAATACTTTATTGTAGGCCTTGTAGTTTAATGAAAAGTAGTATGTTGGTGCGCACATCCAAGGCAGGTGCTGGACAAAAAATGCTAGGCTATCAAAAAGTGGATTGTCCGCACACTTGCTCCCATCAGGAATTTTTTATTGATTTTCACCCGACACGGGTGAAAATCAATAAAAAATTCCTGATGGGAGCAAGTGTGCGGACAATCCACTCTTTGAAGGCCTTGTAGTTTAGAAACCATATACATCTTAGGTGTTAGTATACATCTTAGGTGTTTTCCTGTTAATTTGTTATGTGGGTAATATGAAAAAAGGAAAGTAAACCTGCTCAAATATGTTCATCCAGTAGCCTATTTACTGAAAGGTGCTTGCCATCCAGTAGCAAATTAGATGGGTAAATTTACCCCCCTTCATAAACTTTTGTTTTACTCAAAGATTTTTACATTTACAGTAGGACTTTATCTCTGACCACTTTGAAGCCATGGCCTTTTGACATTTTGATATAAAAATCCAATGGTGTTGCTTTCTTAACCCTGACGCCTATAGTTTGCCAGGTTTAAAAAAGTTATGAGAGGAAAATATTTTTATTTGGTGTGAAACACACACATACCTGTTTTTATGCTTTTCATTTGTTTTATCATTTGTATTAATATTTATTATTTTATATTCATCATTTTATTTATAAGCTAAGGTTGCTAGCAGGTGTCTAAAACTAGATAAAAACACTTGCACTTTCTGTTTGCAGTTTTGTGTGGTATTTGAAAAGAAGAACATTGCATTTTCAGAAATAGCCGGCCCTCCAATCAGATGACGTTGGCAGAATTGGCCCCCAGCTCATTTGAGTTTGAGACCCCTGGACTAAACGCTCATAAGCTTGGAATAAGCTACAGTATAGCGACCAAATCAGAGTTTGTGAGGGAAACTTAGGTTTAGTTTCAACTGCGGGTAACTGAATAAAGCTGCAACTCCTCAGACTGTATCTTGTGTCCATCTACTCTGTTGCGCACAACCTGCTGCAGCAGAAATGAAAGGCGTTAGCCCCGAAGGTTTTAATAACTTATTATGATGACCTGTCTGGAACTTAAGCACGAATGGTTAGCATATTTCTAGGTAATAATACAAAACCCAAGCTAAAGTAATGCAAATATAATACTTAGAACTAGGCCTACTTATGTACTCGTCCCACTAACGAGTTTGTTTATTTGTTTCCCCGACCAGCGCGGTAAAGTGCAAACACACCAGCACAAGACGGCTCTAGATAGGGCTGAGCTCCGCTCTGTTAAGGTTAAATGGCGGATCATTCACGAGAGGATTTTGAGATGCACAGATTCCCAAATGAACGCATATCCACAGATTTTGTTAGAGTGGTGAAATACATTCACACCGCTGACATTATATTGAGGAAAAAGTATAGCCAACCAAGCTCAAGTAGGCTAGCTCAGTGTAGCCAGACGGACCTTACGTAGGCCTATATTAGGACTTTAAAAAATATCGGCGCAAATTATCGGCCAGAATTCTATTATCGGACCGATAATAATATTTTCATTTTTTCACTTATCGGCTAATAATATATCGGCAGCCGATATATCGTGCATCCTTAATATAGGTTGTTCCTGAAAGAATGCAGAGGACCTGCAGAATAGGTTAAAGCTGCAGTTGGCAAGTCTGACAGATTGAGGGGACTTAGCCAAAATTTTGAATGTTTACAACTAGTGCTGGGCGGTATGACCAAAAATGTATATCACGGTATTTTTAAAAATTCCGTAACGGCCTCTACACACAGCTGCGTGCATTGCAGTGCTGGAGATGCATCCCATTCACTTTACATGGGCCCACATCATCCGTTGCCGAACTGAATTGTGGGTCCGTTGCGTCGCGTTTCTCCCGCCGCTCGCGTTGAGAAGTTCTTAAGGTGTTTTGTGTTTACCCTCACTACGCCTCGCAGTCGAACCATGCGTGCGGGTGAAAAAAGTCCCGTCTGAAACACTGTCGCGCGGCGCAGCGTTCCAAACGTTGTGTAATCAAATACACTGGTGTGGCGGTATATTAAAAATTCATATCATAACGAAAATGTGAACCGGTATACCGCCCAGCACTATTTACAACTCTCATGCCCCTCCCCCACTACCACCGAGCACCCTCTCATCGAGTTTGTGCTTGTCAGTGCGCACCAGACTGTGATTGACAGTCAGATCTCCCACAACAAATAACAGGCTCTAGGTGGAGGTAGAAGTGCAGGTTTTTTTTTCTAAAACCGGCTGATTTATGTTGTTTTGTCGAAGCATAGTGTCGGTTTCAGTGAATATGATCAAAAAAATCTTGCCGACTGCAGCTTTAAGATGAAATATTGGTCCTGTTACCAGATTACCTGAGACAATTAGAGGAAAGTTGGCGCTAAACTTCAATCAGTACTAAATGCCTGTTTCTGTGGTCTGTGGCTTTCTTCACAGACCAAGCCAGTGGATGTGGACCTGTCTGCCGAGGTGGCAGCTCGCCTCAACCTGAAGGACAAGGAGCCGTCTCTACCTGCACTGCAGCCTGTACCTGTTCCTCCTGGTTTCCAGAGCCGGCCCGCCTCTCAGGCAGACTCCCGGCTGGCTGATGAGGATCTCCCCCGCCTCTCCAAGGTCAGCTCAACTCTCCTGACGGGCAGTTATTTTGGGGGCATACCCTGATTTGGATGCTTCTAGAAGGAAATCTGGGCTCAGGAAAAAAAAAAATATGTTGTTTCTGTAGCTGTTATTGAGAAACCTTTAGCTTCACAGCGAATGTAATTGGTGTGTTACAGCAGGTATGTTTTAGGGGGCCTCTGGGCAAAAATGAATGTGTATGTGGACTGGCAGGAGATGCAGATGGAGGTGAGTGCTGCTCTGGCTCAGAGGGACCCCAACCTGGTCCTTAGCAGTGCATTCAAGCTGCGCATCACCCAGAGAGACCTGGCCACCCTGCAGGAGGGCTCCTGGCTCAACGATGAGGTACGCCACACACACACACACCCCCCGCCCTGCAGAGCCTATACACACACCTCAACCAGCGCCACACACCTCAAAAATGAGCTATGCCACACACACCATGCCCTGCAGGCAGTGGTAGCATAGTGGCTGAGGAGCTGGGTTAGTATGCAGCAGCCAGAGAAGTTGTGGGTTCAATTCCCGGCTGCCACCGTGGTGCCCATGAGCAAAGCACTTAAGCCCGAGTTGCTCTGTGGAGGCTGGGTCTTGTAATAATTGACCTGTCGCTAAGCCCCGCCCCCCATTGTTACCGTGTGAAAACTCGGACAAACAAACCAGACTTGATTAGACAATGGCAGCTGACAGTATATGAAAGCAGGCTTTGAGGACGTTTTGATCGATAAGAGGATTTACTTTCCTCCAGAAGCTATCAAAAGGGACTTAATTATGCTATGGAGGGGTGTATTCAAAACTTTAGAATACATACAAGGTGATAAGCAGTTGTGGCGAGTAGCCGTGCAAATCACCGTGCAAAAACCACTGACGTTAATGCTAGCTAGCTAGCTAGTGGAAGATTGATACTAAGATATGTTAGGTTACGTTAATATTTGATGTAGTAAGAATATAGTAGTTGGTTAATGAGCATTTTCATCTTGGGATTTAACAGGGAACCTGTGCCCACGTTGTTGGTTTAGTAGCCTACATTACGTCGAGCTGTTGCAAACGCGAGAGACGTCCTGTAGGCTACTGCTGATGAAAATATACCCCGTTTTCTAGCCTCTCGGGGTACCAGCTATCAGAATTACATGTCCCCCATGCAAAACGTTTGACCATGGTTATCCGTCGGGGTTTTTTGAGTTAATAAAGTCCATAAATAACCATTAATTTGCCATTTTATGCCTGCTCCCTGTTGTTTCCTATGGAGTTGTCCGAGCTGATGTCCGAGTCCCATTGAGGCTGGACTGTCATTGGCTCATCAGCGTTCTAAGGTTGGCGCTTAGCGACAGGTCAATTGACATAGTAAGTCGCTTTGGATAAAAGCGTCAGCCTAATGAATAAGTGTAAGTATATACAGCAGCTCAAACAGCAGCTGATCAAAATGTCACTTCTGAGCGTGCTGTGCTTATAGCACTACCATATTTATGGCCTGGTCATTAAAATTCAACACAACATTGACTGAACTATAAAAGCAAGTTGTAAATGGCCATAAATACTTCAAGCTTATCTGAATTGTTTGCCATTGCTTTGGTCAGATGACGTTTTGGAGCTAGTGTTATGAATGAGTTGTTAGCCCTGTAGTCTTACAGGAGCTGTACGTCTGTATAGTACAATGGCGAATCGGCGTCTGCGCCTTAAGTTTGTAATGTTTTGCCTGGTGCGTGAACTCCAAAGGTTGAGTATTACAGTAGAAAAAGCAGAGGCGCACTCAAGGGCTTGATACTAATAAGTCATATGTAACAGCATGCCACCAATCTCTTTTCTCTCGCTTACATTTTCCCTCCCCCTTCCAATCCCTTTCCCTCCTCAGGTGATCAACTTTTACCTGAACCTGGTGATGAGTCGCAGTGAGGAGCAGAAGGGGATGGGTGGGCAGAAGGTCTACTCCTTCAGTACGTTTTTCTTCCCCAAGCTGCACGGTGGTGGCCATGCGGCCGTCAGGCGCTGGACCAAGGCAGTGGACCTCTTCACCTACAACATCATCCTGGTGCCACTTCACCTGGGAGTGCACTGGTCTCTCACTGTGAGTCCAATCGTCAGCTGCTGGATCACACACACACACAGAAATGACACATAAAGTGAATCTACAGATGGTTACCGGTTATATGTTTGTCTGGTGTCAATTATAGTTGGATGCTGAACCTTATACCCTTAATAGTACCGACTGAATGTCATTGATACTACATTAATACTACCTATTCCTGTTAAATCAACCGGTGCCAGCTAGCCTGGGGAATACCCGTACGAACCTTTGGCAAATTTGGGATTTGCTCTGCAGGTCCGTCTGGCCAAGAGGCCATTGAAGCCCATTTCCAATGTCCCTAAAACACGGGCACGCAAACTCAATCTCTAATCCATCATGGACGTGTATTTTTTTGGAATTGAGTAAACAACTGCATTTAAAACCTTCGTTTACGAGATTGCTACACTTCTGAAATGATTTGGTAAGAGTTTAATGCAACAATTTAAGTTTAATTTCACTGCTAGTTACGCCCCTGCTGGATGTCGTAAGTCAATGAACCTTTATCCAGACCCACTCCCAATTACAACTGAGAAGGTCTGCGTGCTAACCAGGCTAGGTGCCAGTTTGAATATAAGCCAGAACACAGCATTGTTCTAAGTAGGGCTGTCACTTTTGTGAAAAAATCCTGTTCGATTTTTGAGACATAAGTGTTCATTGAATCGATTGTAAAATCGATTTTTTATGTCTAAAGACGTTTCCATTTTCAACGCCAAATATAGGTCAATCCACAAACAACTAACAGGCATTAGGACGAACGTAAAGAGGGCGCTTGTAGACGCAAGCCAGCAATATTTCTGATGATTTATTGGCGTGAAGTTTCGTGCACAATGACAAACAGAAGTGCAACATTCTCGAAAACCAGTAAGCCGAGTGGACTGCCATTACATCAGTGACATGACTGCAGGCTTCAACATAGCTGTGTCTGTGTTTATTATTAGAAATGTCAAACAAATTTCGCCTACGTAGAACTCGATTGCACAGTTTGCGTAGCCTACCGCTTTGTTCTTCTCCATAGTTTGATATACCAAAAATCTGAAGTACTTCCACATCGAACTCCTCAAGTTATTAGGGCCTATCACTCGTCTCTCTACATGTCGCACAGGTTGATCGCGTTGTCCTCCATTTTTTGGCAAAACACGAGCAGCACAGCAGCTGATTGAAACAGCTGTTCCCGGTGCGTAAACTTGGTGGGAATTTTCTTTTTAGCTTTCGCAATGCTTACTGCACTTCGGAATTCTTTTATATTCTTGTTTGTGAATTCTGTTACATCTATCTTTTTTATTTGTTTATTTCGTTTAAAATGAATAGTGTAAATATTTGGTTAAAATCGATTCCCTATTTTAGTTTTCGAAACTTGTGTTGTTTGGTCCAATCGATTGTGCAATCGATTTTCGAACGTAAAGTGACAGCCCTAGTTCTAAGTAGCACATTTGTATATGTGCAGCTAGATTTCCTTTTTTTCATATACACACAGGAGAGATGCTAAATTCCAGTACCAATAAAGATATCGGTTCAAATGTGAAAGGTACCCAACTCTGTTGTCAACAACTTTCTGTTGTGTAAAGATGACCTACAGGAAAGGCTAGTCATAGCATCCAATTTTTAAATGAATGAAAATGAAGTAGTGTTTGTGTGGTGGGTAATGAGTCGCTGATTAATTGTTTCGCTTCTTTCTGCTGAAGGTTGTTGACTTCAAGGCAAAAAGTGTGAAATCCTATGACTCCATGGGCCAGAGGCATGATGACATCTGCAACCTGATACTGTAAGCTCAGTTCTTCACTCAAGTTCTTTTTCTCTTTCTTTCTATCTTTTTTTTTTTTTTTTTCTTTCTTTCTCTCTCTCTTTCAACTCTGCAACTACCCTATCTCTAGTTTTCATTACTGGAATATGCATAAATTAATGAGTGCATGGGATACCTTGGGGAATGGAATTATAGACTCTTCCAGTCTGTTCCTAGAGGGTTTCCGGTTGACACGTTGAAATGAAAATGAACTTCGAAAATGAACTTTAAAACTTTTATTTTTTTATTCTTTGTCAAGTTACCTTAGCTGTTTAGTTGTTTTCTGTGCTACCGGAAATGCCTGAGGCACGCACATGTTTGTTTATGCAGAAAGGGTCTATAGTGCATAACGTAAAAAAATAAAGCCTTTGTGTATGAGGCTTAACCTGGGTGAAATCCCTGATCTGAAGATGAACTGAAGCTGAATGTGTGTCATCCCAGGCTGTATTTGAAGGAGGAGATGAACGTGAAGAAGGGGAAAGATCTGGATGTCACCAAGTGGACTCTCAGCAGTCTGAAGGCCTCTGTAAGTGATGACAAAGAACCTCAAACAACCACGCAAACCACACAAAGATAAGATGGTGGACATTGTACATAGCTCACCTGGTCTTACTACTGCATCAGATCATAGAAAAAAACAACTATAATAAACATTAGGGCTGTAACGGTATGCGATTCGAAACCGAAATCGCGACACTCATATCCACGAATCTGTGTCGCGGTGTGAAAAGGCAAAACCGCGACACACCCTTTCTGGTGTTTCACGCAGTGCTTTGCAGCTTATGCAGCAACATACATCATACAAGCAACATACATCTCCCGCTTTACTTACCGGTAGCCTACGTTGTCCAAAAATAAATAAATAAATCATAATTCCATACCTCTCGTTGCTTTCATTGTAGACTATCTGTTCAACTTTACCAAACAGTATAGAAGTAAACCCCCTCTCTTTGCCTCGCTCTCTCTCTCCCGCTCAATGGACACGCGCGACTCAGCCAACACAATCCAAAGGACGCATAGAAGACGACTAGCTAAATTACTATTAAATCCGCTTAGCATCATTACCGTGCTGCACATATTTGTTTAAAACTCTTGCATTCAAGTTGACGAATCATCTCAATACCAATGTTTCCCAAAAGGGCCTGTCCCAAGGAGAACTTGTATTAGGCCTACCTTGAAACGTAAACACATATGGGGAAACTGAACAGTCCAATCAGTAGACTATGATAAGCTAGCCAACTATGCTACTTTGTTTACAATATTTCCAGGCTTCAACCAGACAGCTGAATTAAAGAGGTAGAGTTGTAATAGAAATAGTAGGCCTAGGCTATAGGCTAATCTGCATAAAGTGTGCTGTCATAAATATCAGACATTCAGTATTCTTTCTTTTTATGTCAGGATATAAAATAATACAGATATATTATATTATATATTATATTGCAATCCTCTTGTGTTCTAAGGTAGGCTATTGAAATGTTATTTAATAAAATTTCTACAGAAGAAGAACCACAACTCCCTTTTCAACTCTGTCTTAATATCTGTTCAGAGAGGCCTGTTTTTGTGCCTATTCCTTGCGCAATGGCTTTGCTTTGACATGTTGCTAACATGTCCCAAGCTTGTGGGATAAAAGGAAACTTTTGTAGCATTTTTTTTCTTCAGTACTGAGTGGAGACTTGGTCCAGATAAGTAAAATTTAAGTGGTTTTATTCAACAAGCTGCCAGACTTGATGTCACTTTGACCGTCAATCTGAATCGCTCACTGAATCACATCAGGTGTCCAGACCTAGGCAGCCCATAAGCAAATGTCCATGTTTTGCATTTGTAGTCAACTCGGATACCCGAATACATGCAATAAAAAAAAGACATTTTCATAATATGTCCACCTATTGATTTGTATCTGTGTGTAGGAGATCCCTCAGCAAAAGAATGGCAGTGACTGTGGAGTCTTTGCCTGCAAATATGCTGACTATATTTCCCGTGGACGACCTTTAACCTTCAGACAGGTATATCACCACTTGAAAGAATTCTGTTGATTGCGAGTATACACGTAGTACACACATCATTGCATGCATTCCATACAACATTTTTTTTCTGAAGTAAAATTGATAATAGATAAACATTTCACCTCAGTCTTCTTTGCAAAATTCTGTCTCAGCAGCTCCTTTGTACCAGGGATAGGGTCTGTTTTTATGCTGTAGCCACAGATTACTTGCGTAATAGATGGCAGTCTGACTAAAAGCTGTCTATTTATAGTCTATTTATAATGCTAAACTGGACGTGTCTTCATCTTTTATCCTAGTGTCATATGCCGCTGTTCAGAAAGCTGATGATCTGGGAGATTCTCAACCAGCGCTTGTTGTAAAAGGAAGACAGAAGAGGATCATTTGGCATCTTCAGGCCCCATTCAACCAAAACAGGACCAACTAAACCTCCCTGCTTCCCTGAGCTTCCCATTGTTTTAATATTTATAAAGCGCTACTAGGTTCTGTATTCACTACGTAGTAGACATGATAAAAAACCTGACACAAGCTCCATACCCTAGAAGAGGGGTAGACGCACAGCTTGAGTCATTAACTTATAATGCAGAGTAAGTATTTGTCACAAAACCAGTCATTCATTGTATTATTTCACTTGTGGTGAATAACTGGAACGATGAACTTTGCTGTCTGGTCTGTGTCCTGTTACTGTCTTGTGTTGGTCAGTCAAGCAGTGAAGGAGGTTGTATAGGTACTGACGTGGACGTAGAGGACTGTGCACCACAAAAGGTATCCTGGCTGTGATGTGTGTGTGTGTGTGTCTGGTAAGGCCTGTGTGTGGTGTCAATCAAAATGTGTTAAACACCCCTTAGTGACATACTGAATGTACATGTCATCCCATAATGCGTGTCTTTAGAATGAAGTGCCTTAAATTCATCTGTATCTGTCCACCACACATACTGTGGCACTGGCTGCAGAGATCATCAACTGTGTTTTAGCGTGTGTTTGTGCGTGTGTGTGTGTGTGCGCCTGCTCTCTACTGCTCGGCACAGCATGGTATGTGTGTATGTTCGTCTGTGTGTGTGACACGGATGTCGTTAATTTTCACGTAAATTACCTTGTCAGTAAACTTGAGTCAGATGGAAAAGTTGTATGTAACTTCATGAAGTTGTTTACATGCATTCTTATTTGATCACAAAAGTCTTGGCTCCTCAATGCAAATGTGTCAGACTTAACTTGATAGGAGAGGATTGCATGCAGTTCTAAAATGAAATCTTACACTTTTTTTTCTTTCTCGTGTCACGTGTGCCATCTCCCATATATTTGCAATCCTCCCAGAAATGCCCTTAATTTAAAAACAGAAAAGCGTTATTTATTTTCGTTATGTTTCCTCATTTCTACTTGTACTTCTACTTCTACTTTGGCTTGTAAATAATATAATCAGCTTCTGGTGTGTGCTTTTTCTGTGTAGAGATGAGAGGATAAAATGAATGTAGAATGCAGCTGAACTTAAAGCAGTGAGACTTTACACTACAGGCTGAACTTAAGTATTTATGGTGTAACATGCACAGTATGTCTTCTGTGTTTGCGTAGATCTGTACAGATTGTTGCTCATTATTTTTGTAAGTAATAAAGAACTGGACGAAGCAAGGTCACATCTGTCTTTATTGATGCTTTAACATTACTGTTAACATAAGCAACACGTTTGTATATCTTGTGTACAATGGTCATTTGAAGTGTTTTGGACCTTTTTCCCCTTTATAGGTTGAAACATGCCCTATAACCAAATACAAATGTTATGTTACCTGACTCATATTCTGATAAGAATTTGTGTTTCCATATTCTGATAAGAATTTGAGTCTGGCTACGGCAGACTAAAATCACACTTCATTGTTCCTATAACTTTATCTGGATGGACCCAAAGCTGACCCCAAGAGCTGAGGATTTGCCCAAGGGTCTTTTTCCTTGCCCCTGTTACCCTTGCCTTAGTTATAATGTCCTTCGAGATCATTTCAATTTGGCTACATGGGCATTTTATCTGTCCATTCAGGACATTTTAATTTAAGGACTGCCTTGGTCTGGATATTTTTTCTTCTGTCCTTTCTTTTGTTTCTTGACACCAAAGAACACCCAACTAAAACAAACAGTGAAGACTAAGACGTTTTAGGATTGAGCACACCAACAACTCATCTCAAACTATTTAAATTGTTTTTGGATTGAATTAAATGAGTCGTTCTTTCATGACAGCATCTTATTATTCTTGTTTAGACCATGTTGCACCAGCAGGTGGCACCATTGGACCATTCAAGGGACAAGGTGTGGTGGAAGAGGTAAAGAACTGGACTGGTGGTCTGTTGTGAGATTCTACTTTGGTGGTCTGACTGAGGAAATCATGAAGGGTCATCCTGTCTGATGCCTGACCTCAGAAGTTCAAAAATAGTATACATGCTGAGCTCAGACAAGGTTAATAGTATATTAAGGACTTGCCTTTCCTGGATGAATGTAAGTGTGTTCTGCTCGACCTTGAATTGTAACTAGATCTTCAGTGTTTTGCTTTCCGGGGAGAGGTTTTAATCACTGTACATACACTGTTTAAAAGAATGTGTTGAATAGATATTTAACACTAAAAGGCTTCACTCTTTGAAAAAAGAACATTGGAAACACTGCATTCTAAATGAAAGCTGTAGAATGGACCATAATTGCATAGAACTGCCTCTTGACTATCATAAGATGATGTCATATATTTTTAGAATATGTGAGGTAAGTTTTGTTTTCAAGTAAAAGACATTGGTCAACAGGGGCAGACTTATCTTTCTCACCTGTAAGCATTGGCTCTATCTGATGCAAAAGCATATGTGGGTCTCTGATTGATGAGAGCTTTAGGCCTACTTTTTCCTTTGCAAAAAAAATATTGTATAATCATATCCAGTATTCAAACAGCGGCCAAAACTTGTCTGCTTCAGTTGTATGGAAACCAGGTAAACTGGGCTTGTCAGTCATATGTTCCTGGCCAGGCATTTCCCGGAGCACCTGATACTCCTGTTTATTTTTAATAACCCTGAATAATTCAGACGGGTGATTTGAGTCTGTTGGCCATGACAGCTGCTGTGCCTGAGCTGAGCAGGTGACATGGAGATGGGCTAGGGCAGTTGATTGGGGAGGGGCTAAAGGGACTTCATTACATGTGCTCTCCAGTAAACTCTGCCAGGACCTACCAGCACTAATCTGACAATGAAAAGCCATCGTCAAAGCCATAAGCCAAAGCTTATTCTCTCTCTCTCTTCTCTCTCTCACACACTCACACATATGCAATGTCTCTTTACAGGATGTGTAAAAAAAGATTGTTGTAGCACCATTTCTAGTTAGTAAAATATGTACTGATTTCAAAGCCAAAACCAAAACTGCCCTGAAGAAGACATTCAATGTGTAGGTCTCCACAGACCTCCACAGATTGGTGATGGTTGGTGAAACATCCAGCATAGCCTTAGAAAATTCTTATTCTTAAACAGGAAAAATGGGAAAAATCCAGGCACAACCACCACAGCAATAATAAGACCCTTTCAATTTGGCAAGAACATCCGCCGAGAAAATATTTAAAAAAAAAAACCCAAACGCTTCCTCCAACTTTTTTTTCTTCTGAAGTGAAGTGCTGCCACTCCACTGGCCTTTGTCAGCGCAATGTCTTGTGCCACAGGTCGAAACACGGCACAGCGTGGAGCCGGACGTACTTCTGCCCGCCGCTGGTGCACTCCAGGCAGCCGTAGACAGTCTCGCGGCGCTGCTGGCCCATCCCGCACAGGGCGCAGGCACCCTTGGGGATGTTGTGATTGAGCAGGTTGACGCGGGTGTGGTTGCTCTCGCGCAGGTAGGCCGTTGACAGGTCAGTCATGCTGGCGGCCTTCTCGTAGTAATCCGTGGCCACGTCATCTAGGAACGTGTCTGAGTGGGTCAGCTCCTCAAATGTCCTGTCATCTATGGGCCACATGATAGATTCAGTTCATGCAGGACACATTTTGCTCATTGACTGCCGATGAAATTAGGGCCCCTAGTATATATAGCTGGAGAATTCTATGCTAGTTGGGTTTGAGTTGTAGTGTCTTCGGTGAATGATCAATGCTAAGGCTTTCTAAATTATCACTGGTGCAGACAGTGATATATGACTGAATTTGTGTGGAAAGTTTTGTTCAACAAATTCAAATTGTGTTAAAAAAAGGAGAATAGTGATTATAGTCTTTTGGTTAATGACATTGTGTTTTTTTCATTTTTGGTTCAAAAGACTGGTAATAGTTTGTAAGAAATTACAAGTTAGCAAGAAAAACTAGTTCCTCCAACACACATTTCTGGTGAAGTGAGAGAGTGAATATGTATGAGAACAAAATGTTAGTAGATCACCTGCTCTGAATGGGTTTCCGTAGACTATTCCGGAAAGGAACCTCCTGAGGCGGCCAAAGGAGAAGCGGCCAATGAAACCGCCCCACTGCTCTCTAATCTGCCCCTGCTCAAAGCCCCCACAGGACTCTGGAGCTACGCAGATGTCTGACCACAACACACACACACACAGGCACAGCCACGTGTGACCACACACACACACACACACACACACACACACACACACCAATATAATTTATGCTTTGGAGTGCAATGAGATCTGACTTGCAGCAACTTCAGTCAGGATGATATGTTACCATAAGAGACTTCATGAGTCAGCTGTGACACACCAGTGATTGAGATCTATAAGGATATTGGCTCTGTGGGGCCCACAGATTTTGTTACACATCAGCTCTTTTACAGAATAAGCTAAGGTGAACTATATCCTTAAAAGTTCACTTATCAGAAAGAGTAATGTATGCTATCTCTCATTTATTAACGTGCTGTAATTTTACAGACATACATTTCCTTAGCACTCTTGTCAATTTCTATTGGCAGTAAAATTATTAGCATACTCACCAAGGCGTCCATCAAGTCGCACATACAGATCAAAGACACTAAATGCAATTGTTGTGTGAGCTGGAATCACAATGGCTTTATCACGACCTTTAGGATTTCGTCCATCATCTATTTGAAACTGTTTGAAAAACATTTAGATAGGTTTGATTGTGAACGTTTTTCCACTGGTGAAGATTTTGTAGAGATTATGTAGATTTTGTAAAGATGTATGGTTGTACATGCTTGTGTGTGCCTCTCTCTCTCTCTCTCTCTCTCTCTCTCTCTCTTTGTCCCTCTCTCTCTCCCTCCCTCCCTCCTTCTGTGTGAGTATGTGTTTGTGTGTGTGTGTTCTATGTCTGTGTGCTTACTCTCATTGTGGTTCCTCGCATGCCGGCGTGAACTGTAAGAGAACACTGGCGCGTGGTGCGAATGCTCTCCATGACGACACACAGCACAGTTCTCCCACTGTCTTTTGATTGGCGGATGAGACAGTGGTCAAGGTCGACCTTTCTGCAGGCGAGAAGGTGAGACAATCATCATTTACATGCAAATCTAATGGAAAATCCAGACATTTTAATAAAATGTGCTCGGATGGCAGCTCTGAAGGTTGTCATCATGGGTGTCTGGCTTTGTTTACTTACTCCTAATGCAATTAAAGCTTGCTGTGATACAAATGGGATTAAAAAACCCAAACAAACCTTGAGTTGAGCTCTCTGAGGAGAGTGGGCACCTCCACCTCGTGTTTGGTCACTACTCCAAAGGAGGCCTTAACGGCCACTGAGTCGGAACCAGTGATGTTGAAGCCCACGTCGTTGAGCAGGTGGTTTCCCAACCTGCCGTTCAGGGCCACATCAGACTTGTCCTCATAGTTCAGGAGCTGGTAGGAGGACACACCTGACAGGACACGAGAGCATCCTCTCTGAACTCTGATCTCATGATGTGTCTGTGTTGTGTATTGCAATTAACCCCCTTAACTACAAATGATTCTGAGGGATTTCTAAAGCTGGATGGATGGATCTTCAACCATTTTTGTGGTGTAATCGAAAAGAACTCTTTCAGTTTCAAGACATTTATCTTCATTAGAGCATCTGTTCTGCATGTGTTCTGTTCTAAATTTCAAATCATATTGATGTTTAGTTACATGGTAAATATGGTTAAATATAAATTATTTAATACATATTAGATACTATTAAATATTAAGGAATATTCCGAAAGTAACCAGGTGACAATATTTAATGGTTCTCAGCTCAAAGTCAAAGTACAAGGTTTCAGTCTAGTGAGCTTGTCTTGTTATGTTCTTATGAGCTATTGATGTCCACTTTATTACAATTTTGTTTTTGTCTTCCACAAGGCATTTTTTTCTTACCAGCTGTGATCTCCTTTTCTCCCACGAGTATGTCTTTCAGTGAGAATGGGGTCGAGCCATACTTGTTTTTTTTCCAAAAGTGCTTCTTCCTCTTCCTGGTCACCAGGCTGAGAGGCTGATACCGGTCAGCTTCGCTGAGACTGGGCACAGGAATCAGCCTTCCTGTGTCACCCACCTGTTTCACAAAGTTCTTGGTGGCCGCGGAGAACATGGTGAAGACCACAGGCGAGACTTAGGATTCCAACTGCCCGGTAAACATGGCTCCTCCGTTTGTAAAAATGTTCCGAGCTCAGGGGATCCTCAATGGCCGAGTTTGTTAGCGATAGTGAGTGACGACTGTGTGGTTGTAGCCTTCCTGTCGAAAGCTGACCCAATGAATAATACAGCTTCCTGAAAGGTGATAGGGAACACACAGTCACATGCAGTGTGTCAAGATGATAGTCACCCCCTGCCAAGTAGTCCACACCACCCTAAATAAATGCGCTTCATTTGTTTGAATATAGATAATTAATTCATTGTTTGGTTTATCCAAGAGTCTGATGTCTGATGACTGGCAGTGACACATTTAATATTATACAATTCTACACATAACATTCCTATTATACTGTTTGCTAAACACTCCAGAATCAGTAAAGAGGCCAGGTAAGGATATATTACATGTAATACAAGGCTGCATGAAACAGACACTCGCAGTAGGTTCAGCCTCACTAGAACATCTGGAACATCTGTTCTCTGGGTGGCTCGCTTCGGTTGTCTTCCTCAGAGCGGGGCATTTGTACTGTGATGAAAAGGTTACGTGTGTGTGTGAGAGAGAGAGAGAGAGAGAGAGACAGAGACAGAGAGAGGAAGAGAGTGTATGAGAAAGAGGGACAGAGAGAGGAGGAGAGAGAGAGAGTGTGTGTGTGTGTGTGTGTGTGTGTGTGTGTGTGCGTACATGCATGTGCATATCTGTGTGTGTGTGTGTACTAGGGAAGAGATTCATATGTGCTTGGGGGAGTTAAACTCTTCTATTACATGAACAGTAAAGTGGTGAATGGCCCATAAATGTCATTCTAATATCCCCACTATTTCTGCTGCTGACTGGACTGTGGGCAGGCCAACATTCTTACATTTCCATTATATGGGGCCTGTGCCATGAGTTGTGGTAACCAAGGTGATTTGAGTCAATGTCAGACCAACATAAAGCCATGATCTCACACTGGCCGCTCTTCTTGATTTGGACTACATGCTATTTTCATATAATTTTTTCAGCTGTACACTTGCTGCTGTCTTCTGTCCGTTCTATATCTATCTCTGTGCTTGTTAGAATTTTGGTTGTGGCATTTTCATTATTGTATGATTCTTTTTATTATTTGTTTAACTGTAATTCATTCAATTTCTAACACACATTTCAGATTTGAACCTTTTTATGGTATTCTTTTTCAGTATACCGCAATGTCCCACTATTGCCCTAAGCTTATTTAGTCGTCCCTTGAGCCATTTGTCATCCAAATACATGCACATTTTACGTTAATTCAATTAGCAGATGCTTATATCCAAAGCGACTTACAAAATGAAGAATAACATTCAAGCTACATCGACAAATATCTTATTGGATGGAAGATTTTGACTGATGACTCAGTGTAAATAAATCATTGTAAATTAATTTGCTTTCAAAAATGAAGGCTGTTCTGACTGAATCAAAGCAACACATATTTTCCTTCTCTGATGTCCATTGGCCTTTCATGTCTCCTACTGACACACTAGCCTCCTTTTTCTCCCTCTTTCAAAGGGCTTTTCTTGTGGCGTTTGTGGTGATGCTGCCTCCCAGTGCCGTATTGGTGTGGTCCCATCCACCTCAACTACCCACCTCTCCTCTCAGGAGCCGTTCCTGAATACTTAATGCCCATGACCTCACGTTGCCTCCATCGCCTGTAATTTCCCCTGGCTGGGTGGAGAATGGCGAGAAAAAAGGGGGCGATTTGTTTGAACGAGCAAGCACTCCTTAAACAACTTACGGCGGCAGGGAAAAAAAGAGAGGAGTTTATCCAGCAAACACATTTTGGGATGTCAGTTTTTTGGGAGAATGTAAACCTGGCGCGTCAGCGTTTACAGTGGGCCTTTGTGGCAGGGGAGTGGTGCGCGGCGCGGGTCACTGACTTACAGAGGCAATTTTTGATGATAGAGCAAGGCATGTAGGAAACTCACCCAAAACAGCGTGTTGAGTCATCTGTGTACAGAAGAGGTGGCTGTTGAGAAGGGAGAGAGAGAGGGAAAACTTGTGTGTGAGTGTGTGTGTGTGTGTGTGTGTGTGTGTGTGTTTGTTTGTGTGTGTGTGTGTGTGTGTGAGAGAGAGAGAGAGGGGGGGGGGGGTGTAAGAGCAAGGAGTGATGAAAATAATTCTCCTGTTTGTTGTTGTTTCTCTGAGCTTTGGTTTTTAGAGTCCACACAGAGAGATGTGTGTTGAGAGGAATGGAGTTCAGAGGAGAGAAGGGTTGACATAGGACAGTAAAAGACAGGGAGAGTGAGTGAGGGAAGGGCAGGGAGACTCACTAAACTACAGCATCTGCTGCCTCAATTACACATCACATCAAATGTCATGGAGGACCCAAATGTATCTCTGCTGCGACATCTGTTCTACGGCTGTGACATGGAAGATTGAGTGACACAGGGGTACTTTGGCACAGTGAACAGCCATAAAAAAAGAGAGAGAAAAAAACACTCGCTCCATATGTATTCCACTCATTGATGCAAACTTACCTTTTAGGAAGAGGACGAGAAGCAGAAGACACTCAAGCCTCCACCTCTGATTGGGTCTGAGCCCCAGCCTGGCTGACACAAACCAATTCTCAAGGTCTTTTTTTTGTCATTGTCAGTGTCATATAATACGGATCCCCATCAGGATAGCCATTGGTTGTTTACGAAGCAATGCTAGCTGTCCTCCTCTGTCATGCCTGCCCCATTTCTGGTCTTTATTGGACAGGATAATGAGGAGATGACAAGATATGAGTGAGGGAGAGAGATGGATGGGGAGCGGGTTCAGGAAGTGACCTCAGGCTGGACTCGAACCTCCAGTCCCCACGAGCACTGGACCTGTTACTGGCAGGGACGCCGACACTACCATTGCACTATGGGTTGTGAAGTCCTCAGAAACAACCTTGTCATGTCAGCTCCGCTGTAATTACCCTGCCTGGCTGCCATTTAGACAGAAGTCTAAACAGGGTGGAGAAAGGATGTGACACGTTTTACCCAGCATTTCCCGTGACAGGGGTGTAGGTAAACAAAGACTGGGAACTGCGGCTACTGTGACGTCGCTATAGAGGCATGGGCCTGAAATGTGAAAGCCTGGACAGTGTTCTGACAGTCACCTCTTTGTTGTCTACACATCAGGTGTAACACTGGAATTTCTTCCTACTGTGGATGAAAGGCACTTTGCATTGCATATTCCTGAAGATTTTACAGTGATCCGTATACACTACTTCAGAGGGTGACTGCCATCAGAAATCAATTTTTTTAGTAGCTATTTGGAGAATTGGAAACAAAACACAGTTATAGACAATAACCCATGCAAACCTATTTAAGTATTGGTGTACAGTTATTGGCCTTCATGTAGGCTAGTGGTTGTGATGATCATCATTTAACATTCATAATGTTAGTACATCACCACAAAACAGTCAACAAGCGCAGGATGGTTCATAAGATTGGTTTCAATTGTGTCTTGTGGCTGCATTTTTCCTCCTTGTACCCTCAGAATAGTGATAATGGGGTCACAGTAATCATTATGCTTTGTTGAGGTTGAACTTGACCTATATCTGTGGCTCTGTAACAACAAACAGAAGTTGTTTTAAGTTGGATACAGGGAGCAGATGGGAGATTAACAGCTGGTATAACTATTATGATAGATTACTGAAAAGCCATGTATTTGATGATCATAACATACACAGATTGTCAGAATAAATTATTTTTGGATGCTAGATGGTTTCAGAATACTTGTTCAGAGGAGAAAGTGGGCCAATTTTGGAATACACTTCTGTGCATGGATTTACAAATAGCGAGACATGCCAGTCTTGTGTATTTCCTTCCTTATATACCCTGACTTTCCTCACTTGTGTAGTCTCTCTGCTTACTTCAGGGATCACTGCAACACAGGCAATAAATCTCCTCCATTTCAGCTATTATCACCTTGCGCACATCTGTTTTCCCTACTTTCACTGCGAAGAGGCACGTGAGACCCTCACAGTCAGTGAACACCCTCTTCACCTGGCAATTGTGTATGTTCAGTATACAAAAGAGAACACAGGTTTCCTTCAAAAAGCCCCCGTTTTGGCGCAGCTGTAACTGTTTCAGTGAGGCTTCGCTTACCCGGTCATGGGCTCATTGGGCTGTCTCAAACAAGGTAGTCTGGGAGAGGCACCTGACCAATGTTGGCCTGAGATTCAGGGTTTTGGGTGATACTTGACACTTGAAGTCTTTCAACACCCAGTTAGTAAAACAAAAGAGCCATAATAGTTCTCCTTGTGACCAGGTATGTCAGATATCAATGTTTCAGCTGGGATATACTTTATGACCAAGTTAGCAAAAACAAAACAAAAAAGGGAAATTTTGATGAGATAACACGAATTATTTTGTTGCTAAAATAGTTTAATTTGTTTTTAATGCAGAGCAATATAGATAGCGTTTGGTGTTTTTACAAAATATTTTAAGATTAAATTGAGCGCAAAGTGCCATGTTTTTCCTCAGCTATTTCTATTTCTGACTTGCGGCGGCCAGTGAGCGGGCGCCTCGAGCATGCTATAGTCACAGAGAGGAAAAAAGTTGCGGGGGGAGGCGGGGGAGGTCGGCTGGTTGCGCTCTGTGCCGTGCGCTGCATTTGAACTGCTGCTGAGTCCTCATACAACCACCGTCAGGGCAAAGGCTGGCAATATCGCGCCTAGGAGAGAGGGGCAAACTCTAGAGGCTGTATGGTGCAGGTGTGACTGGGATATCTATCACCCCCGCGGAGCGCCCCTGAGGAGTGCGACTGTGTCCTGTTGAAAGAATGGCTGTTTCTCAGCACCGCAGGATCTGTCTTTGGCTCGCCGTTTCCTTGGCGCAGGTATTATTTGTGACGTGCCAAGATGCCAAACCTGGTAAGTTATCTACCTTTTTTAATGTAAGTTCACAGGTTCTCGTTTTGATACAATGGGTAATGCTAATCGGATGTATTAATTTCGGAATTTAGACCACATGCGAACACCAATTGACAGCACGGTATTGAAACACCTGAGTTCTGATAATCTAAACATTTACCCATTGGGTGTGCGCTTTTTGCTAGGCCTGAGGAAAATATTTCGTTACAGGTGCGTAAGTGCTGAGCCGCTTTCCTATCCAATGAACCCACAACCTACAATCTAACATTCTCATGGCGCATTGAAGGCTAGTTTTTCTGTTAGAAAAACAATCAGCAATTTAACATCAATTTCTTTTGTTGCTAGACTTAGGCCTACTGGATTTACTTTATTTTCTAAGCCTGATACTTTTACCATGCATTTGGCTCTGTGACATGCTAAATGTATTAGCTGTTAGTGTCCTGTGCTCTGAGCAGATACAGGATGTTTGGCGTGTCCGTTAGCCTACATCCTCTGGACAGATGAGACTCCATGGGGCTTTGGAGTGCACTGATTGCACCATACATGTGTTTGTCTCATCAGATTAGCATGGGATCAGGGCCTCTATGTCTGGCCCGGTCTTGTATTATCTCCTGTAATGTCCATTCATTGCAAGTTAACTTGGCGCTTCAGGCTACTTTTTAATGATAGCATCTATTTTTCTCCAGACCACAATTAGAGTCCAGATGATCTCTGGACCAGGCCCACTTGTAAGATGGACCACACTCTCCTTGTGTGCCTAAATATAGAAAACAAATACCCCTATTCTAAGCAGGCTTGTAATACGTATCCCAGTCTGGATAAGATTTTAGTTCATTGCAGACATTGAGCAATGTGAGTTTAATGTTTATTCTTGTTTCTTGGCGTGGCACACACATCTCCAGTTGACTCATGGCATGCGTAAAGCTTTTTTTTTAATTATTTGTAGATAATTTTAAATCCATACAATAATGTATTTTTTTTTTGTTGGTTTGAAACCATTTAGACTTGGAAGTGGTCAACTCAGTGTGAAATGATGTGCTAGGCTGGGGCAGGCTGTCTGCTTGCCCTGCGATATGGCCTATTTCAGTATGAGGCTTTCAGAGAATGAAGGGTTGCAGAGAGACCTTGCATGAAATCATCTGGGTTTTTCATCCACCCGGGAAGAACGAGGCCACCAATTTTGGTCAGAGTTCTGCCCAGGAAAAAGACTAAGGGCACACCCACAGATGAAACAGAGTGGACACACACACACACACACACACACACACACACAAACACACACAGTACACAGCACACAGCACACATTGCACTGGGCTCGTTTTCAGATCAGGTTGGTGTAATTAAATAGTTGCCCTCTTACACACACACACACACACACACACACCACACACACACACACACACACACACACACACACACACACACACACAGACGGCATACATCGTTATCAGATTATTTTGGTCTAATTAAATACTTTTACCACCCACCTTACCCGCTCACACACACACACCCACACACACCTCTATCACGACCACCCTGATTTGCCCTGACTTGCTTGTTCTGCACAGGTTGACTGATGCTGTATGTATGGCACCTCTCACACTCTCGTGTCTGACAGAGTAGCTCACTAAAATAACGCCTAGAAGTAAACAAATGCAAGGCCAAAGAAAATGGGGCAAAGGGACGTAAGACAGGCAGAGGTGTTTACATGTTTGCACCTCCCTGAGCGTGGCTACCAGGACAAGAATCCTCCAGTGTAATGTCCTACCAAAACTGGGTTTATTTTTGGGAACGTTTTTGTCCATTCCTCTCTGTGTTTGTGTACCCACATAAAGACCACTCTGAGAGGCTAGCTGACTTTGGTTTTCATCAAATCCATTTGAGTTTGTCTTTGCATAAGAATATGAATTTGTTTGGGATAGTTTGTCAAATATATTTGACATTTAAACATTTAAAAAAAAAAAAAAAAAAACCTTTATAGTTAAAGTTTTACTGAAATAGATTTTCAACTGACTTAATTTTGATTATAATCACTGTAATCATGATATAATCACAGCTTATTGTCTTGTCCAGAGAAGTCTAAAAAAATCTGACGTGCCTTCAATCCCAAGCGAGTCACGTGCAGTTAATTACTGTGGCTGGTAGAAAAGCATCATCCTCTATCTGTAGACCATCTCATTTGAAAGCAAGATCTGAGATTGCAGTAATCCTAAACTTTCATTGTCCAAAGTCCAGCATGTTATAACACATTAAGATTCAAAACCTATGGCGGGCCTCATATTTATCCTCTCTTTAGTATATATTTTTATGCTCTGTAGATGCAGTAGGACATTCTGTGTGAGGGGTTGTAGACAGAGGGTGTGACCGGGCTGTCAGAAATAAAAGTTGCCCGCAGGCGAATGCGAAGCGGAACATATAATACAGGCTCCTGTGGTTTCCCTAAAATAACGTGTGCTCTCCCACTAAATTGGTACTTGCGCTCCTTTAGCGCTCTGTGAAGAAAAAAAAAGAAAATCATGTGATCATGACTGTAGCAGCAGGTGCTACCATTTTAGAGCTTAGTCCTTGAAACTTTGCTGTGATCTGTATTATATATATATATATATACGTATATATTGTATGTTGTTTTGTGTATGGACTGTGGGGGTTTCTTTCTTTTTCTTTTCATCATTCTTTACTTCCAGTTTAAACGGACGGATCCTATATGGTAGGCGTTTTGCATCTCTGGGCCAACAGAAGGCCTGTAAAGTCATAATGGATGCCATGGACATGACCACCCTGAACCTGGGCCTGTTTTTAAAACATTCTCAAGGTCATATTTTCTAGAACTTTCTGCCTCTCTGTTAAATTAGTCTTTACTACCCCCTCAAGCTATCTAATGTATGTAATCATTGCTATACCTGCATTGAGCCACATGACGAAAGAGTTATGTCTGTTATCTTCCAGACATAAAGAAGTTAAAAGAACAGTAAAGACAGTTGTTTTCTCTTGCAACCCCCATGACCTGTTTTTGTCTCACTTAAACCATCAGACATGGTTGATGTGGTTTTAGAGTCTTTAAACGTCATCCATGTTTGACATCCTATGAATTATAGTCTTAAATTTACATGGCTCATAACTGTATAATTTGTCTGCGCCCCTAAATTGTTAGGAATTCATTTGAAATATGCTCTGCCAAAGTCTTAACTACAATATTTACTTTGTACAGTGAGCAAGTTATGGTTTTATGCACTTATTATTTGGTGACAGCCATAACAATCTATCGTAAAATATGCCTCACAACTTGTAGTCATCATAAGGTTAATCCCATTAAGGGAATATTTCCACATTCAAACTCACTGAGTGTTTCAGCTAAAATAATTATGATGGTCTGGAACAGAAGCTTTTAACCACAAGCAAAGTCTGTCTCACAACACCCTGTGAGAGTGGGAGCCCGAGGAGGAGAATGTTGGATTGTTGTCTTCTCTTTGGGGTGTATTTTTTATGAAGCCATGAATTACATGCATCTTGTGTCAGCTTGTTTGTGGCCAAACGCGCTATAATTTATCTAAAAGCGCCAAACAAACAAAAGAGGCCTATGCTTTCACCCAGGAGCACCGCTTCCACAGATTGTCCAGGGGAGAGTCAATTGTGGTGTGAATTGGTCTCCGAAACCCACAGCAATAATAAGATGAGATTGAAATGAAACGTTAAATGTTTTTAGAGATGCAGCATGCTATGTGTATTTTTGTGTGTGTGTGTATGACGTTTGTGGTTGTTTGTGTGTGCGATTTGTGGTTATGTGTGTGTGCGTGTGTGTGTGTTGGTGTGTGAAACCTTTTCACAGTTCACTTTTATTGTGAACTTTTATTTCTTATTTTTTTCTCAGTTCACTTCTTTTATTCTCTATTTTTACATAATTATTTCATGTATGTATTAAAGGCACCCTTAACAGTTTTTTTTACCTTAACATAATGTTTCCAAAATCATTTTGATGGCACATAACCTTATAACATGATGAACGGCACTTCTGCCATTGTCTGAGCGGCCCTCTGTAAGCGATTACCGACCTAGCAACTTTCTAGTTTCGGGAAGGAAACTGCCCCCCCTCCTCCCCCCATCCGAAATCGAAATGCAAAAGAGCTGCTATGCTACACACTGCTGTTGTAGCATTCCCTCTATATTATATCAGAGTTATGTTTATACTTTGTTGCAAAAGACGCATATTTAATTTGTTTATTATTGAGCTTCTTAACCAGAGGGGGACCCCGAGAGTGAATCTTGTTAAGGGTGCCTTTAAGCCACTCAGCCCTCATCCGCTACCAAGGCCTTTAGTAACTGTGTATCTCCTGTATATGCGTGTGTCTGTGTTTGTGTGTGTGTGTGTGGGTGTGTGTGGGTGTGGGTGTGTGTACAGTATGTGTGAAGGCTATGTGTATTCATAGTTTAATAAAAGAAAATCCTTGTCATCTTGTCAGAGAAAATGGATACCCTACATACTTAACATCCATTATGTTCTGTGCAGCATGTTACCAGACTTCATCAGTTTTTATATATTTCACCAGAAGGCTATAAGTCCTTTTAGGCAAGTCCCTCCACTCGGCGGACATATTGCAACGCTCATCGGGCATCCTATTCGGCAGAAATGCGCGTGCGCAAGGCTTCACAACACCAACCTTGCTCCAGTGGCGAGTTCACAACACATGATTGGCACGATGTCTTCACAACACACCACATGAATGGCTCAATGTATTCACATGTCGACGTTTTGCCGAGGAAGGGGTGGGATATGTGTAGACAACGGCCATATTGGCGTTACAAACTAACCCCGTGCATTTCTATGGAGGATTTTTTGAGTGCTGTGTCTCCTCATTAGAAAGTCTCAGCTATAGTCTAATACTGTATATCTCTCTCCTCTGAGATCTGTAGGTGATGTAGATGTTCCTGTTGTGCTGTCTGTGTGTCTGGCACTGCAACAACTGCTCAGATGCAGAGAGCTAATGAGACAGTTACTGTTTACTTGCTTTTGGGTTTATCCATGTAACAGTGAATAAATGATTGCATTCATTAACTAATCAAATAAATGATTGCTTGCCTTAGCTCAACAAAATGTCATTATCTGTTTGAAGAATGATTTGCAAATCTGGATTTTTGGCATGATGGCAACCTTCCTATTGACATTCTACGCACCATATACCAGTATATAGACGCCAGTATTATGCCATGATGGTGAGGTTTTGACCAAACTTCTTTTAGAGTTTTTGAGTTTGTTATGCTTAAGTTTGGGAAATGGATCATATATTTTCTTCTTAATGTCCTACATGTGCTAATTATCTTGAGTCAGTTTGTATGCTTATCATCTGAAATGTTCTCTATTTTCAATTACGGATTGTAATTGGGTTTGAATATTTGGTTTATACCAGGGGTTTCAGACTCATATTAGGCAGTGGGCCAGATTTATTGAAGTGAGGGGCCGTCATTATAATTTTAATTATCGTTTGATGATATACTCCTTTACTACACCCACTAGGCAGCCGTGGCCTACTGGTTAGTGCTTCGGACTTGTAACCGGAGGGTTGCCGGTTCGAACCCCGACCAGTAGGCATGGCTGAAGTGCCCTTTAGCAAGGCACATAACCCCTCACTGCTCCCCGAGCGCTGCTGTTGTTGCAGGCAGCTCACTGCGCCGGGATTAGTGTGTGCTTCACCTCACTGTGTGTTCACTGTGTGCTGAGTGTGTTTCACTAATTCACGGATTGGGATAAATTGAGACCAAATTTCCCTCACGGGATCAAAAGAGTATATCATGTACTTCCTGATGATGTTTTGTTGTGCTAGGCATAATCAGTTTATCATATAGTAGAGGTATTGCATATTACACATTGTCAAAAACAACTGAATGTGAATATCTTTTTTTTTTACTTTTCTTTCCTACCCAAATAATTGGACTAACACGCTCAACACCTTAGTGTAAACTCAACTGGGTGCTAAATCCGTCAAAATAAACTTTGTGAATAAACGGTAGCACTCTCAGTTCTATTTTAAAACTTTTTCAAGGTGTAAAAACAGACTGAGAGTGCTGTCCTTCATTCACAAAGTTTACCTTTCTTACCCAAAACATCTTGGGGGGGTGAAACCTGCTGGAAGTCCGGATCTGGCCTCTGGGCCGTATCTTTGACATCCCTGGTTTATAGCATTGCACAAAGAGGTTGTGTACAGTAGCCATGCAATTACAGTATTATGTTCATAAGGAACAAACCAATGCTGAAAGTGATGGAAGTAATATGGGTAAACCCCAGATTGGGCCCGCAGTCCCCAAGCCACCTGCATCTCTCAGCTGTGGATCTCCTAGCTCACTAATGGGGCAACTAGTGTAGCAGCAGAGTATAGGTCACCTATATGACCGATAGGCCTACATGACCGAAAATAATATCAGCCCATTCATGAGCAAATTGGCCCTTGACTGCCCTCCTCTGTCAGCGTTTTGAACAGGCCTCAGTGGATTACATCGCTTCCTATTCAGTGTGTGCTCATTGGTCAGCTAGGAATTGGCCCTCTCCAGTGACATAATATGGAATCACTAAGTTGTGTAAAGAAAGCATCAGGTTTTTTTAAGCAGATTAAACTAATTGTAAACTTAAGTGTATCCCTAAATGTAACTAATAGACATCAATGTCCAAGCATGGGTTTGTCTTTAACTTTGTGTTTAATTCTCTTAGAAGCAGATGACCAAGGGAGTTGTACGGAGGATGGCCAGGTGTACCCCAACAATGAGATCTGGAAACCGGAGCCGTGTAAGCTGTGCGTGTGTGACAACGGCCTGGTCATGTGCGAGGACATCCGCTGTGAGGAGATCACCAACTGCGAGAAGGTGACCATCCCCGAGGGCGAGTGCTGCCCCGTGTGCCAGAACTACGCCAGCGCATCTGGGAGGACACGTAAGCCACCCCCCCTCCCCACCTCACCTCCTCCTGAAGCTTCTGGAAGGTCCCAGGAGATGGCATCCTGTGCTGCTCCTGCGGGTCTTCTAGAGGTGCTTTAAAGGGGCTATGTGTAGACCTCTGTAGGATTTAAAAAAATGTTTTGAACACACCATTAGGTTCGCAACATCATTTAATTTCATTTATTTGCATTGTACTCAATACAGCGCCACTCAAGGTGCAAAGTGGTATTACAACAGAGATGGGCCATCTCTGGTTGGTTTTCATGCTAACTTGTAGATGTTTGGGTAACGCAGAGTATAGATGTTACATTACATAGACATGACAACAATATGGTCATTCCGTTGCTGTTTTTAGGTAATTCATTAACATTCTAAATTAAAAACTACACACAGTCCCTTTAAATCCTTTATGTTGTATTAACACCCTTATCCCCCTTCACTAAACCCCTTAAATAAACCAGCTTTGATGAATTTTTTAAAATCCTGCTTTATTTTGCCATTTGTCATTCATCACAAACTTTGCAAATATTTGGAGTTAATAGATAAAAGCAACACATGTGATAATTTGAATATGAGGGTTATTCCCAGAAATTATATTGTGAAAGTGATTCAGTGTTCACTGGAATTAGTTTGTCATGAAGCAAGAGCTGAAACTTTATATATTTTTCTGATTTCTAATACCCATATACATACTCATACTCAAAGAAACCTATGTACTTAACTGTATGAAGAACCTAGGGTATTCCAGGTTTTATTTTGTTGAGTCATAAATAATGATATGCTGTGCAACACAGTCCCATATAACTTTTAGATAGCTGTATAAAGAGGAACAATCCATGATTTTAATATCTGTTTGTTTGCATTTTTGTTATCTACAGAATTTATTGCATATCATTTGAGGGTAAGTTGTCATTTAATATGCACCAACATGTGTATGTATACCTGATAATAGGGATTATTTGTAAACATCAGGATGCGCATAGTTATCTTTTCTTTGTCAACTTCTAATTACATTCTAGGGACAAAAAGGAGAACCAGGTGACATTCCCTATGTGAGTATGCTGTATACAGAGACGAAGTTATGGGGATATGAGGACATATGAGGACATGCATTATTCATGGGAAATATATTTGTTCATTTCATCTGTTTCACTAACTTAAACAAATATATTTTTTAGGTTGTGGGACCAACGGGCCCTCCTGGTGCACCGGTAAGTTACGTTTTCCAATTGCACTTATTTCAACACCAAATATGACATTGTGATGGTTAAGGTGAGAGGTGCTGTCCTCTCACCTTGGAACTAAGCAGAATAGTCAAACTGCAAATGACCACTAGATGGCAGTATCACTAAGCTTAATGCAAAGCCGTAGGTAGAGCTACAGCTCTGGGTTAATGATGTTTGTGGTTAAAGGCAAATATTGCAGTTTCACGTTTTACATTCATGCTGAGGATCCTCATGAATCATAAACATGTTTATATTATATCAATATATGAGCTCCGTGGTAAAATGTCCTGAAGTGTAAAATTGGAATCACACACTCACCCAGATCATGAGTGCACACACTACACTCTTAAAATGAACTTGCGTTGTTTTTTTTAACACATCTCTGTGTCCAGGTAGAGACAACACATTTGTTGTAAGAATGTATACACTCGTGTTTCATTCTCATCTCTTGAGCCTGTCTGATGTTCAAACAGGGAATCCCTGGTGCTGTTGGATCAAGAGGTCGCGCAGGAACCAAAGGCAGACCCGTATGTGTTTACTTCCTCTTCATGTGATACTACATACCATAGATATAGAAAAATTTCTACATGATTCATACTCTATCATTCATTCTGTTATAAAATGACTTGATGAGATTCTGTGGTAAAACAGGAGTATGCATTGTGGCCTATAGAGTGATTACTATGAGATGGTCACAGATTATAGGAGCTTGGGTTACATTAGAAATGTAGATTATATGGGCCCACTCCATATGAAATAGGTGTAGTAAATATACGCAATGTACTTCAATAACGAATCTACATGAATTACATCAACATGTACCAGAGAGAGGTTTAAGACTAGGATTACAGTATGTTTAGCGTAAAGAGTATGTGAAGTTAGTGACAAGTATCAGCATACTACTATGACGCCATTATAGTCACACCAGTATTTTATAATAGTAATAAATAAATGTTATACATTATACATGTGAAATATCAAAATCTTATCAGAGTGTTAGTTTAAACAACAGACATAAAATATTATTCATTTAATCAGCATGACACCTTTCCCATCAATTTACCCATATAGCTTTTAAGGGGTCAGATGAAAGATGATCAAAACTGTGTGTGTGTGTGTGTGTGTGTGTGTGTGTGTGTGTGTGTGTGTGTGTGTGTGTGTGTGTGTGTGTGTGTGTGTGTGTGTGACCCAGGGTTTGAGGGGACCACCTGGGTTTGACGGCGAGCCAGGAGTACCAGGCAACCCAGGCCAGCCAGGACCTGCTGGACACCCCACTCCAGGAGTAAGATCACGCTGCCCCTCTCCCTCTCCCGAGCTTCCCCCAGGAAGTCACACTCAGTCTAACATATTTAATACATGCAAGGATTGATTATGTGATTTACATAAAACAATAGGCACATAAAAGATGGAGGTGACATCTATGTTTCCAGATTAAGAAACTACCAATTGTAGGTGCAGTTGCAAGTTGTTTAGTCTTCTTCTCCCTCCTTCTGCCAAGCTTCATCCAGAAAGTCACACTCAGTCTAACATATTAATTGCAAGCAAGGATGTATGTGTTTTACATTGATAAAATACAGCATTACAAGATGTCTTACGCAGTCTGAATATACCATATAGTGCAAATTTGTCACTCACATAATTGTACTTGATACACTCATATTTTACTGAATAAGAGGTTGGTAAAAGCATGCATTCAACATTCCAAAGCTTTTTTTTTTATTTCTGATTTACTATAAATGTAGAAACACTCACACGCACGCGCGCACGCACACACACACACACACACACACACACACACACACACACACACACACACACACACACACACACACACACACACACAGTTATTCATTATTTTTTTGGACTGGCAAGTAGGGATCCAAATTGCTTTAATACAGTTTCTTACAGCAGTAAGGGTTTAATCAGTGAAACACATATCAAAGATAAAGGTGACATCTACAGTATGTTTCCAGATGAAGAGGCTACCAATTGTAGCTGATATAGAGCAGTACTTTGCATTTTGTTTTTTGGCTTCTTCTTAGTGAATCCACAGATCTGTAGTCCACACACGTATGTGACCCAAACTACCAAAGATCAGTAATGTTACATTTGTTCAACACAGCTGTTTGTGGCATTATGCAGGGCTTGGTATTTTAACAGTTTTGATGCGTAGCACATGCCTATATAAGCGTCATAGGAGCAGCCAATTTCCAAAATTGTACCTGTTAATCAACACTACACTACCATTCAAAAGTTTGGAGTCACTTAGAAATGTCCTTGTTTTAATCATTAATGTTGTAATTTTGTAGAAAGAAATGGCTGATCTTTAATGCAATATCATTGCCCATTATCAGCAACCATTCATCCAGTGTTCCAAACGCACATTCTGTTTTAAAAGGCTAACTGAGAAAACATGGGAAAACCCATTAGCAATTATGTAAGCACATAATGTAATCTGAAAACTGCTGCCCTGATTAAAAAAACAATGCAACTAATCTCAGCTGGTATTCTGTCTATAATGGAGTGGAATGGAAATTTCTAAGTTACCCCAAACTTTTGAACGGCACTATATATAAGAGATGTTGGTGGGGGGAGTTATCTATAGTACAGTCCAATGTAGTCCTATTCTGAAGTGCAAGAGAAACCAGTGAGTCCGTTTTAACAGTGTCGTTGTTATGGAATGTAGTGTAGGAGGCAATGTTACAGAGCTCCTTCAAAGTGAGTGTGACAGTGTAGTCGTGAGTGTAGAGTTCTTTGTAGGCAGGGCATCCGTCCATTATGTGCACAACCATCTCCATCTCCCTCTCCCGATTTCTGTGCAGCAGGCAGAATGGTTCATGTGTAGATGGATGCCAAGTTGACTTTGGGAGGCAGTACCTCAAGGCAGTCTTCTATTGTAAACCTCAGAATGTCTTCATGCAAGGCTGTGTTTTGTAGGGCAAAGTGTGAGATGCTGTGATCAGTACACAGGCTAAACAAGCCAACGTCCCCTGTAGACATAGCCTTGTCTAGTGATGTGTCAGGCAGGACTGGAAATATCACACACACACACACACACACACACACACATGCGCGCACACACACACACAAACACACACACACACACACACACACACACACACACACACACACACACACACACACACAGACACACATGCGTGCACACACACACACAAACACACACACACACACACACAAACACACACACACACACACTTACACATTTACAAAAGAACACTGTGTCTGTGGTGGCCACCATGCTGTCGAGCTCCAGCTGGTGTCTGGAAACAGGTCACAAGTAAAATGTTTTGAATTTGTATTTATGTCTACTGAAGGTCAATGCCTGGTATAGCCCATTAATTATGCCATTTTTTAAGCTTGTTTTCAAACTTACTTTGCCATTTTAGGGACACTTTTGTAAATGTATCCTTGGCCTAGTTTATAGAATGAGATAATGGGTAAATCAAGCTCTCATCAAGTTTCATTTCATTCACTAATGTCAGTTTCCTACCTTTTTGTCTGTTTTAATCACTCCTCTTAATTGAGCCATGTTACTGTGACCTTGTGCGCTGTTGTTCAAACTGAATTTGACACAACCTAAGTAATGAATGAGTCATGTTTATGTTTATGAATGTTAATGTGTAATGAATCAATTTTCTCTGTGTTTGCAGAGCCAGTTGGCTATGCAGATGGGGTCAGGCTTTAGTGAGAAAGCTGGATTGGCAGGGATGATCTCAGGAACCAGGGTAAGGAGGCACTGGAGCAGATCTCACACTTATTTGGACTCCCACGAGTAAATGTTTTAATATCTGCAACAAACAATATCATAGCAGTGGCAAGTGTTTTGTATATGCTTATGTATTATTGAGATGCTAATATGCACAGGATGATTGGGTGGTGTTATAAGCAAATGTAAATGACACAGTAGCACAAGCCATGGTTTTACATCATGGGGTCACCCTCACCTTGTCCTGCAAATAAAAAGTTTTGGACGAGAGATAGCCAAACTCTTTGAACATGCAAAAACTGATAAGCTCTTTAGACTGAAGTTGATTTGCTCAATTGAATGGCAAGATTCCATTGGCAGACAGAGTGGTACATTGTTTTCTAATTTCCCATGTATTAGTCACATCATGTATAAACCGCATGATGTTTTATGCAAATAAAAAAAGGACAAAACCATGTATTGACTGCATCCATGTATTATCCACAGTTCCCAATAGACCATTATTCAGAATCTGATCAGTGCTGATCAGAAGAAATGTCCAGATTCTAATCCAAAAGGTTTTTTCGTAAAATTCTGTGTTCAGAAATGAGTAGGCTACTTCACATCACTTAGCAATGAGATTAAACTTTGTTTGAATTAATCAAATTATTATGGTCTGAGCATTGTGTTAAGCTTTGCTGCTTTGGTCACTTTGCTATTTGCAGTGTGTGAACCCTGCCTAAGTGTTTTTGTGTCTCCTTCCACAGGGTGAGTCAGGACCACGGGGTCATCCTGGACCAGCAGGCCCACCGGTGAGTCTCTCACAACCTTCAGAGGTCTTGCAAAGTAGCATTGCAGCAGAGGGGCCACTGTGGCTCGGTGGATAAAGCGTCATTCAGCAATTGAAAGGTTGCTAGTTTGACCTCCTCCTGATCGTGAGTCGGAGTGTCCTCACTGAACCCCCTACTGCTCCCAATGTGCTTGATGGTGCCCTGCATTGCAGCCAAGTGTGTGCTAATCTAATGTATGTCAACCTGTGAAGTGCTTCTTTAGCTCCATCCCCCCACACTTCAGGTCAGTAAGTGATCCTTTGACTTTTTAACCTCTGTTCCTTAGGGACCTACTGGTGCTCAAGGTATTCCTGGGGACGTGGGTGAGCCAGGATCTATGGTAAGGCCTGATGCGTGGTGACTGCCTATATATATGTGCTTGCCTGGGCAGCCCATGCTTTGAAGACCCTCTGGGTCATGCTAATATAAGCTGTAACATTTTTTTTTTTTAATCTGGAACTGGGGAAGATTGTAAGTTAAGTGTTAGTGAGAGAGCTAGCAGCCTGGACTTTTAGCTCGATTGCTAGCACACTCCACTCCAGATCTAAGGCCTTACTGTTTGCGGGTTCAGGTTTGGGAGAGTGCAGGGCTGAGCCGCGGGGTTCAACACAGCGCAGGTTACATAAAGAAGCTCCCTGTTGACAATGTAGATTACCTTTCTAATAGAAAAATGAGGGTCACGGTTAGGTCAAGTCAGAGTTTTTCATGTAACTATCTTGACATTTGTTAAAGTTTTAAATACGTGTCTACATTACTACATACTATTATTACAGTCCCTAGTATTACAGTCCCTGTTCAGTTAGCAAGAGACTTGTAGGATATTCATTTAACAGATTTTTCACATTTGAGAACTATTGGGCTAGGTTAGCTGAGGTTAGGGTAAATTACTTAACATTTAGTTGACAAAGTTGAGCAAAGAACACCACAGATAATCTTTGTGTTGACTTCTCTGAGGCTGGCTGACACTCTGAGATTATAGTGTGTTTATGACTTGATGAATAGATTAATATCTCTTCAAGGTTTTATGTAAATAAAGTGCTACTCCAGAGTGTTCTCAATATTAGTAGGAATGTACTTCTTCAGTCTTGATGTCCTAGATGTGGCCTGCAGTAAAGAATTTTACTAAGAGCTTAGAATATTTAAGAAGCTTTTCTCAGCACTTATAATTCTAGAACTCTCAACATCACTGGAGGTGTCTCCCAAACTGACCTCATGAATGTCACTGATGTGATGTGTTGGCTTTGTATATATAATCCTTCACAAATCAACGATTATCCCTCTGCTCCTTGTGCGCTGACATTTATCAGACCAGGAGAGCGATAGACAGTGGTATTGGTGGTGGTGGTGGTGTGTGTGGGAGGTGTGTGTGTGAGGCCTGACTTGTTTTTGTATTTGCAGGGTACCTTTGGCCCAAGAGGCCCAGACGGCCCACCAGGAAAACCCGGCCTAGATGTGAGTTATTTGTTTCCTTGCTCATTTCCATAACAAACATCTTAACATAATCATTTTTTCCTCTAATGCCATTGTGCTGAAGAATAAGTTTGGTGACAATGTGGGTTTAAAATTATGATATGATAATTATGATAATTCGCTAAACAAGACAAATCCTATTTTGTGGTTGTAATAGGGTGAGCCGGGGCCATCCGGAAACGCAGGAGAGAACGGACTCCCAGGATCTCAGGTAAGTTGCTTCTGTCCTCAACTCTAGTCATATAAATATAATATCTCTCTCCTTAGCCAAACGGAACATAAACATGTGCATTATAAACACACTGGACTTAACAAGTCTCGCCTCAGACAATAAGTACGTTCAATATTGCCTTCTTAATTAGTCTGCACTGGCATGATACACGCTTGTGAGCTATATCAAGTACCCCATCCTGTGGCCTCTGTAAGAATTTCCTTCCTTTTAAGACACAAGAACTAACATTTTCAGGCCTGCTTATCTGTCATCAGTGGACGTCATGCGACATAAGTGTGACAGTACTGCCTAGAGGCATTGGAGTACTTCTAAAGTTAAAGTGGGTCACCAGCTAGATAGGAAACTCCGCTCCGCTCCACATTCCTTTCCTAGAACCCAAAATGAAATACAATAGTTAGTGTGACTTTGCTCTGTAGCATTTAGTCCACCTTAGGAATATTCAGACACATCTGTGCAGTGTCGGCACCTTTGATCCAAGTCACCCCTACACAGTTTAGAGCCACCTGTTTCAAATTCCAGTCAAAACTATCAGAAATCCCCAAAACAAACTGCCCCTATCCACACAACATTATAAGGTATGGTCTACTAACAGGGAGTCTTAAGAGCATCCGAGCAAGTGACTGTTGTGTTGCATTCTCCATTTTCAAAAAACTCCTGAAGACCCAGCTCTTTAGAGAACATCTCCTCTCATAACACCACTTACAAGTCTTGCTGATCCTAGCACTTACCACCCGTCTTGAACTGACACTCAACTGTTTAAAAACAGCACTCACTGATGCACTTATTCTTACTGTACTCTACCGTTTTTAAACTGTCCTAAAATTGTTGAGAGAATTGCTTTAAAACTTAAACTGTTCACCATGTTGTTAGTCGCTTTGGTTAAAAATGTGTCAGCCAAATGTAATGTAATGCATTGAATGCTCTCTGTCCACTTTGAATCCGTTAAATATGCCCTTCTATTGTATCATATTTCTCCTTCAAAATAGAAGAGCAACGCGAGTGAGAAAATAGAATTAAGGCAACCGGCAAATGTTCTGCTCAAAACATCGCGCTGCATCGTGCTGCAGAGCACTGCTTCGTGTTGTGTACCGTCAGGACATTCCAATTGAAAACAATGTAATTAGACGGATTTTATTGCTAATGCCCACTCGCATCGCATGTAGTTAGGACTCTGTGTAAGGTACGGTAAATATTGTGCACCTGATGTGAGTAAGATAATTGGATATATGTTGTCTTTCAAAGGCCGACATAAAAGTTAAACGAAATTAAATGTCTTGTATTTAATGTTGAACTCCTTTGTTTCAGGGGCTTCGAGGGTTCCCTGGGTTGCCAGGACAACCAGGACTGAGAGGACTTAAGGTTGGTTTAAAGCGGCCATTAACTCCTCTTAACTCTCAGGCAATCAGAAGGCTTTGTTCCCGCCATAGATTTTAATTATATAATTCAAGTTCAGTTACTTGGGTATTCAATATTCATACCCTTGGTTAATATGCATGCATGGTGCAACACATTCCAAAAGCAGCTCAAATGTTTCATGTTTCACCTTGATTAGTTTTGATAGTCCCATAGAGGTTAATACTCTCAATAATGACAAGTGATTTTTTGAGGCACAGATCGCATACTTGTTCTAATAATTTGTTTACAGTGCTTATAACTTCATATTTAAAGAAAAAATATGTTTATTATAAGAAAAACTAGGATGTTGTTACCGATGGAATGATAATGATATTCCACATGAACTCTAGCAACTTTAAGGCAACGGGGCAGCAGGTACAGGTATTTCCAGAGGGTGTTTGAATTATTCATGCATATTTGTCTGTTACTTTAGGGACACGCAGGTTCTTTAGGATCCAGGGGTGAACCAGGGGTAACTGGATCGAAGGTAATCATCTTCAGATATTTCTATTGAAGTATATTCATGAATTCTTTTAAAAAATGATTGTATTTTGTGCCTTTTTGATAGTATCCCCTTTTGATTGGGTATTTGATGTACACGTTTGTGTGTGTGTGTGTGTGTGTGTGTGTGTGTGTGTGTGTGTGTGTGTGTGTGTGTGTGTGTGCGTGTGTATGTGTATACATGGCTGCATGTGTCTGTCAGCAGTACAGTATTCATATTAGTACGTATGATATCTTGTAATGATATTCTGATATTTATATTTATAATTTCTTTGTTTAATGTGTGTGTGTGTGTGTGTGTGTGTGTGTGTGTGTGTGTGTGTGTGTGTGTGTGTCTTAACAGGGAGAGCAAGGCAACCCTGGTAACATGGGTGGACTGGGTCCACGGGTGAGTGTGGATCAGACCAACCCCCTCCCTCAATCATTACTCTCCCACAAATCAAAAGTGTGATAAATAGCCTACTGACAGTTCAATCAAACTCAGGTCACATCACCATAAAGCATGAAAGTCCCCTTTCCAATTAAGACGGGCAATTCATTTGGCTGACATGCTCGTGTGGTTGCTATGACTCCAGAGCATAAATACTGCTGATCGTAATGTGGAGTTGTAGGTTGAGTTGACTGCAGGTTTAGAAGCATTTTTTTCATAGAAATAATATGTAATTTACAATAGCAATGAATACATTTGATTACATGCTGCATTTGGTCAGAGATAGAAGAATAATACAGGAGCTGGTTTAACTTGTTGGTTTCACTGAGCTGAGCTATTTCATGCTGCCATTAATCACTGTGATGTTTGCGATAACTAATGATGATTGGGTGTGTGATTATCTGGCACTGTGCTTGTTGTGTTCTTGTGAAGGGTCCTTTGGGAATGCCTGGAGACAGGGGAAGAATTGGATCACCTGGCCCTGTGGTAAGACACATTCTAATTGGCCTGAGTTTTTAATTGAATTAATTCATTCATTTGCTACTGTAAATAGATAATGCCTAATTAATACCAAACTATTCGTTTTTATTCTTGTTTGTTCTGCGGTCCAATTATGCTAATTAACAAGTTGCATTAAGAGACAAATTGTCAGAATTAACATGGTACAGTAGTTTAAATATGCCATGTCTTTTCTCTTTGTTAGGGCAAACGGGGAACATCTGGGGATATTGGCAAACCAGGCCCAATGGTGAGTTTGTTTGTTTATTTATTTTTTTTTTTTACATAAATATGCCATCTGTGACCTTTCATCGGTAGCCATCTTTTTCTGGTAAGGAACTAAAACATATCTGTCTCTACAGGGTCCAATGGGAATCCCTGGAGGTGCTGGTTTTCCTGGTGCTCCGGGTATGAAGGTGAGGGCAATTTACCTGCACTTGTAAGCACATGCATGCAGTTTTGTAAAGATGGAAGGGCTACGGTAGATTGGTTTTTGAGTTGGAGAGGTTAATATTGAAGACCTTTGGAAGGGTTTGAATGTTTGCTTGTTTGAGTATGAGCATGTCAAGCATACTATATTTCAATCGAGTGCACCACTAGTTTCTGTTAAAATATTATCTCTCTTGACAAAGGCTGACAGGCCGAAACGTTGGAATAAAAGAATTAAGAGATAGAGTGTGCGGCGACAAAGTTTTTTCTTTGTTTATTTTCCCTTGCCAGCACCTCGGAGGGTGTGCATTCTTTTCTATATTTATAAAATATTATCTCTCTCCATTATGCCATGTATCATTATGGACCAAGGATAGCACACTAGCTTCATATAATAAGAAAATGTATTTCATAGAAATATTTTTCTGTTATATATCTGTAATATCTGTTCCTCACGAAATGGGCAGCTAGAGGATTGTGAATGTGGCAAAAAAATGTAATGGGCTTGAAATCGCATGCGATCGCTGACTGCACCTTATTAATATTGATAATTCATATCTAATGCACATGATTTCCTCCACTCCTGCCCAGGGTGAAGCAGGCCCCACTGGCCCCAGGGGCACGGCTGGGGCCCAGGGACAAAGAGGGGAGACTGGACGACTGGGCAACCCTGGACCCTCGGGCAACCAGGTGAGCGTATCCTGCTGCTAGCCAGCCTGCTCTGAAAGAGTTGATGAAGATGGTTCACGCAGTGTTGAATGAAGGCTGACGTGTTTGTGTACCGGTAATGTCCGCAGGGAGCTGCTGGGACTGACGGGAGCCCTGGTTCTAAAGGACCCACGGTAAGTTTCCTGCTCATCACCAGTGGAGTTCAAAATATCACACCGACAAAAGGCCTAGCAGATGAATAATGTAGACATATTTGTGTGGAGCTAATCTATGAGTCTGAGTGAGTAATGTAGACATGCCAGTGTGTATTTTGTGTGTGTGTTTGGCTGATTTAGTGTGTGACTGTGGTGTCAATAATGTGTGGTTCTTCCACAGGGATTGCCTGGCATTCAGGGGGCTGGGGGACTTCCTGGTCCACTTGGCCCTCCCGGACCTCAGGGAACTACCGGATTCCCAGGGGTCAAAGGTCAAGCGGTAATGACCTGTACTCATATGTCACCTGAGCCTTATGTTGTAATATATCATGATAAAGTATGTGACCTCAAACATTAGCTGTGTCATAGACATTCATTCCATGAATGGGACATCCTACTACTCTTGACTTGTGCATCCCAAATGACCTCCAACTCTTTCTGGCCAACAGGGTGATTTGGGGTCTCCAGGATTCAAAGGAGAGCCTGGTCTTAAAGGAGAACTTGTGAGTGTATATTCGTGAAAATGAATAATGAATTACCTTGTGTAAGATAAGAAAAGGAGAATTAAGGTCATTCAGATTCTCTAGGCTTCAATTAGCATGAACTGATGATTCAAAAACAACCACAACAACAACAACGATAACATCAACAGCATTAATCAATGTAGAGTAAAATCTATATTTCAGGGTGCGATTGGGCCTCACGGAGAGATTGGTCCGTTGGGGGAGGAGGGAAAGAGAGGCCCCAGAGGAGATGCTGGGTCCCCAGGAGCAGCCGGGCCTGCGGGGGAGAGGGTGAGCACCACCTCCATTCATTCATTCATACATTCACAATGAATTAATTAATTTATGCATTGTTCATTAATTTATTGAACCAACCAACTACTCACTCACTCTCTCACTCACTCACTCACTCACTCACTCACTCACTCACTCACTCATTCATTAATTTCTAGCACACTCAAGTACCCTCAACAACATACAATTCAGATTAAGTATACAGTTTCTCAATTAGTGTGCTATCGTGGAAATATCCTCCACTCTCTCATCACTGTCACACGGCTTGCCACCCTCCATAGTGGAGACTGATGAGGCTGATAATCTAATGCTCAGCTCAGCTCAAACGAGGGGAGGCAGCTCTAAAGAGACCTCCCCTGACAGCAGCTCAGACCCTTTCTGTACAAGATAAGGAATGAGCTACTGAGATCTGATTGAATCATTTTGGAGAACTATGTGTGGGCATAGACATACTGTATGGCTTAGGAAGAGCAATACAAACGGGTTGTAAATTAATTGGTGACTCAGATGGGCTGTAAAAGTAGCCATGGGATTAGAAATAGTGAAATGAATCAATTTCTAATCGGATTAATAGCCAATTTAAATTTATCTAATATGATAATCAGTGTTTCCCATAGAATTGAATTCCATTTGTGGTGGTTGGTTTGCAGAATTTACTTGAATGCAACAGTTTTTAACAAATAAGCACAGCGTGGTAATGATGCTAACCAGATTTAAGCACAATTTAGTACAACCTGGAAAATCATTGTGTGGTGGTCAGTGTTGATATTATGGTGGGCCGCCACAAATAAGTCAATGTATGGGAAACACTGGTAATGCTGCTGAAGTCAGTTATTTTAAAAGAATACCTTAGTTAACTGGTTTTACTCTGTCAGGGAAGTACATGTTATGGAAGAATTTCAGATTGTCACTTTAAGCAAATGAGCGAATGTTGTAATAAATGTTAACTTTGCTCATAGCATCTGTAAAAGATTTTAAATTAATTATTGACATCTTTTATCAGGGGGCTCCCGGTAGCCGAGGTTTCCCTGGTTCTGATGGCCTTCCTGGTCAAAAGGTAAGCAACAAATACAATTACTATACATACATGTAATAATAAATGTATAGTAATTGTAGTATAATAAATGATATTATGACAACAAAACGTTAATGATTTTTTATTGGAAGTAATTACTGAACTGTGTTTTGACCCTAGGGTGCTCAAGGTGAGCGTGGTGGCGCTGGGACCTCTGGTCTGAAGGGGGTTGGTGGAGACCCCGGTCGTCTGGGAGAACCCGGCCTCCCAGGGGCTAGGGTAAGAGTCGCATCACTTCCTGTCGTGTGACAGTCTGTGACATGTGAGGCGGTCTCCCACGGTCGAGCATAAGAATCATAGGTTTTATTTGGTTGCACTAGACTGTCTATAGATGCTCAGATTTTAAGCAAACTATCTGTTAACATTCTGTTCGATACAGTGTACGGTTAACATTTTATGGTTAAAATTAGGGTTGGGGCTTGGGTTTGTTTTGGTTTGGTTGAGGTGATATTTAGTAATTGTTCAACAGACTGAACTTGAATTTCAGCAGACCATTAGTGTAGACTCTTTAGGTGGACTATCCAAGCAAAGTGTCACTAAGTCAATAAATCAAATTGTATCACTTTCTCTTTAGTCTGTGACGCGTGATGTCTAAAGCTCTTCATTTTGTAGTCTCTTAGGGCTATTTACCTTGTTGTTTACCTTGTTAACCTCAGTCAAAACACACCCAGATGGCTGGCTTGAACCAGAAACTAACAGTTTCATTGTGTTCCTTTAGGGTTTGACGGGGCTGCCTGGAACACAAGGACCTGAGGGGAAACTCGGACCACAGGTAAAAACCACAGAGGAGAGCTGTGGAGAAATGTCAGAGATTTACCTTTCATTAACCTAGCTGTTGCACCTGTCACTTTGTCTTCATGCCAAGATATATGGAGGGAATTTATTAATTTATTAATTAACTCCTTTCGGGTGAAGATTTGGCTTTGGCTAATTTGCTCACTCACTGAGGACACTATTGTTAATTAGACATAAATGTCATCTTAGCATTTACACAAGTCTCAGATTTGATATTAACTTTACCTAACAGGGGATTGATAGATAGATAGATTATAACCCCTTCTTCCTTTTGCCTGGCAGGGAAGTGCAGGAGAGGATGGCGGTCCTGGTACGGCTGGAGCTCCCGGTACCAGAGGTTTGGCAGGGACACTGGGCCTGCCTGGTCCAAAAGGTTTCAGTGTGAGTAAAAGCTCATTTTCAGAACCTTGCTTGATCTTGATGAATTTTTATGAATGCATTATCACTGATATTATTGAATACTACTCGCTTTATAACCTGTACACAGAGCCGGACAGTAACGGAGTACATTTACTTGAGTACAGTACTTGAGTACAATTTTGAGGGATCTGTACTTTACTCGAGTATCATTTTTGGGGAGTACTCATGACTTTACTCAAGTACATTTGAGAGAGAAATATTGTACTCTTTACTCCACTACATTTCTATCCATAACCGTGACTACCCGTTACTTCTTCTAAAAAAAAAGGAAAAAAGAAAAATCTCGGAAACCCTCAATTTGTTGTTTTCCTTTCAAACGTGATTGGATTGTGCAGGTGCCACTGATTGGGACAGCCTATCAGCAATCACCTTCATCTTTCCGCCAAAGTCAACTCCATGGTCAGATTTAGATAAGAGACGAAACCATAGACGAAATAATGGATGAAGACGCAGCAGGTCCATCCCGGGAATGTGCCAACCTGTGGCCCCACCTCGCCAGACTATTTCAATTTTCTGAACAAGTTAATGATTCAACTGTTTCAATTACAAAATAGTATTTTGTATTTGAAATACGTATTTTAAATACATGTATTAGAAATACTGCCCATCCCTGGCAACATGGTAAAAAGATGAAAATTACTGGATTTTACTTTCAATTCCTTTTACATTCTCCAAGGTATTAACATTAACATTTTTCATAACTCCATGTAGGACATTTCTGTACATAAACGTAAGCACTGTGGCAGTAGTAATGCAATATTTAGAAAATGTAGGCTAAGTACTCTTGATACTCAAGTACTTTTAAAAACAAGTACTTCAGTACTTTTACTTAAATAGACATCTGACTGTTGTACTTTTACTTGTACTTGAGTAAAATTTAGCAAAGAGTATCTGTACTTTTACTCAAGTAATGCAGCTGTGTACTCTGTCCGCCTCTGCCTATACATCCTCTTATTATACCCAACATGTCATTCACACACAGTAAAGGATGCATCTAATACTACGTTTGTTAAAAAGTCTGTTATTCGTTAATTAAAGTCTAAAAATGTCCTGTCTTTATCTCCAGGGAGATGCAGGGAAGATGGGAGAGGCAGGGACCCCTGGAGTACCTGGCCAGAGAGTGAGTATTGCCCTTTCTCAGCCGAGTCTCTGACACTGGACAAGACCTGGGGCCAAATCAGAGCTGGGTCAGAACCATATCAGAGCCAGTGGAGATACAGATCTGAGCCGGATCAGAACCGTTTCAGAGCCAGTGGAGATACAGATCTGAGGCCGATCATCTGGATCACAGCCAGATACTGTGGAGGATGATGTCTGCTCTCTCCTTATCATGGCCAGGCTGAATTACCAAGTGAATGCCCACAGTAGGGTCATTTGTGCATGCATAAAACAAATCCTTGTCCCTGTACAATTCATTATTCTAAACCAAAGAAGAGGCCCATCTTCAAATACTGTTTGTATTTCTTCCTCTCTCCCTCTCCTCTCTCTTTTTCTCTTTGAGCCAATTGAAGTGGGTCTCTTGAGAGAGGCCGCGTTAGAAAAAGCTGATGGTGTTGAGAATGGACTGTGTTCAGAAATGAATAAATGTAATTTTAATGGAGTGGAGGGTCTTGGTGGGTGAGCAGGGGGGAGAGGAAAGGAGGAATGGCTAATGAGTTGGTCTTGGCGTCTGTTGCAGGGAGTGAACGGCAAAGCTGGAGAGGAGGGGGCAGCAGGGCCTCCTGGACCGGCCGTAAGTGTCTCTTATCTGATCAAGTTTATTGAATTCTGCATTGTCTGTGCCCACAGAGAACACTGTATAATTTATGATGCCGTTTTTGCTGTGTTGCTATTGTACATCAAAGCTAGTTTGTCCGTAACTTTTCTCTCTCTCTTTCTCTCTCTCTTTTCTTCCCTCTCGCTCTCTCTGTCTCTGTCTCGCTCTCTCTTTTCTTCTTTCTCTCTCTCAGGGCACTGCAGGAAAGAGAGGTGAACAAGGGCCACCTGGGCTGAATGGATTCCAGGTAGGCTCTTGACCTTTTCCATCTTGTACAAGAAAGGGACTTTAGGAGTTTAGGATTGAGTGGTTTCGTCACACTTTTTTTTCTTATAGCCTCACCAAATTTGGAATCCTCTTAAATCTCTAGTGGTTTCAGTTCTGCTGTGACAGGATGTTATAAATTTGAGTCTTTAAAACTTTTTTATCCTGTTTTTTAAGGGATTGCCTGGACCCGCAGGCCCACCAGGAGACTCCGGAAAGCCAGGAAACGAGGTGAGAGTGGCCAAGTTTGTAAATGCTAGACCCTGTCAGTACAACCAGAACACTCACCTACACCCACCAATTTAAAGCCTTTAAATACACCTGGTTACCTGAACACCCCCTGTCAATACAACCAGAATGCTCACCTACACCTACCGGTCAAATAACCTATACACACCTGCCTCCCAGAGCGCCTACTGTCAATACAACAAGAGCATTTATCAGAGCACATGCTTACACCTACCAATGTGAACATCAGCCATCAGTGAAACCACCTACCAAAGCACCTGTTATCCATACAACCAGAGCACCTACCAAACATAACACATTGTGTACCTACGCCTACTGTACTTACCAGAAGACATAATGTACTATCACTCCAACCAGAACACTTAACCCAGTACCAGAACACATTCCTACACCTACCTACCAGAACACATACTATCACCCCAACCAGAACACTTAACCACCTACCAGAACACATTCCTACACCTACCTACCAGAACATATACTATCACCCCAACCAGAACACTTAACCACCTACCAGAACACATTCCTACACCTACCTACCAGAACACATACTATCACCCCAACCAGAACACATATACTACCACCTCAACTAGAACACTTACTGTACCTACATACCAGGGGCCGGTTTCACAAAAATAGACTTTGCCTATAGCTTATAGTAGATAGTCAGACTTTATATAGACATCTAAACTAAACCGTTGCACAAAGCAGTTTAGTTCTTCACTATCTGAAGTAGGACTATAGTGCAATGAATTCTGGATAAAGTCTCTTTTCAAAATAAAAAACATGCCTGAGTAACCACATCTAACCAACTCAACTCGATTTTACCCAAGCAGAACATGCTTGTCTTTAGGTCAAACAAGATGAATAGTGAATATGCCTTCACAAATGACACTTCAGATGTGGTATTTTCATCCTACAAGTCTTCTTTTAATGTTTTTCTTTTAGATAAGCAAGAATAGGTACACATTTCCAACTGAAATCAGTTGTGGAATCAAGATAACATAATACTTAAGACCTAAGATAGCCTGGGGGTAAGGTGTCTAATTATATTGGTCTAAAATAGGTCAGTCTTTATTTTTGTGAAAGTCTAACTTGCATTAGACTAGTATATGGGCAAAATTAAGATGATCTATCTGTTAATATTCTGTTCAATGTACGGTTAACATTTCATGGTTAAAATTAGGGTTGGGGGTTGGGTTTGTTTTGGTTTGGTTGAGGTGATATTTAGTAATTGTTTAACAGACTTAACTTGAATTTCAGCAGACCATCAGTGTACTGTAGACTCTTTAGGTGGACTATCCAAGGTGGACTATCCTTTTGAAATCTGTCCATCAACTGGCTCAAATGACTAACTTCAGATGAATTGTTTCTTATTCCTTTATGCAGTCACAGGGCCTGGCTCACAAGTCATATGCTGACTATGCTTTTCCTTCATAGGGAGTCAACGGAGAGACAGGACCTGCTGGGGCAACGGGACCAAGAGTAAGCTGATTGGCCAATTAGCCAAGAATTTACAATACTTCACATCAATACTCAGTATCTGATTCAGCAATATACAGTATATAGTATTATATTATTATTCATATAACATTATAATATTCGACATCTGAAAGGGCAATCTATGGAGTGTTACCCATAATGCTTGCTACCATCATTTGCACTTAGCAATGGAGGGCATTTGGGAAGCCATGACTCATTAGCCAAATCTTCTTCTGTATGACATGATTGATGGATGCCACCTAAATCCGCTTTGCTTTGGTCAAGGGTGAACGAGGCACCCCTGGAGAGAGAGGCGAACCTGGGCCCAATGGCCTCCCTGGAGCGAAAGGCTTCGCAGGCACACCTGGACCAGATGGCCCCAAGGTGAGTCAGTCCTGGGTGTTCACTCGCATTTAGCCTTAGAGACATCACTGTTACGGAATGCTATCATACAAAGCTATTATTTATGAATATGATTTCATATTTTTGATCTACTTAAAGCAACACCAAAGAGGTTTTTGTACCTTAAAATAATGTTTCCAAATCGTGGTTCATCAACTCGTAACAGGGTGAACGGCACTTCTGCATTCGCTTCGCAGCCCTTTATCGGCTATAACCGAACTATGAAAGTTTGCCAGATCGGGTAGCGGATCTGTAGTTCGATGGAATGAGACATAAGAAACTACAAATTTGACTTGCTTATGATGTCGCAATACAACATACAGTACGTTCATAAAATCATGCGACATACTCTAGTCTACCTTGTCTGTGGACATCGTTATTTGCCAAGCGGTTGCTGGATAAACAAATAGCGTGCATGTGACAGAGAAAAAGTGCTTTGGTGTTGCTTTAAGAAAGGTTTGTTTTGGCAATGGGCACTGTCAGCATACAGTAGGATCAGATCAATGCACTGGTCTTTTGAGTTTCTGTAAAAGGAAATAATTCAATAGCAATAAATGGACCTCAGGACCATGTCTGGTCATGAAATTAACAATAGCCCTAATCTTATACTGCTTAATGTATACTGCATGTAATAGATTTCTTTATGATATCTGTATGATATCTATCCCCCCTCCCCCCCCCCCCCCACACACACACACACACCACCCCACCCCACCTTCCACTCTCAGGGTAATGCTGGCCCCACAGGCAACCCTGGAGAGTTGGGACCCCCAGGCCTTCAGGGTATGCCAGGAGAGAGAGGAAGTACTGGCTCTGCTGGACCGAAAGGAGAGAGAGTAAGTGACCTTTGACCTAACAAAGACTATTGCAATTAGAATTGTAAATCACATTGGACATTGTAGTTTGCTAAGTATTGTAAAGAGCAGCTTTTGTTTAAAAAAAAAAAGGCTTTTAGCTAAATCAATTTACAATGCACATAGAGATGGTTTTCATTTTAGTTGTGTGTGTGCTTCCAAACTTTGTATGTTATTCAGGAAATAAACTGAGATAATTAGGTTGCCTCCACCACTCCCTGTTCTTGCTTCTCCATCATAAAATCTGTTTTAGTTTGTGAATGTACCCTTAGTTTCTGTCTAATGAGCTCCATTGAGATGCAGATCTTGTTTATGAGTCATCTGGCTTCATTTGTGTATTTGTGTGTGTGTGTGTGTGTTGTTCTGGTCATTACTCTATTGCCATAATCGCTCTGATGCCGTGGCCTTGGTTTTGTTTTGGTTTCAAGGTCTCTGCCTCCTCATCTCAGACTCTCCTTTTCCTGTGTTTTTAGGGAGCCAATGGAGACAAGGGCAGTGAGGGAAAAGCCGGAGCTGATGGTGCAAGGGTGAGTAACACTGGTCCCTCTGGGCTTTACATTTGGTTCCGTTCATTTTTCATTTCTTTAAAATAAATTATTGCATCAGTCATAGTATTCCCATGTCTGCAAAATTAGTACATTTTAAATCAGGAAAAAGATTCATTTGAATATTCATGTCACTCTTTGATTCCATCTATACTATTGCCGTTAGTGTTACTCTGATATTGATATTGCTGTTGATATCTGATATCTGATACTGATATTGCTGTACTTGTATTAGTATTGCTACCTTTGCATTACTGTTGTGATGTGTTACACATTGATATTATCTGTTTCTTGTAGGGATTGCCTGGTCTGCTGGGACCTATAGGCCCAGCTGGGCCAAGTGGAGAGAAGGTGAGAGAGCTGAATGTTCTTCATCATAAGCGTGCATCCTTATGAATAATGACTGTGGCCATCTGCCTCTGTAATAAAATGTGCTCTGTAAATAAATTGACATTGACGTTGACATTATAAATGGTGATTTTTCGTGCCTTGTGTGGAGAGTTAATACCGTGTTGTGTCATATAGGGTGAGCCAGGACCCCGAGGTCCTCCAGGAAACCCGGGCGCCAGAGCTGTGGCTGTGAGTAGATTTGGGTTGTGTTTGTTGTGTTGTGTTTGTTGTGTTGTGTTGTGTCATAGTGTTTTGTTTGTGTTTTGTTTTGTGTTTGTGTTGTGTTGTGTTGAGCTGTGTTGTGTTGTGTTGTGTTGTGTTGTGTTGTGTTGTGTTGTGTTGTGTTGTGTTGTGTTGTGTTGTGTTGTGTTGTGTTGTGTTGTGTTGTGTTGTGTTGTGTTGTGTTGAGCTGTGTTATGTTGTGTTATGTTGTGTTGTGTTGTGTTGTGTTGTGTTGTGTTGTGTTGTGTTGTGTTGTGTTGTGTTGTGTTGTGTTGTGTTGTGTTGTGTTGTGTTGTGTTGTGTTGTGTTGTGTTGTGTTGTGTTGTGTTATGTTGTGTTGTGTTGTGTTGTGTTGTGTTGTGTTATGTTGTGTTGTGTTGTGTTGTGTTGTGTTGTGTTGTGTTGTGTTTGTGTTGTGTTGTGTTGAGCTGTGTTGTGTTGTGTTGTGTTGTGCTATGTTGTGCTGTGTTGTGTTGTGTTGTGCTGTGTTGTGTTGTGTTGTGCTGTGTTGTGTTGTGTTGTGCTATGTTGTGCTATGTTGTGCTGTGTTGTGTTGTGTTGTGCTGTGTTGTGTTGTGTTGTGTTGTGTTGTGTTGTGTTTGTGTTGTGTTTGTGTTGTGTTGTGTTGTGTTGTGTTGAGCTGTGTCATGTTGTGTTGTGTTGTGTTGTGTTGTGTTGTGTTGTGTTGTGTTTGTGTTGTGTTGTGTTGTGTTGTGTTGAGCTGTGTCATGTTGTGTTGTGTTGTGTTGTGTTGTGTTAGATGTAGATTTCTTGTCCAGACTTGGGCTTTACTTCTTTTACATTTTTTTTTGGCTTTCAGTGAAAGCTGCAGAAAGTCTGAAAACTGAATCTGTTAGACCGTAAACCTCAAATGTCCAAAATTCTGATGGACATCTTCCAAAGTCTTCTAAGAAAGTTTTCATCAATCATAAAAAATCCTTTGCAATATATAACTAGAGAGTGCAGACATCTGCCAAGGACAAAAGCTCTATCTCGCAATATTGATGAGAGTGAAAATTTATGGACCGGTCAACTTGGATCCTCTCCAAAATTTCATGGGTTCTTCTGTGGCGTATGCTAGCCAACAACCCTCCACAAAATGTCCTGAAAATAGGTCTGGCAGGTTTTGTGTAATCCTGCCGACAGACAGACAGTAAGAGAAACAAACAATCAAAGCCTCCTTGGTGGAGATAACAATTTTAACTAATTGTTTGGTTCAATGTAATCGTCGAAGTATAATGTTTTTTTCTTACACGTTTCAGACTTTCCACTTGTTGCCACTAAGCCTCTAAATCTTAAACTAAAGCTGAATAGCATGAAAGCCCTCAACAGTAGTGTGTTAGCGAAGTACCACAGTCTAGACACAAAGCCTTTATTCGTGTTATATCTTGTTTTAGGGTTCTCCTGGTGAGCCGGGGCCTACTGGGGCTGTTGGATTTGCTGGAACTCCGGTGAGTAAGACTACTGATGTACTATTCAAAAAAAGATTTGCAAACTCAATTAAACCAAGGCAAGTCATCTTGTTGACTGAGTTATCTCAACGTGTGGGTTTTAAATTTTACAGTATATGTTGACAAAACTTATTTAAGCCAAAGCAAAAATATCAAAATTCAGCATTGTGGGGCATTATGCAAGCTAACAGTTTGGCACTATAATTATCTCTTTGGCAGGGACCTGATGGTCAGCCAGGGGTCAAAGGTGAACCAGGCGATCCTGGAGCCAAGGGAGAGGCAGGGTCTGTGGGACCACAGGGCATGGCTGGAAAGCCTGGTCCTCGGGTGAGTTTGGACATACAGTTTGGTGTGGGTCATTTATTTGTGTATGGGCTTTTTAATCATTATGAATATATGATCATTTTGATTTTACTTTGATAGAATGTTTAAACGAAACATTGTTTTTTGTTGTGTTTGAGTTTTTAATGAGGTCATATGCACTCCAGCCTTGCCAAAACGTGTCACCAGAATGTTAACTAATTATGTCTGTTGAGGACTTTTTGCCTGCATTTTTGCCTGAATTACAGTATGTGGTCATTTGTTTCCAGGGGCTAATTGGAGTGGGTGGACTGAAGGGTGCTAGAGGAACACAAGGCGCTACGGTTAGTCAAGCTTTCCACACAGAGGTCACTTTCAAACAACGCCTTAGTGTTTCCACAGGAAGTTTGACTTTTACATTTCCCCATTCTCAATTCAGGGTCCAAGTGGTTTCCCTGGATCTCCTGGTGGAGTTGGACCACCTGGTGGTGTGGTGAGTATTTAGATTTTAGTTATTAATGTAAAATGTCCACTTTTGCCGATCAGATTTCCTTGCACTAAGTTGTGATTTAGGCAATTCACCCTTACGCCTGTCTGAATTCGTTAAGCACTTTAAGTATGCTGATGTTCAGTCATAAATGTGCCATACGGTAGTGTTATCAGTTTAGAGTCACTAGGCCTTAACATTAACAGTGCTGTACTGCTTTCTCTAGGGATCGACTGGAGAAGCCGGGCCTATAGGCATGCCTGGTAAGGCGGGAGAGAAGGGCATCTTTGGGGAGAAGGGTCCCGTTGGACGCGTGGGGGAGCGTGGGGCCCAAGGCCCTGCTGGAAAGCCTGGAGACAAGGGAGATGCTGGAGAGGATGGACTAGAGGTAAAACAAGAGAGAGAGATAAATAATAATATGGTTATAAAATCATAAAAGAGTAATAGGATGACTTAGTCCCTTGAATTCAAATTCACAGATGATGGGTCATCTGTGTGTGTGAAAAAACGGTTTAGTTAAGAATGGCTGAATATGTGGATTTATTTCTGCTATACTTGTAACAGGTACATGAATATTATGTATTCTTTCAGTATATCAACAACATAGACAGGTTAAATCATGTCTAGTCGTGTTCTGTTGACAGCATAATTGACACAGTAATGATCTAAATAAGAAGATAAAACAGCTATGGAGTTGTATTGATTTTAGATTCACTCGCTGTCACGCATTTGCCAATAGTTTACTGGGTTACTAATTAGGCGCATTAGGGATCATTAAGAGTGTAATTGCCAGTTTTAATTGAGACTTTGCTTACTGACTCCCTGCTCCTGTCCCTGGTGTTGGCAGCCAAACCCAGTGGCACAGAGCGAAGGCTTAAAGTCACCTTAATTCATTTGGTTCCTGACAGTCTCTAGTATTATTACCACCATTGATATTTATATTTATTTACATATGCACATTTAGACTTTATGTATTTACATAAATGGTAAATTCCCTCTCTTCCTCCCTCATTCCCTCTCTATCTCTCTTATTCCCTCTCTTCCACCCCGTTTCCTCTCTACCTCCCTCATTCCCTCTCTTCCTCCCACGTTCCCTCTCTACCTCCCTCATTCCCTCTCTTCCTCCCTTGTTCCCTCTCTTCCTCCATTGTTCCCTCTCTTCCTCTGCAGGGTCCCGTCGGCCCTCCAGGTCCTGCTGGCACCACAGGCATGAGAGGACTGGTTGGTCTGCCTGGCATGAGAGGAGAGAGGGGCATGATGGGTCTCTCTGGTCCCGCTGTGAGTTTCAATCCTCCTGCTCATGGGTCCTTTTGAAGTCACTCCTGAGGATATATCCTTATGAGTATATTACTCAGGAGAGCAGGATATATCCTCATGAGTATGACATTATATTTCTAGATATTTGTATGTTTATGTGACAGATTATTTGTGTACAAAATAATGTGTAATTAAATGTATAAAGAGCTTTCATTATTTTATACTGGCCTTTATTCCTGAATGTTTACATTATTTTATTTTGTATCTATTTGTATCGGTTTGCAAAGAGTAAAGAATGTACTATGCTTAATGCTAATATAGAGCATTATTCTGTATATAGACTAGATAAGTGAAAATATGAAAGCCCCATAAATGGGTTAAACTGATCATTGCAGATGCACCAATTCTCACAGAAGATGAATATTGTGTATAATATCCGGTGGTTGCCTGTAGCTATGATTGCAGATTGCAGTAATAATATCTTAAGATGTCAGTCCGAGGAAAGTTTCAGGTTGTTTATTTTATATTACATTTATTAAGGTATTGTGGTACCAAATGTCTCCCCTGCTTCCCTAACAATGGTTTTCCAGAAGAAAAATGCCCCCAAAACACAATGTCTGCCAAATTAACTTACCAACCGGTTTTGACAGGGAAAGGCTATTGCTGAAACAGCTAATTTAACATGCCCTTTTGCAGCTAGCACAGTCATTGTATGGGCTGAAAAATACCTGCAGGAATATGACTGTATTTTATGTGCTCCCAGGGTGCTCCAGGAAAGGCAGGGGCGTCGGGCGGTTCCGGAACGAAAGGACCCCCAGGGATTTCAGGACTGCCGGGCCAGACTGGACCTCGTGGTGAAGCGGGGCCAGAGGTACAGGACCTCACTGTGACAGTGCACCCTGGCAATGTTTAGCTGCTCAGAGTCTACCTCTTTAGTCAATGATTAAGATCTGCATTTAGATATATGCACATTAAGATTGCTGTCATAGGGTTATGCAATCTCAGGAAACACCTTTTACTTATCTCATATGCGGTTAAATTCCTTCATTCATTCATTTATTCATTCATTCATTCATTCATTCATTCATTCATTCATTCATTCATTCATTCATATGTGTGTTTTCTATGTCATTATAGGGTCTTGCAGGATCTGATGGAATTCCAGGAAAAGATGGTATTATTGGAAGCAGGGTAAGGAAAATCACCGTAGTGCAACTTTGTGATAAAAACTGCACAATAAAAACAGAAACAAGTAGTTTTCCCCTTTCCCTATCCTTTGTGTAGTCAGTGGTGAATTCTCTTTGGTGCTTACATATATTTTTACTACCAAGAGTTTGCAGCAGGAAAAACTGTCATGGACTGTAATGGATTCCTCTTGGTATTATTGTTGTTTTTGCATTGTATAAAGTCCATTTTATCTTTTCAAAAACAAATAAAGCCTTCCATAAAGCGCATAATTTCCTTTATAGATGTGTTCTTGTAATTTCTTGTCAGGCTTCCTTGAAGGAATTTTTAGACAAAATATTTATGATACTCATGTGTGGCCTTAATCCTTTGTAGCTACACAACAGAGTTTGACAGCTAATTAAAGACTTTTCCCCCAATGGAATAACAGCCTGGGATTGTAAACAATGTCAGATGGTAATGCTGTTTACATTTCCTCCATATGGCTTCAGTTGTTTGTTTATTTGTTTGTTTGTTTGTTTGTTTTGTAGGGTGACAGAGGAAGCCCTGGTCCCGAAGGACTGGCAGGTGCTCAGGGTGCAACTGGAACCTCAGGCCCCGTAGGCTCACCTGGACACGCAGGAAAGAGAGGACAACAGGTAAGGCTGCGCAAACCCCTCTGACTCATCTGCCAGAAACAGGAAACTGGCTAGAACTGCATTCCTCATCAATAGTACAATTGATTTATCTGTCACAAATACCCCCCCAGCCATCAATATTGATATTGATATATCATCAATGTCTATTGATCCTTATTTTCATTCTGCTGTCCAAGTAACCACACATTCAGTCAGCGTAAAAGCCATTATACCACTCCTAAAAAATGAGACAGACAGTTCCCTCTACTGCATATTTGTGTCCTGTTCGTCTTATTGGGTTTATTTAGTTATACATACCAGCGGGGTATACTACGAATCTCGATTAGTGGGTTAGCGACAAAAAATGACCGCAGTGTAGATTATGCTATCGCTCATGAATGCGGAAGTAATTGTTTTTAAATAGAGGGGGTCTTGTGCGTCTCCACGTTTCACGATTGGCCAACGTCATCCCAACACCGAGAACGCGTACAGATCTGAGCTGAAAGCCTAGTTTGACAAATATATCACATAACTGCTATCGTAGTATCACTTAACGTATACCCCTGATTCAAGGCTTTGTGAAGCCTCGATATGTCTACATAGCCTAGATATGTCTAACGTGCTTCGTAGTATACCCCACAGCAGAGCATTTTCCATTACATAATCATCACTAATGCCCTAGCTCCAGCCAACCAAGTGTTTGCCAAGTGTCACTTTGATTGCCAAGTGTCAAGGCAAACAAGTGAGCTTATGTATCTCTGCTGAAGTACAATATACTGTAACTCAGAGGTGTTTTTTTGTGTATTTGTGTGTGTTTTCTGACAGGGGTCAAGAGGTCCACCTGGCCCTGCAGGTCCAGCTGGTCCTCGTGGAAAGACGGTAAGATTAGGACACTTCTGGTATAGAATTTCTAATGTACGATGCACATGATTTCATATTATATATAATTTCATATTCATATGTCAATGGAAAATGATTTATCCAAACAGTAAACAGTAAACAGCAAATCTTTCTCCCATTGACCAAATCTCCCATTGGCCTAATCTCAAACCTGCTAGACTCAATGTGTGCATGTGCATGTGCGTATGCGTGCGTGTGCGTGTGTGTGTGTGTGTGTGTGTTTAGGATACAGGTTGGCTGCCTGAACCAAAAGCTGTTATAAAGTATAGTGTTACACTGCATGCTGATTTACACTGATTAATACCTCAAGCTCTGTGTAATATACTGTACATTGTGTTGTATTGTGTGGGATCCATACCTTAAGCTCTGTGTATTATACATTGTGTTGTATTGTGTGGGATCCATACCTCAAGCTCTGTGTAATATACATTGTGTTGTATTGTGTGGGATCCAGGGGCCCCAAGGACCACAGGGTGATAAGGGTGAGAGAGGAGACAAAGGAGAGAGAGGTCAGAAGGGTCACAGAGGGTTCACCGGCCTCCAAGGCCTCCCTGGAATAGGCGTAAGTCTAACAGCATACACTAGTACAACTGTATACTTCAGTCAGTATATGGCTGTGTAAACCAAGAACTGTACACTTTAATGTTTGTGTGTTGCATACAGAATCAAGTTTCAGTACAGAACCCTTTTCTCTGAAATGTAGCTTGTACTTTTGAAAGATTTTTAAGAAGTCCTTTCAGCATCAATAAGTCTTGTCAAAATCTGCCAACCAACAGTTTTATGTTTGATTCTATTTTAAGGGTCAAAGTGGAGATGCTGGGGGTCGTGGAATCGTTGGGCCCGGCGGCCCAAGGGTGAGTGCTACCTGGAGTCACCATTCCATAGATTAGACTATAATATAATAGATTAGATTAGATTATAATCAGAAACCTGCATTATAAGATTATATATATTTAACACCCGGAGAGAAGAAATACTCTTTTCCGATTGGCTGGTGGGGTGGCTATTTATTCTGAATAACGGGACACCTATGAAGTAGATCTGGTAAAAAAAGTTTAATCACTGTTCCATATCAATGCTTATGAATGGTAACTATAACAACCATAGTAGGAAGACAGTTGAGCCTGGAAGCAGGCTTCGCAACAATGGAATCAACTGTAAACAAGCTAACTGTCCATGCTATCGCTGTTAGGGCTATAAAGGCATGACTAGTGCCTATAGTGGCAACCGGGTGATAAGCGGGATAAAATCCTTCGAGGTGTCCTGTTATATGGAATTAATGAACTTGGGTAGAGGAAAGTCTTTGCCTCCTCCTCGTCCATTAATTCCGTATAACAGGACACCTCGAAGGATGTTATCCCTTACATATACTGTATATATATAATCTTATAATGCAGTGCAAATGTAATAATCAGTATGATAATAATATTTGATAATATAATATCAATATCTAATGTAATATCAATCCCAATATTAGATTGGAATATAATCAGAGTGCTTATTTGTCATTATACGATGAATGCTGTTGTATGTAGGGAGTCCCAGGCCCGGTAGGACCCCAAGGAAAGGAAGGAGATCAGGGTGTGCCTGGACCTCATGGTCCTCCTGGAACCCGAGGAGAATATGGTGAAATTGGACCGGAGGTTAGCCCCCTCTTTGCTTTACTGAGTAGAGAGAGTCCTGCTACTTTCGTGGCACTCTCTCACTTTTCTGTATATATATTCATCAATTTAGTTTAATAAAGATGAATTTAACGTGTAAGATACTATAAGTGTAATACTCTTGTAAGACAAAAGTCTCTCTCCCCTCCTTGGCCCTAAGGGACCCCCAGGAGAGCCTGGTCCCCCCGGTCTCCCTGGCCCTGTCGGTCCACCCACTGGTGTTGTGGATGAGCTCTTTGCTGACACTTTCCCTGACTACGAGGGTGAGGACGCAGGCTCCCCAATGATCGATATCGAGGCCTCCGACGCGGCAGCCATCGACCCGAAGTCTGATTCGCCTCCTGATGTCATTAAGGACGAGGCGAACCCCGTCAGCAATGCCATCAACGGCGTCACCAAGAGTGCGGCCAAGGTCCGCGCCAACACGGGCATCCACATCTCCCTCAAGGCCCTGAGCAGCCAGCTAAACAGCATGAAGAGCCCAGATGGCACCCGCATGCACCCGGCACGCACCTGCGACGACCTCAAGCGCTGCTACCCCGACAAGAAGAGCGGTGGGTTGCGCAGTCATGGTGCTCACAGGGTGCTGTGGGATGGAGGGGATGGAGGCGTTGATGGATGAGATGGGGTGGAATTTCTAATGGAGGTGGGGTGGTGAATAGTTGATTTCACAGTAACCTACTAAAGGGGTGTGTTTGGGGGTACGGGTGGGGTTCGGGGGGGGTGTTGTGGGGTGGTTGATTAGAGGATTTTTTAGTAGAACCTCAAGTGCTGCTACCCTCACAAGAAGAGCAGTGGGTGGAGAGTCATGCTGTGGTGGTGGGGGCATGATGGATAGAATGGGGTTTCTTGTGTGTGTGTGTGTGTGTTTGGGATGAATTTGGGGTTGACAGATGACTGTTGAAGAATTTAATCTGCTAAAGGGGAGGGGTTTGATTAGGCAACATTTTAGAGTGGAACCAGGTTGAATGGGTTTAATCTTACACTGTGGAAATAAAAAGCCTCTCTGTGGTAGAAAAGCCTATTTACACCCAGGCAGAAGCAGGTATTACCTGGTTAATGACTTTCCCCGTGATCGGGTGTTAATAGGGTTTCAAGGAGGGGGCTTACATGGTGTATTGTTCCAATGCTCTTTCATTTTGATCTCATTGTTCAGACAGAATAAAAAACACAGTACTTCTACTGAAGTATTAAACCTCTTACATTTTAAGTTTTCGGTCTGACTGTGGTGGTGTCAGATTCAAGTAAGCCTAACTAATACCTTTTTGTTCATGTTTATTGTGGATGGTTTTTTGTTTTTGGTAGGTGAGTACTGGATTGATCCCAATGAGGGCAGTCTGAATGATGCCATCAAGGTGCACTGCAACATGGAGACAGGCGAGACATGTATCTCTGCCCATCCCACCAGCGTCCCACGCAAGTCCTGGTGGTCGTCTAGCTCTAACCACTCAAAGCCCATCTGGTTCGGAGGCAACATGAATGGAGGAACTCGCGTAAGTGCAAATACTGATCTTCACTTCAAATTAATTTTTAAAACTTTTTATGCTGTAACAACACACACCAAATGTTGTGAATGACAATACAATCTAGCGATACACATGCATACAGAACAGAAGTGAAAACAGAGAGAAAGAAAGAAAACATGACAGAACAAAGTCTTTATAATAGTACTTACAAAGTACCATACACATTGTATATTCTGACAAATCTGGTAATTCACAACTTTTCATCTTTCAGTCGGTCTATAGAAGAACAGTTCAACCTTTTCGCAATTCCATAAACCACTCCTTAAAACAAGGAGCTTCTGTTTTTTCCAAGTCCTCATCAGCAAATTCCTTTTTTTTCTGACATTACAGTTAACTCTTGAATGGATTAAAATCTGATTTGGTCCATCAGGTCCATCAGTCGGGGACCAGCTCTGCCCCACTGCAGATGCTGTTTTATCTACGGAAAAGATGCCCTTTGCCATGTTTGCTCTGCCTCATATAAAACCTGTTTTAAACCCTCATTTAAAAATAGGCTACTTGCTCACTCAGTGCTCAATTTAATAACTTGGTAACTCATTTTTGTTCAAGACATTTACTACACAGGTGTTTGAAATGGTAACGTGCGATTGCTCTAAATGTCTTTCTAGTTTACCTATGGGAATGAGGGGGCCTCTCGTAACTCGGTGGCTGTCCAGCTGACCTTCGTGCGCCTGCTGTCTAAAGAGGCCTCCCAGACGCTCACCTTCCACTGCCGCAACAGCGTGATCTACAAGGACGAGAGCGCCGGCAACCTAAAGAAGGCGGCCATCTTGAAGGCAGCTGACGGAGTCGACATCCGTGCCTACGGCAACAGCCGAATGAAATACACCGTCAGCGAGGACGGCTGCTCCGTAAGTAGTCTCCCTTTGTTTTTTCTTGGTGGAGAGTGATTTTTCATTTAGGACGAGAGATACAAACATGCAAGTATGTGATGTGGTTTGAAGAACAACTTGAATCAGAAAGGTCATTGTAAGGTTTTACACACACTCATAAAATGCAAAGGACATGAGCCTAAGAGTTGCACGAACAATAACAGTTATTTAATTTCTAGTTGCTAAGCCAATCATTATTGCCATTTCTCACACTCGATTATGGTCTTAGCAATGCTATTAAGGTGGAATCACCCATAGCCTACTGGGCAAAAGCATCCTCTGTATTATTTATTCATATCACATTCTTTCAACCGTAAAGTCTATTAATACAGTATGCTCAGAGTAACACAGACAAGTTTAACTTGTGAGGATAGAGCTGATTCCACTGATGCCACAGACCCCGGTGCACAACAAAACATCTCTCTTTAGAAATACAGGAACAGCTTATTGAGCTAAAGAGTGACTACATGTTGAAGCACTGCAACCCTCTGCAGAGCATGGGAGAATACACCCCCATCTCTCATACACATGAAAAGTTATCCTCCATTCCAGTTTGTCATAGTCTACTTGTGTAACGCAGGCTTTTCCAAACTGACGGCTACAACAAACTAAGGACAACCTGAGGCTGTATGTTTTAATCCAAACTGGGAAGCTTTGAAAAATATTGGGTCATGTTTCACATCACACTGAGCTGAGTCTTACCAGTTCATGTACAAGTAGGAATGATGGCAGTAATAACAGAGACTACTACTACTACTACTACTACTACTACTACTACTACTACTACTACTACTAAGTCCAGTACTACTATTCCAGCACTGCTTTTAATAAGGTTTAGTTTGAAAGTGAACATATTATTCGAAACCAGAAAGATCTTAAGTGAAAAGAATATGCATTGTATTGCACTGTAACCATGTGACTCAGCCGCTTGCTCTGTAAAGGTATTTATGTCCTTCCCAAACTGCATTAAAATAGTGTGCTTAGCAAGCAGAATTTTAAAAAATTCCCGGGAGAGAAATCTCCCTCATCCCAGAACTTTTAAAAAGCCTGAAACACCCCTATAAGCCCACGTAACCTACAGCCAGTGTTGTAAAAGTTTTTACGCTTTGCGGTAGGCTATTTGATAAGGGATGACATGGGTAGGTTGATGTGATTAAGAGGGGCTTTCTGTTCCAGTTTATGTAAAGGTTTTTCTTAGGCTCAATAAGGAGAGGCCCATGTTAGGCTAGCCTACATTTACCAAACATTTTGTAAATAAGGTCGGTTTTTTTTTTTTGCACGTATGCGTGTGCGTACTATGGAATACAACCCTAGCGGCGCCCCTGATGTGACTTACTTCTGATATTTACCATAACACACACACAACACTATTAACATTAATTCTTATTTTGTTGGTTTGGCTCTACAGGATGCTCCCAGTGACTGGGGCAAGACTGTTTTTGAGTACCGGACTCAGAAACCAACCAGACTGCCCATCGTGGACTTGGCTGCAGTGGATGTGGGCAGAGCTGATCAGGAGTTTGGAATTGATATTGGCCCAGTGTGTTTCTCATAAGTCTGAGGAAAACACCCTAACACAACCTTTCCTTGGCTCGGATCACCAAGGGATCCATGAACTTATCTGCGGATGGAATCAGCAGCCTGGCTGACAAACACAGACTTCCTTGCCCAAGACAAGTATTTATTACGTCTTCTCAGATAGACATCACTAAACACCAAATTTGTAATGGGACAGGAATACCATGGAGCCATATTGAGAATTTTTTTTTTTTAACCACAGCAGTATTTTACCTCTCAAGTTGAACTTCATCATAATTCCTACTGGTTGGGTTGTTTGGCAATTTTAGCGGGCATATTGACCCACACAAAGAAGTCTCCATGATCTCTTGTTCATAACTTTTTTTCTTCTTTTTATTACGTGCAATCACCCTTTTCTTTAACTAGAAATAAAACAAAAAAATTACCACATGCAATAAGTTTTAAATGTTTTGATATGTTAGTTATTTATGTTGAATGAATCATTATTGTCCTACTTGTAATTCTATCCAGGTGGTGCTATATGAAATCTAAGCTCAGATTTTTTATTTGACCTTTTTTTGTCCCTGTTCTTCAGTGGGGCCCCAGGGCATTGGGTGGGTTAACCTGAATTAAAGAGGGCCCTGGAAGGCTTGTGTTTGTGTGGTTTGTTGATGCAGTTTCACTCCCCTTCTCATCCCCTGCTCTGACCTCTTCATGGATTGGAAGATTTAATTTCAAATGGCGCCCCTTCACGTATGACATTATGCATGCTACCTCTGGATGTTATTTATGGTAATGCACGGGCGCTTCGAGAGATGATTAATTGCCGGCAGCCTAATGAGGTTTCCCCCATGCCATCAGTAGACTCTGCAGGTGAGGGTTGTGGTAATCACTTAACATAATATGGTCATGACCGCATGAAAAGCAGGTGCAGTCTGGCCAGTATGAATGGTTATTTGTGTCTGCACTGAGCACCAGATTGTTCTTCTTTTTTGTGCTTTGGACATCTCAAGACATTCCAATTGCTGCTCAGAATATCAGTCTCATCCTTTACGTTCTATTATGTGGAGGCCTGTGCCAAACAAAACAAGTTACTTTGGTTTGACAATTGACGATGTCTCTAAAGTAATCCTGTTTCAGATCTTGTGGGCCAATGTGATTTTGTTTGTTTGTTTCTCCACATTTGATTAAAGCAATCGTTCAACTTCTAATGTCTTCAGTGTAGCGAAACCTCTTCCATCATCGTGTTTGTATGAAAACCAATGGTCTTAATGGAACATTTTCGTTTGTCTTGAAATGTCTTCAACCGCGCAAGTGGTTCTTCAGGAGTTGATTCTTCTATTCAATGAATAAGTACACATGAATATAAGAACACATGTTGGGCACAGTCACATTAGGCCAAGTCACAAAATAGACTAATTTCATTCAGGACTGAAGACGTTTACAATTTATTCTCCAAATAGCATAGAAAAACACATAACACTTGCAGTTCTAAGCCTTTGTGTAAGTGCACATTGTAGGGCTTCCACCTCTTATGACATGGATGTAGTAAAGTGAAAATAACAGTGGTTAAGTTAAGGGTGGAAGTGCTGGTTCGGTCTACATGCTGATGTTAGTATCAAACACAGATTTGAATCACCAAAACTTTAGTTACCAGTACAATAAACCTGTAAAAATGACTAAAGAGGCTAACAAAACTAAAAAGCTAAATGACCTAAAACAGAAATGTGGGCATTTGCGACCCCTGAAGTGCAAACAATCATGTTTTAAGGTCCTATTCATTTAGCAGAGTAAATGGATGTTTTAAATGATGACAAATGTTAGTTTGTACATGGGATGATTTACGTAGACATGCAAATCAGTTTTTGTAGGTGAAATATTATGTCACTAACAGTGTTTGATTTATAGTAAAATTCTGACAAACTCTGAAATAAAATAAAAATGCAATTGAATTGCCACTAGTTACAACGTACAAGATTCTGATGAATGTGGAATAAACTTAAAAGACATTTTCAAGTTCTTCCATGTGCAAAAGTCTAAAGTAAAGAAATTGCTAAATTAAATAGATTTAACTCTGTCATTATATTAAAATGCCCTCTAAACAGTTGGTATTTTCATTCTTCCGCTCAAATTAACAAATTTCACTATTATATGACATTAAATAATGAAATCTTTAAACCCCTACATATGATGTCAATCTTGTTTCATTCACCCTACAAAAATAAGAAATTCCACATGTGTGGCTTTAACAGTATATCTCTTTGACACAATGCAAAATGCAAATAGAAATACACTGAAAATCTTGATTTAACATTTCAGCAAGAACTCATTACAAATCATTTACAACTTAGAATTCTATTTACATAAAAAAAGGTTTGTTTTGACATCAACATCGACTATCCGGTGGATCCATCGCAAATACTGTGCCTTCCAGAGTTAGTCCCATTTTGAACCCCTCCTGTGAGAAAGCAAACAAACAAACCATAATCATTTAGTGGTTTATATTGTTCTCCATAAATAAATCTGCCTCCTATGACAAAGTACAGCCATTCACATGCATTGCTTAAGCCATTGCACATGGCAATCCCCCGACAGGGCACTTAGAGCTTATGTAACAGTCTGCCAGAGTTAAAAGCAACGACTTGCTTATGCTATGCTGCTTTTCAAACGTGAATGAATAAAGATACAAAGAAATAAAATCAGTCTCCATGAAAATGACATGAAAAGACGGAAACCAGGCTGATGAAAACGAAAAAATAAAATGACAATACAGCCATGGGCATGCTTTCCAATGAAAAAAAAACAATGCAGCAAAATACATTTTTCATCTCAAAAACGATGAATCCAGAAGCACATGAACAAACTCAGTTCAGTTCATCACCAACTTTTGAGGGTGGTGGAAAAGTTCGCTTCCTTTTATCTGCCGACATAAATAATTCAGAGGCAGTTTATCATCGAACAGATTATTGAAATGCAGAAATGCAGCAAGGGAAAAAAAACCCTTTGCTTGTCTAATCCCAATCTGAGAGTCCCTAAACTGAACTGGAAGACAGAGACTGACAGCCATGGCACAAACGTCACAGAAGCCAGGGGATGGTGGCAACAGCAAAAATAACACTCTGGGTTATTTCAAGTCTCAGAGGAAGAATCAAGCGTACAAACCATCTTTGCCGCTGCAGCGTGAAGAGAGGAGAGGAGAAAGATTATAGTTGTTACTAGAATACTAAAAAACCTCAGGCAAAAACAATGATAGAATGAACCAAGAAAATGAAGCTCTCTGTTAGAATGCAAAGCTAATTTAGTTTAACGCTAAAATGTAGCCTGATATATTTGATTGCTCATTTTTACTCCTGGTTGAAGAGTCAAGGCAGCTGTCTGAAGTTATTGTCAATCACATCCTGTCACCACTTTGACATTTATGTCTGAGAAAAGTGGTTGTTGTCATGGGGATGTCAATGCAGCTCCTATCTGATTGCTCATGAGGGAACCACAAAACAACAAAGGCAAAACAGCCCTCTATAAAGAATATACACCTACATTATGGCTTCAACTAAAATTCATATCTGGTGACAGCTAAGAGAACAATCCAAATGATAAGTTATGCTGGCCTGCACTTTAACCATTCATAATTTAAGTATAATTGTCTGTACCCTTTGCTGCCTGGTGAATATTTCATTTGAGTTTTACTGGGATATTCCTTGGTTAAGTTTCCCTTGACTTTTGCTGGTTCATGGTGGAATGTTTTACCTAAAGCCCAAAAGCTCATGCTTTCTCTTCAACTCTCAAATCAATCAGTGAGCTCATCCAGATAATGTGTGTGTATGTGTGTGTGTGTGTGAGTGTAAGTGTGTGTGTGTGTGTGTGTGTGTGTGTGTGTGTGTGTGTATGTGTAAGAGAGAGAGAGAGAGAGAGATAGAGTGTGTGTGTGATTATGTATTCACCTGCATCTCGTCCAGCTTGGATTGTATGTCGGGAGAGTAGTCTGTGGGTACACAGATGAAAGGGTCAAACGGTTCAGCTCCAAACAGGTCTATTCCTGTTGAACAGAAGAATAGTAGACAGGAGAGGAGGATAGAAGAAAGGAGGAAGAGGAGGGGAGGAGAGGGAAGAAAGGATGCTCAAAATGTGAAGGACAGTAGAAAGCATAGGCACAGAGATTTGGAAATAGGAAAGGAAGGCAGCAGTGTATATATGATGAAAAGAAAAGGATCAACACAGTAAGGGGGAAGGTTCAGGAGTAAAAACAACATGGATAAACAAGAGAGGACCGGGCAGAAAATGAGAAGAGGGATGGAATGAAGAGAGGGATAGAGAGAGAGAGAGAGAATGAGAACCCACAATCAACCCTGTGATAACTTTAACTGAGTATCATTCTACACCAAAGTCAGTTATAATAGGATATAATAGGATATCTATTGAAAGGGTGGTCTCCAAACAGGTCTCATAATTCCTAAGGCATAACCTCCTTAGCCTAATCAATCTGGCTTTAAGAGCGGCCACTTGTTGACGGCTGTGTTGTCTATGACAGAAGCTTTAAAAGAAAGCAGAGCAACAGCTCAGTCCTCGGTATTTATCCTACTTGACTTATCAGCTACTTCCACCACCTAGTAGATGATCCAAGAATATGGCTGACCTAAAAGGGCAGTCCATGTAACCCCACTGCTCATCAAGCTCCACTGGTTACCTATAGCAACTTGCATCAAATTCAAATCACTAATGCTGTTCTACAAAGCGTTCACCGGTTCCGCACTGAATAAGTTGAATGCTCTCATTAAGGCATATGCTACCACCCGACTGCTGTGCTATGCAGCACTGTGCTGGCACACTCATGGCAATCCAAACTACTATATTCTCATCTGTGGTTCCCCGATGGTGGAATGCACTACCAGTTGCTCCCAGAGCAGGGGCGTCCCTCTCTATCGTCAAAAACCTCTTGAAGACGCAGCTCTTCTGAGAGCACCTCCTCTCCTAGGACTACTCACAACCTAGAACACTTAACTTGTGCTTGCCATGACCTTCTTCTCTATCCTGTCTATCCTTCTTATCTACATCCCTTGACTAAAAGGTGCTCTAAGCGATGTTGGGTAACGTCACTTCTGTTGACGTTCAAACAAAACAGAGCGCTAGCTCGCTACTCCCTCCCCCTCCCTTCCGTGCAATTGAAACTCTCCTAAATGTGCATCTTGTCGGTGATTGGCTGGAACAGTTTGTTATGTTTTTATGGTCCAGGATGGACCAGGTTGTTTTTGTTGCTGGTTTGGAGCCTGGGCTGCCCACAGAGACCGCGTTTTTTTACAGTGTATTCAGGGCACAGGCACCTGAATACACTGTAAAAAAGTGAGGTGATGTTTGCTGTATGACAAAAAAAATTTAGCTTAAAAAACTGCGTGACATTGCTTAAATCACCTTTAACTTGACTATGAACTGTTATTCTACTCTTATACAATGAAGTACTTGTAATTCTTATAGTATAGTAGTAATCTGTTTATAAATGGAACTTTATAAAATACAAAGGATAAAATGGATGGTGGTAGATACAATTTCCATGTTTTTATTTTCCTTCAAACATCCATCATTTACATCATTCAACAATACATTGTATTAGCATTACCACACTTCAAAAGGAAGTGCTTATTGTTATACTATTATCACCTATTCGAACTGTACCTTGACTGCTCCTATTTTGGCTTAGGATAAAAACACCAGCCAAAATAATAAATAAAGGCTTAAATTCTCACAACGTACCCGAGAGAGAGACATACTTACTCCTCTCCTTAAGTGGTAGACAAGATGGAGGAGGAGGAGGAGGAGTGGAGGGAGGTGGGGTGCTCCCGTTGCTGTCCGATATCTTCGCCATGGGCGACACAGGTGAGAAGGGCACCATGTCGAAGACATCAGTGGATCGCCCCCGCGTGGGGATACTCCCGGCCTGGAGGGGAAGACGAGTGGAGGTCAAAGTTCAAAGGTTGTCTATGAATCTGATTGGCTCCTGATCCTCACGTGTCAGCTCCTTTACATGCTGAAGTGTCAGTGCTGAGTGATGGAGTCTTCAAAGCAGAATAAGCAATTAGCTGTAAAGTAGCAGTGCCGGGGTTGAAAGGCTCTGGCTCTGCCTTTGATCTTCTCTGGTGGGTGAGCGAAGATAAGACCTTTATACATAATGCAACCGCGTTAACCACCACTCTTGGATTTTTCATAATCAATATGCCAGGAAAATGTGTTGAATCAAATAAAAATTAAACTTTAAATATTTCAATCCTTTTTAAACTTGGATTTTAATGAAACTTCTGACATTTTTAGGAATATGAATCGACAACTATAAAATGCCAGGCAGAATATGTGTGTGTGTGTGTGTGTGTGAGTGCGTGTTTGAGTGTGTGTGTACTGGGCTCTGAGTTGACCTCTTTTTTAGGGTTTAGCTCAAATATAAAAATGGTTCATTTTTAAGATGTAAAGTATAACATAGTACACATACCTGTCTATCAAAATGGGTTTCCATCTGTATAGGACAAACTATAGTAGGGTAATGGTTGTTGCTGCAATATAAATGGATCTAGTTTTCTACCATGTGATGTTACACTGTATTTGGTGGCCTTGACATCGGATTGATTTGCTGTGGCTTGTCATATTCCACTTCTATGTTGCTTTGCTTAAAAGAGTCACCCATTTTGGAAAATCTGAACTGTGAGCTGTGATTGGCTCAGTGGTGCTGGTGAGGAACTGGAGACCTGGGATCTAAAATCCATCAATTAGCCTTTTTGTTAAAGTACTGTATTTGCTGAATAATCTGACCATTTTCCTACATTCTCTTAAATACGTTTTTACAGTTAGCTATGCTACAAGCTGAGGCAATGGAAACTTTTTCTTCTAATTGACCATCCAAAAGCAGGCCATTGTCTCTACTAAATGTGCATTATCAGAGAAAATAAGTTGTGCAGGAAAACAAAGTGCTGAATAGTGGGTGAGTAAAGAGAAGCAAAGCGCTGGTTATTACGCGAGGGCGTGGCACACTGTGGTCGCTTAGGGGCTTTGATTGGGCGGGTTTGGAGGGCGGGGGTGTGAGCAGGCCGGCTGACTGGCTGGACTCAGGGGAGCTGGCGGGGGTGAGCGTGACGGAGCAGATCTCCAGACAGGAGAGGCTCGTGAAGTCGCCACCACCACCGACGCCGCCACCGCACCAGAACAGAGCCGAGGGGCGCTGCAGCATGAAGGCCTCGTTACTGGGGTTCAGGTGGAGGAGCTACAGAGGGAGAGAGAGACAGAGAGAAAAGAAGAAAGCAAGAAGAGAAGAAAGAGGAGGGAAAAGAGAGAGGAGAAAGAGAGACGGAGAGAGAAAAGGAGAGGAGCAGAGAGAGAGAGGAGAGAGAGACAGAGAGAGAAGAGGAGAGAAGAGGGAAAAGAGAGAGAGGGGGAGAGAGGGAGGAGGGAAAAAGAGAAAAGAGGAAAAAAGGATGAGAGAGACTTGAAGAAAGAGAGAAAGCAGGAAAGGAAAAGATAGGAGGAGAGTAAGAGTGGAGGATGAAAGAGAGAGCAAAAGGGGAAAGAGACAGAAGGAGATTTTTTGTTTTATTAGAGGGTTAAATGGAATCAAAAGGTAGAAGTGAAAGGTGGCAGTTCATTGGTTAAAAGGCAAAACTAAAGAGGAGTGTTAGGAAAAGATAGTCACTTAGTCACTTGGGCCTATTTCTGAACCACCATTTTAGATTTCATCTAGTTGTCGCCTACACCATTGTGAATTGACAGCTTATACAACAACTTCATACAAATGTAAAAAGTAGACCAGAACACCGACCAACACAAAGAGAATTCATCCGCATCATCTAAAGGGAAAATTAGGGCAAGGCATGTGTGAATACTGTAAAGAAAGAAGTGGTGCCTCGCTGTAGTGGCTGTTTGTCAAATTATTTGAGAACCTACAGGAGAAACTTGGGCATTCATCAACTGGTCCTCCAGATTCTGAAGCTGCTTTTTTAATCTTGAGTTCTCCGCCTCCAGATCTTGAATCTAGCACAAAGAAGAACAAAGATCTTCAACAAAACCAAAATAACAACAACAACAACCAGATAAGATGGAGGAAAGCTAATAATAAAACATTCTACAGTTCTGTATTTTATATCGCTCTATTTCAAGCATGAATCAAGGAGATTATTAAAACAGCTGGAGGTTTTTCCTCAACTCTACAGATGAATGACACAAACAGCTGGGAAATATTATAAATAGCAAGGGAAGACTGATAGAGATTTTCTGGCCTTTGGCTCACTCCGGTTCATATACAAAACAGTTTTGAGCTCAGTCCTGTCTATTTCAATAACATCTCGTATGAATCTCGGATGTGAGCCTCAGCTTTATAAAGCCCCTCAGCATCTTTTTCTGTGAATTATATATTTGCCAAAAAATATATATCTATATCATCATGAATAAATAATCAATGTTCTGTTGAACTCCTACCCTCCTCTGTAAGTTGCCTATCTGTTTCCTGGTCTCCATGTCTTTACCACCAGACTCTAGGAATTTTTTGTACGCCAGATCAAACGCTTGGCCGATCGCGAGGGTGATCTCCTCTGCCTGCACCACAACAGCAAAGACAGAGGGCACAAACAGTAAGCACAAACAGTAAACAGTAAACACGGTAGAGGAGAGTAAACAGCTGAGTGAAAGCATGCAATCTCTTCTGCACACAGAGCAGGTCAAGTCAAACACAGACTAACAATAAATTAATAGGGTAATGACTGATCCTAAAATAGATAAAGTTCAATAACAACTACTTGCTGTATACAAAAGGACATAAACATAGACATGAGATGAGAAGAAAGATAAGTGTTTTAATGAGATGAGTAAAAGAGACAAATCAGAAAAGTGTGTGGTGCTTAAATCGAGTCTAAGGGTAGCCTGCGGTGAGTATTGGGTCAACAGGGGTCTAGAGTTCTTGGAGAAATATGGATAAGGAAAGATGGCAGAGGTGGATTGCAGTCAGGAACGATGAATCATTCTGAATATTGGTGCTGGACAATATTGCTCTTCAGGACAAATATATATTACAGTTCAATATATTGTTACAGTCACAGCTGAAATGTATTACTACATTAATAATATTAGCTCGTCTTTATCAGACTTAGTAGAGTGGTCTGGCAGGACTGCAATCAGGTAAAAACTGCTGCCATCACCAATCACATCTCTGACTTACACATTTTTCGCTGTCAAACACATAGCACAGATGCCTTTTGGTTTCGGGGTCAGTGCAGATGAAGGTGAATATCCTCTTGTCTGTTTTATCATCTGCGCAGAAGGACATCCTGTGCAACTGGCAATTATGTTGTACTTCCTGTGAAGACAATGTAATTTAAGTTCCATCTCAACGGGGGCAAGCATCAGGAGGCTATGTGATGCAACTGTGCTGTTCACTGTTAATTAAACCAAGAAACTGTTTTTATTATGTGATGCATCAAACTCACAATATTACTGTTCCAAATGGTGTGTAACGTAGGTTAGGCTGACTAACTAACTAACTAAAGTAAGTAATGTAGCCTTTTCTTGTAAAAAAATATTTTTTTGCATCTATCAACAATAAACAAAACACAAAAGGTTGAAATCCACAGTCAGTCTAGATTATAGTTTCTGAACTGGTAAATTAGGTTGTCTGCAGTAGCACCAAGGTTATGGGGTCCATTACCCTGGGAACACACAAACTGCTAAAAATTTGGATATGCACTGTGCACAGTGCACATCTAATAGTCACTTTGAATAAGTTTGCTGTATGATAAAATCTAAATGTCAGTGTTTGTCAGTGTGAGAAGGCTCAGCACTGCTCTGCTAAGCGTTAATTAGAGAAGATTGAAGCCCTCAGGCTCGATGCGCTGCGAGAATGAGTCACTCACTTTTGTCTTTGGGTCTAAGATTTTCACGCCGTAGATGGAAATCTGCAATTCCACTTTGGGGGCCTTCAGTCCCTCTGACTTCTTGATGTGCCTTTGAAACTGAAGAACAACAACAACAACTTTGTTGTGCAATCAGAGCTTTTAATCAATAAGCTCAACAATTCTGAAGTTTTCAAGACTGCACCAAAAACTGTTCCTCAAATCCAACTTCTGCCACCAACAACTACACCATTGACTGACACACACTTGTGATGTTCGTGAGTTCCACTAGGGGGCATTGAAGAACAAACACTCATACTTGTCCCATCACGAGACATTTGGCCCGAGGCAGACAATTAACTTTATGTGCCACCTGGTTCATTTTTGTGTGAGAGAACACCCACCTGTAGCTATGTTTTCATTCATCAACTACCCCCTTGTAGACATGTTTGGCCCAAAAATAGCTATCCACCCTCTGTGGTACTGTTGAGCTTGTGGGTATTGAATATGACAAGGTCAATGTGAAATCAATTTGTTTCTTTTGCCAGCAAAATAACAAGTCTGGTGGAAGAGTTTGGATTGCGCTGAGTAAAATTACCTTGAGTTTCCGTACAGCAACCTTCACCACGTCAGTGCCTTTTGGCTGGTCCACCTCGGTGATGCCCAGGAACTGAGACAGACACCAAATCAAAGCAGACAGCAGCAAAAACAATCAGTGGCGACCTGGCAAGCCACTTCAGACTTTGATAAATGTTGTTTTATATTTGTGTGTGTGAGTGTATGAGAGAGAGTGATGAGAGAGAAAAGAGAATGTAGAGAGAAAAAGAAAGAAAGAAAGAAAGAAAGAAAGAAAGAAAGAAAGAAAGAAAGAAAGAAAGAAAGAAAGAGAGAAAAGTTTTCTGAGGTGGAACTTGGCAGAGGTGTCATTAAGATAATCCATCAAAATGAAAACACCTGCAGTGCCAGGGAGCTCCTCGAGCCAGTGCTCGCTGTCAAACACTATCAGTCCTGATTGGCCTGGCTCGCTCTCAGAGACCTCTCCGAACACCAATGCTTCCCCCAGGAGTTCAACTCTCCACTATCGGCCTGCTAACCGCTCTGGACGTCGAAAACTCTTCGACAGATAAGAGATCCAAACATCTCTATCACTCAATGGGGCAGGCCCCTCAGACGTCCAAACACACTGACACACCATCAGATAAGGTAATGCTGCTGTATAAATCAGTGCGGCAGGAATGCCGGCAGGTGTGTCTTCTGGGGGCAGTGTGTGTGTGTATGTGGGGGGGGGGGGGGGGGTGGTGATAAGAGTGATTCCTATAATATAAGTCTGGGGATAAGCAGTAATGCTATAATGCCTCTTCTGGTTTAGGCTTTAAAGTCCCATAACATCTTTTACTGAGTGATGCCTATGAGCTGGGTTTTCATCCACCTGAAAGCAAACTTTGCCCCTTCATATTGGAAATCTTGAGAGGAAACACTTGAAATTCTTTGAAAATCTTTAAGAAGGGTGGGGGGGATTAACTCATAACTCAATAGCATAGATTATAATGACACTATGAGACTAGGTTGATGGATATGGGTTTATTTGCATCATATCGTCTACTGAGAATATATTTCACATATCTGAAGATATTCCATTTATAATTCACATAACACGGCCGATGAAAACAAGCAGTCCTATTTCTGTTAGCCAAAAGTTTCATGAATGATCATTAAATATGCGGAAGAGTTGGCTGGAAACCCAGGTACCAGGTATCAGGTAGAGCTCTTTTGGCTGACAGTGATTCCATTAGCACAGGTTCCCAGCCCACAGAGGCTCCAGGTGGGAGATGGGACTCTGGGTGGCATATGTGTGTGTGTGCACTCACATTAACACACTGGAGTCATCCAGAATGTGTGTGTGTGTGTGTGTGTGTGTGTGTGTGTGTGTGTGTGTGTGTGTGTGTGTGTGTGTGTGTATGTGTGTGTGTGTGTGTTTGTGTGTGTGTGTGTGTCTGTGTGCATGCCCTCACATCAACAAATTGGAATCATCCAGAGTGTGTGTGCGTTTGCCATCACATCAATATACTGAGCCCATCCAGAGTATGAGTGTGTGAGAGTGTGTGTGAGTGTGTGTGTGTGTGTGTGTGTGTGTGTGTGTGTGTGTGTGTGTGTGTGTGTGAAATAGAGAGAGAGAGGGCGAGAGAGACAGAGAGCACACTCCACCTCCTGCTGAGTATTTGTGCACAAGTTTGGATGCATGAGTGTGTGTGTGTGTGTGTGTGTGTGTGTGTGTGTGTGTGTGTGTAATAGAGAGAAATAGAGAGAGAGAGAGAGAGAGAGAGAGAGAGAGAGAGAGAGAGAGCACACTTCCCAGCCCCTAGGAAGGAGAAATCTGAGCACATCCTCCACCTCCTGCTGAGCCCAGCCCGGCTCACCTCTCCTCTCACCTCCCTTCCCCTGCCCACCCCACCCCACCCCACCTGGCCTTCCACTCAGCACAACAGCACACCACAGGGGAGGACCCAGAAATGAGTCTCTCCTGCTTTTCAGGCACCTACAATCTGACTTGGCAGAGGTGCTGCTTTTAAGAGGGACAGGGGCTATGGGTCTGTGTGTGTGTGTGTGTTTGTGTGTGTGTGTGCGTGTGTTTGTGTGTGTGTATGTATGTGTGTGTGGGTGTGTGTGTGTGTGTGTGTGTGTGTGTGTGTGTGTGTGTGTGTGTGTGTGTGTGTGTGTGTGTGTGTGTGTGTTAGTAGAAGGTACAGGAGGTGAGAGTTAGGTTTCAGTGAAGCAATTTGGGGCTTCTGGAGCCAGGTCACATTTCGATAGGGAACGTCTTGCCCTTTTCCCAGTGAAAGCCAGCTCTCACCTGGGTGATTGAGGTGGGAAATGTGTGTGTGTGTGTGTGTGTGTGTGTGTGTGGGGGGGGGGGGTTGTATGGGATACTTGTATGCAAAAAGAAAGAAAAAAACACAAACTAGCTGTGCCTGGGAGCCTGGTGAGATGACATAAAGTAACATGAGTGATGGGGAGGACATGTTTATGTGTCATGTTTATGACAGGGCCGAGTCATCTCCGTCACACAGCGTCATGTTCAATGGGAGATGGATGGGATGAGATTTAGGGCTCTGAAAAGAGCCCCTTCCCTGTTCCGTTCCCCACGGGGGGCACTACTGCATGCTGTGCTAAAAGCAAAACAGGAAAACAGCAAACCAACCTCCCATTCATGGGCTGTGGGGGATTTTTTCATCTAACAACGAGATTTTTACAGTCTTGACAGAGTAAAATGACAAAATAGCATCTTCAGCTATGCAGATTAGAAAATCCTCAGTGATTATCCTCCCTCATGTTCATAAAGACCTGTGTGTTAGTCACATTCTGTTCAAAAGACCGCCACAAGCCTTGCCCAGTTTGCTTTTCAAACAGATAATTAGCCATAATTAACATGCAAAAACTTTCCTCCTTCTCCTCTCCTGGCAAACCACAACTTCGTCAGAGACTGCCAGTCTATTGTTAATACTGCTGCACAGTCCTGCCCTTTGAAGAGCAGAGAGCCCTGTTCTAGTGCTCGACTGTTGTGTTTAGGAGATGCGAGGCAAGTGAATGTGGCTGAGCCTACCTTGGCGTTGTACGCCACGTGCTGCTTCACCAGGGCTTCGGGGGTGTGCATGGTGGGCTTATCTGGAACACACAAAAGCAGGCGGCTTTGGAGGGGAGTTGAGCCTGGAGGCAACAAAGGAGACAATGCAGGTGGAGAGACAAATGACCCCCCCCCCCCCCCATTTAGCCATGGATCTGCTATAGATGGGCTCAAGCTCAGGGCTGCACCTCCCAATCCACCATCCTTCTGTGGATACACACAGATGCACACACACACACACACACACACACACACACACACACACACACACACACTCTCTCTCTCTCTCACACACACACACACACACACACACACACACACACACACACACACACATACTCTCTCTCTCTCTCACACACACACACACACACACTCTCTCTCTCTCTCTCTCTCTCTCTCTCTCTCACACACAGAGGTGTGTGTGTGTGCATACCTGAGCAAAGAGTCTGTAGGCTGGGAGATAAATGGGAGAGCTCATTTGTCACAGCAGTGGCTTCAGTTCGCACTGTGCCGGGCTGAAAACAAATAACACCAGCCGCTGTTCTCTTCTCCTCCTAGCCTCTTTTATTTTGCATGACAAATAAAGAAAAACACCCCAAATCCTCCACCCTCTTTATGCCTAACAGCAATCCTTACTGTCCTAACAAATGTTGTTTTGTAATTGGGAAAGATCACACACAAAAAACAGGGCTACTTGAACACTTGGCCTGCAAGCAGTGTATGTCTTGGCACATCATAAATAAACTGGCATCATTTGAAGGTAAGGAGTGAAGTACATGGGTACATGTGTAGTAGATAGATGATGGCTGAGGAACAAAAATAGGGAAAAAAAAGAAATTTGAAAGACAATTGTCTCCTTTTTGCAGTTACTGCTAAATCCACACCAAGCACTGGGTATTTTTTATTTTAGGTTTTAAAAGTTTTTTTTTAAAAAGACACTTTGGCGGCCCCTGGGCTTTAACTTTAATAGACCTCTACCAGTTAGTCAACTTCCTTCTTTGTCTGGTTCTCTCCTTTCCTCTCCTCCCTCTGGCAGTGACTCATGGTCCAGCTGTTCCCCTCGACCTCTGGTCCGCTGGCTGGGGATAGTGTCCTCTCTATGGATCTCTGTGTACGGACCACTGCTGAGAATCCAGTCTGCTACGTCCAGCCGATGACACAACAGTTCTATCTCTCCGGTTCTCCTTGACCCAGACCACTGCAGAGGGGAGAACTCATGTATGTTCTGTCTAGCTGATGACAGAACAGTTCTATCTCTAACAGGTGTCCTTGACCAAACCACTGCTGGGAGCCCAGTCTGTTGCCTTCTCCTTCAGATGAGGGTTGTCAGCGACGTGCTCAGTCCTCTTTGTCTTCACTGTTTTTGCCAGGTGCTCTTTGGTGTCAAGTGAAGTCAAAAAGAAAAAAAGGAGAGAACATGTCCAGTCAATTCATTTTTCATTTAATTTAAGGAGTGCCTTGTCCTGGAGACCCTTTTTTGGTTGCGTTATCCTGTTAACGGAACAGTTCCTTCTCCTTGTATCACTTTGACCAGGCCACTGAAGGGAGCAAAATCTGTGTTAGTTCTGCAGTTAAAAACAAACAGCTCATAGTCTCTGCAGTGGACTGCCCTGACTGGACTTCTGGAGATAAATGTGTCTGCTGATATCACAATATCCTTTATCTCTCCGCGGGAAGAGAGGATGAGGATTGACGCCAGTGGTGAGAAGCTGTTTTCCAAAGTTCAAAAAGTTCACACCAAGGTTGGCTGGCTTCACTGTGCACGACAAAACCACTTTCCTTCTCCTCATCCGTTCTGGCGTTGAGACACTTGTGGAAATGAAATCCTGCGGAATTGATGTGTTCTCCCGCACTAGATGAAACTGTCTGCCCTCTCTCCAGCGAGACAACGGGCCACAAAAATGAGTTTTCATCTCTCTCCTTCTCTCTGTTTTCCCCCCAGCTTCTACTCATCTTAATCTTTCTCTCTCATTTTCCGTCTCACTTAAACTTTTCTCTCAATACCTCATCTGCTTCCCCATCTTCTCTCATATTGTGTGTATAAATGTTAATGAATGGCTCCCTATTGCAACATTCTGCATTCCTGCGCGCAGGGGCAGTTTGTCCCACTTGTCTTGCCATCTGTGTCCTGGCTTGTGTGAGGCCTGCTGGTGATGGATGAGCCACGGGGAGCTTTATGCCCGGTGGAAAGCACTTTGAATGGGCTTCAGGAACCTCTCTGTCACCCGGCCTGTCGCTTTAAACGATGCCACCATCAGGACGGTGTTCAGTCTCCCCTCAGTGGAGTGCCAGGTATGCTCTGCCACAGTTGGTTTGATTAAGATGCAGTACATATTTACTATTTTATTTATACATGGAGTTTCTCTGCAAACACATTCATGTGTACAGACAGGCTACAGTTGGCTGACAGGCAGGCTACACCGGGCATGTGACTGAAGTGTTCCGTTCACATTGCGTCTACTGCAAGATTTACTTTTCACTGTAATCGATGGAACTGGCTACACTAGACATGATATCGACGCATACATCTGAAAAAATTAGACCAGTCTTCTAGAACTATTTTTACGCTTGTGAACAGAGAGCTTACACTAGCGAACCTGTTATAGCCCGGTGTGAGTTTGACTAAATTTTGATCTCAGTTAGATTAGGTAACATACAGTAGCCTACATACAAAGATTCTTGATTGCTTTTTTATTTAATTGAAAAAATATAATGTCCGCAACACTGCTTTTGACTCCCAATTATTTAATGCAATGTTTCGACCCTGCTGGGTCTTCTTCAGGCAAAATGTGCACGCTATAACTGTTTGCTTTTTTATTTAGACATAGAGTTTCTATGTTCATATGTACAAATACAGTATGTAGACATAAACTATGTAGACATTTCAAGCTGTACAAATCTATCTATGAATATATTATATATACATGCATGTTTACATGCACTTCATAAAACTGTTTGTGATGCTGATATATTGATATACATGGATACAAATACACATACTTACATAGGCACACAAATATGGTTCAAACTGTTTGTGATTCTAATACTGTACATACGGGGATAACCACTGACACATATCTACATAGACACACAAGTACCAAATACTGTTCATACATATTTCAGTGAAATGAGTACAACAGGAACTGAGTGCATGTCCATATGCTGTTCTTAAATATTCTGTTAAAAAGAGGGAGGTGGTAAAATTGGAGAAAACTGACCATATTTTTCAGAACTACACTCAAAAGCCCTCAAACAGAATTAGACATGGATCTGTCACTTTTCCTCAGCACCAGTGGGCACAGACGAGGCAAAGAGATGCGAGTCATGCCTATAGACACACACACACATACACACACACATACACACACACACACACACCGAGCGTACGGACAACCGTCTGCTAGTGTCTCGGGATGAGGCGACAGCAGCAGAGTGGTGTGTCCTGTCACACGCTACCTGACACCTTTGCGCAGAAAAGCTTTTCCCTTCTAATCCAAGTCCCTGCGCAGGCTTGACAGCTGTCTGGAGCATTAGCCATGCCTCGTCTCCTCCCGACGCATCCAGAATAAACAAGAAAACATGACAGCGCTGGTGTGGTGTGGATACGGCTTACTGAAACCACTACAGTGGCCTGTGTCGGCTCCTGGAGGACTGCTGTCTGTCAGACATGAACCCTGTCATCCGGTAATAAACTGGTGTTTATTCTACCTTAGCCCATGGGTGACCCAGCCATTGATTGACTGAAGCATCCTCTCACCTGCTCTCGCAAAGTCTTAATTAGAAGTTGATGGAGAGACTATTGGGAACACCTGCCCCCAACATACACACACACACACACACACACAAACACACACACACATACACACACACACAGACACACACACACACACACACACACACACACACACACACTCACACACACACACACACACACACACACACAGACACACACACACACACACTCACACACACACACACACACACACACACACACACACACACACACACACACACACACACACTCACACAAACACACACACACACACACACACACACACACACACACACACACATACACATACACACACACAAACACATGCAAACACACAAATGCACTCAAAGTGTCTTTCTAGGAAATTGGTTGAAGACCACCAATTGCAGGAGATTGCCATGCTTGCTTCACTGGTCCATTTTTAGATGTCAGACCTTTGGAGGTGGTGCAGACCACTGCCGAGCGGCCACTGCTGCAAAGGAAAAGGTCACAATGCACCGGGGCGCCTGCCTCCCGTCAACATACGAATGAAGTGTGTATGTGTGTGTGTGTGTGTGTGTGTGTGTGTGTGTCTGTGTGTCTGTGTGTGTGTGTAAAAGAGAGAGAGAGAGAGAAAGAGAGAGAGGGAGAGAGAAAGAGAGAAAGACTCAGGCGAGTGAAAGGTCAGAGAGTGAAAAGAGGCTTCTGATGTCGGAGGCGGAAAGACATAAAAAAACAAGGGCAATGCGAGGTGACAGCCGTGTGCCATTGTGAGGATGCATCTAAAGAACAGTTTAGACTGATCAGCCCCAAGGTCATGACCTTTTGATACCTTGAGGGTTAATACTTTTTTCTATTTTTTACACCTGACAAGGCAGAGAACATATGAAAATAACATGACATGGCAGCAATTTAGTTTTTTCCTTCTCGCTGAAAAAAATAAGAGCCATGATTGGAGCTCAAATCAATTCTTTTGTGGGCTGAAGCGTCGAGGAAAAAACGATTCAGGTCCAAGTACCCCCAGTGCTTTTGGAATAAATGTCCTCTGATTGGCAGACACTCCACAAGCATTTTGTGGACTGAAAAATCCCCTCCTCCCCGCAGCCATTTTTATCCCACTCAATATAACTCGCACCTCCAATCAAACTTCCAACAGTCCACACAAAAAAGTACTTCCCACAAGCCATTTCTAAGCACCACAGTTTTGGGATGACGCAAAGCCTCCCCCCCCGTCAATTTCTTTGGATGATTCTCGCCACCAAGGATGCGCTGCTTGCTTTTATATCTTTATAGCGTCGTGCCAAAGACACCTCAGCTGTCTACCTATTTAATTTTCCACTCCAGCAGACTTATCTATGGCACCTATATTAGCAATACAAATACGGGACATTATGAGCCGATTAAAGTTGCCCTTGTCGCGAGAGGCTGACGGATCTGACAATACCACAGATATCACCAGTGTTAAAAGCCATTAGAACGTTCTACACGGCGCACCGTCTTTTCTGTCGGGCCATAACTGTCAGGAGGGACATCTCATATTTGACACTGAAGCGAGACAGATGGGGGATTCTCTCTCTCTCGAATGTTGAGCAAATAGCAGCCGGAGCGCCGCCATTTATCTAAATTAGAGGCTTCCGATGAGTTTTTTGGATAAACCTGTGTGGGTGCTATCACATGCTGTCTGGGCCCATGCTTAATCGGTGAGGTGGTTCACAAGTTTGGCAAGGTCGTTCACAAATGCAAACTCAAATAAAATATGCCGTCTCTCAACATGAAAAATTGGTACATGCATAAATGAAGTGAAAGTCATTTAAACTTTGAGACAATAATCCCACTTTTTAACATTTAATTCCATTCATAGCTATACTCAAGTTACTTAAACACAAAGGACTTTAATCGCTGGAATTCTCAGTATTTAGAAAAATGCAAATTCTCCTTGTCATTAAATATCATTGTGACTCCGGCTGGAGAGTAATCCTGTCAAACTATTAAAAAAATGTATTTCTATTAGGATCAATACATATAAAAGCAATAAAAAGACTCAAAAGCTGGAATGAAACAAACCACTCCAAACCCCTGCCATGCAAAACAGCAACCGCCTTCAAACTTCATTATCTCCCCTCTTCAAATGCCTGTAAGCGTGGAGGAGAGAAAAAGTGCCTGCGTATTGCATATATGCGCACAAGAGAGAAAGAGAGAGAGAAAGAGGATAGAGTAGAGAGAGAGAGAGAGAGAAAAACAAAGAGAAAAATGTGGGGGAGAGAGAGAGGGAGAAAAACAAAGAGAGAGAAATAGAGAGAGAGAGGAGAGAGAAACAGAGAGAGGGAGAAACAGAGAGAGGGAGAGAGAGAGAGAGAGAGAGAGAGAGAGAGAGAGAAAGAGAGAGAGAGAGGTCTGACAGCGCAACATGAAATATTCAAACCGACCCACTACAGTGGCTGCCTGCTAGGAGAGATAAACCGAGCCAAAACCGCCAAGCAGGACCGAGGCAGCGGGTCCGGAGGCAGGCCTGTCACCAGCATCCATTAAACATGAGACCCCTGGAAGGCAAGCTATTCTCTCACACTCCTCTCTCTCTCTCACACACACACACACACACACACACGCACACACACAAACTGGCATGTGGCTGGCATGTGGAGGCAAACCCAAAGCAGCGTGCCATAACCATGGTGATGATGATGATGATGATGATGGCAACAAGGAGGACGGCGACTGGGATTGCCGACTTCAGAGCAGTCCACTTTTCTACGGGTGAGGTTTTAATTGTGATGTGCCCAGGCGGAGAGCTTGAAATGGAAATGCCTCTTCCCTCTGATGAAGGGGGGATGTGGTAAATAGACTTTGGTGTGTGTGTGTGTGTGTGTGTCTGTGTGTGTTTGAGTTAGTGTCGGGATCTGTAATTGTGTGTGACTCTATGTGTTATGCATGACTGTGTGTTGTGTATGAATGTGGGTTTGTGTGTAGTTGTGGTTTCTGTGATGTACATGATTGTGTGTGTGTGTGTGTGTGTGTGTGTGTGTGTGTGTGTGTGTGTGTGTGTGTGTGTGTGTGAGAGAGTATGTGTGCTTTTGCTCTCATTAGTGATTTGGTGAGAAAAAGCGCAAAACACTCCCTGTTGTGTTTTGCTGGATGAGTGCAACCTCCAAACCGCTGATTAAAAGCCAGCTTCTATATACATTTAGTGAATGTGTGCATGTAAGAGAATGTGGCTTTATGAAAATCCTATGAGCATTGTATAAACTTTTAAGCAGGCTGGATATCTTTATTACCACAGTTAATCCAACGGCTAATTTTATAAACGTCTTTTATTTACTGCCTGCATTCAAGCAACATTAACTACGAAGACACACTGTCATTGCATTCTCTACATACTGAACTGACTCACTAATAAAGACGCACAGAGAAGAGTTGGTTGTCATAAAGTTTCCTGGGGTGAAGAAAACAGATCAAAGTGTTTCACAGGCAGCAGCTGATTCAGATGACAATGATGATGATGATGTTGTCGTACCTTTCTTCCGGCTGAAAGCTCGGTTCATGCTGTAGGTTCGGTGGGGAGGCTGCAGGTGATCTGATGTTGCTCTGCCTGTAAGGGAAACAAACACTAAAGATGACATATCCCCCTCTCCATTACATCTACAGGCAGACAATAAGAGCTTAGGTGTTTAAATAGCCCTTTGCATCCATCACTTCCTCTTTCAACACTCTTTTTAAGGCACATTTGTTTAAAATGGAAACAGCAGAACAGGCTGGGCACGGTATGAGTAATGGCTTCCTTTCTGTACCATGGCCACACACACACAAAAAAATAAACGTTGACCCAAATAGTGGCCTGACGAGACACCTTATATGCGTGTACATCGGGGTTGGGGTGGGGGGGGGGGATGTCTCCGCAGCTTATCCACCCATTAACTCAGTACACGCTTAGAGGCGAAAAGCTTTTTGCCGTTGTAGCAAATTACGACGCCGCACACATGCGGCAGCGTCCTGGCCGGCAGCCACACTTCGCCGACAACGACTCTTTGTTTTAGGAGTCCAGCCTTTCAGCAAATTACACCGGGCCTGCCGCAAGCAGCACAGCAAAGACAAACAAAACAATAAACAAATCGCCACTAATGGGAGTCTTAGTTAAGCAACCCTTCACTGGAGCCTTTTGTGAAAGACAGACAGAAAGAAAGGCAGGAATACAGGAAGGGAGAGAAATAGTGGTAGAAAAAGACATCGGAAGAGAAAGATAGATACAGCGAGGTGGAGAGAGAGAGAGAGAGTGGATAGGAACAGGGGAAAAAAGAGGCAGAGGCAGAAAAGGAAGGATAGAGAATGTGACAAAGAGAGGCATGGATGGAGGGACAGAGAGGGGTAGAAAAGGAGAAACAGAGGAATATAGAGGCACAGATGGAGAATGGAGGATCAAGAAAGGTACAAACAGAGAATAAGGAAAAGTGAGAGAAACGGTGAAGAACACGACCAAAGAAAATCAGCAAATGAAGGCTCCCCAACTTCCCCTTCCTATTCCCAGCTTCTCTTGGCATCTGTTGAGTCCGAGGGCATCAGAGGCCTGGCAGCACTCCCCTCCTGTCACGGCTCAGTGAAGCCCCAACCGCCCGCACCGCGCCAGGCCAGGCTGGGCCACGCTACGCCATGCCAGCCCTCATCAAACTGGGAGGTCCTCTCAGGGACAGGGATATAGCAGGGCACTCCTGCTATACGGCACTTCAACAAGTGACGCAGAGAGGGAGAATGGGAACTGAAAGGCTAAGCTTTGCTTGTTGGAGAGAGGGGGGTGGGGGTGGGGTGGGGTGGGGGGGATAACCACAGATACAGTGATAGAGAGATGGGTGAAAAGGAAAGAAGGACAGGAAGATTGATCGTAAGAGAGACAGGGAGAGAGAGAGGGAGAGAGAGAGAAAGTGAGAGAGAGAGAGAGAGAGAGAGAGAGAGAGAGAGAGATTTTAATGCCATGTCTGTGTTTATGGGACCTTGCTGCTAGGCTGTCTGGTCGACTCACAGACCCATTCCCTCACAGTCTTAAGGAGCTCTAGCCTACCCGAACTGACACAGTAATTGTATTCCAGAGAACATTGCTCTAAACATACATAGAAGAAAACACTAAGCCAGACCAAAGGGGAAAGAGCTTTCATGAGAAGCTTATTTAAATCTCAAAAAGGAGAGACTGCATTCAAATTATTACATTTGACTGGACATAAGTCATCCCCACCTTACTAAGCATGTGTCACGACTTCCTTCTTATGGCAATAATAAACAATGTCTTTTCATGTCCATAATCTCTCTATTTATAGCAGAACAAAACGTATGGTTATGAATAGAACCTTGGTTCTCTGACAGAGAACACGAGGCATTAACCAAGTCATTCTTGGATGATGTCATCGATCTGAACCAATCTCCAATCAGTTACTTTTTTACGGGCCACTGCCTATGGCCACACCATGAGAAACAAGTTCTCCCTAGATATTCTGAAGCAATCCAATGGACCAGGTCCAGAGAGCCCTAGAAAGGGTTAACGTCACATGTTCTCCTTCAGAGGGCTCTTTCAGTTAAGTCCCATGGACTTTCAGTTAAGTTCACTCGACGGTTGGGAATATACGACCAATGGGAATGCGTACATCACTGGTGACGCAGGACAAGCATTCACAGAGAACTCACCGTCGGGCTGCTGTGCACATATGGCTGGTGGTCATAAATAAGCCGACAACACAGATAAGCAGCGCTTTGGTGAGTACTAGTGTCCAACCACAGCCCTCCGATAGTGAGACCCACAGGAATCGCACGCTTGACTGTTAAGATCCCTTCCATGCCGGTCACACCACGTTCGGAACTTCTGCATGAAACTAGGACCTTTCCATTTATTCAACTAGCAGACCATTTTATCCAAAGTGACTTACTTATGTCAATTATATTACAAGGGTCATTCTCCCAAGAGCAACCCGGGGTTAGGTCATAACGGTGGAAACTGGGAATTGAACCGACAACTTTTGAGGCTACTGCATGCTAGCCCAGCTCCTTAGCAACTACACTACCACCGTCCCACTCAGGAGAAGCGCTGCAGTGTTCATGCAGTGTTCAGGCCCCATGCAAGTCAAGTATAGTCAAGTCAAGTTTATTTATATAGCGCATTTCATACACAGAGGTCATTCAATGTGCTTTACATAAACAAAAGCAAACAGTAATAGCAAATAAAAGCATAGAAGGGCAATATTCAAAGAATAGTTTAAAAAGGTAAAGATCATTAAAAAAAATGCATCTCAGCCATAACGTGGCAGGGCTTTGTCCTGTGAGCGTCGTATCACTGGTGGGTTGAAGGCTTTCTTCGAGCATGGTTCTTTGTGATCACTCGATAGACCTCTGAAGCTCGACCTTTCGTGATCACTCAATAGACAATAGACCTCTGAAGCTCGCCTACAAAAAGGACCCAAAGCTAACATCTTTGCCAATTTAAGGAGATCCAGATCTCTATATGGGCAAAGACGGTACCCTGATCTCCTTATAAGGGCAAAGAGATGGCAGCTTTGGGTCCTTTTTATAGTTGAACTTCAGAGGTCTGTACAAAGAGGACTAACTTCTTGCGCACCGGGATATTTATAGGTGGTGGCCCATGAAAAAATCCCTGAGACAGGTGATTGGAGATTGGTTCAGATTGATGATGTCAACCAAGGATGACTTCCATTGGTTAACAATGAGTGGACTCGACTCAAAGAGAACTACTGTACACAGTTCCTGATGATCTCTAACGTTTAAAGTGACTGAAGTGAAAATATATGTCTTCCTGCAAACCAGAAAATCTGTTTCCACATTAGCTACAGTGAGTCTATCAAGCCATGGTCTTATGTGTACTGAAGAACCTCTTGCAGTAAAGTCACTGAGAAACCACACCTTCAGATGTAGACGTTTGCTGTGGTCAGGTAATTTGCACAAACAGATATGTCTATCACAAACAGAGAGGAAAATGAACTCCATTATTGGTCTGCTTATTGAATAGCGTGGTGTGACTGCTAAATGCCAACCAGTGACAGTCATGTTAATGGACAAAGCAATCTGTGATATGAATGGAAGGCGCTTTTGTTACGCTAACAATGAAAATGACATTCATGTGACTAATGAAAAAACTTCACATTTCCCTGCACTTTACGTGTGTCCCTTTCCTGTCCAATATATACACTTAGAGGAAGACCAGCCGCCTGGCATTTCCAAAATCTCAGTACTGCTGTTGGAGACAGACTGATGATGGCTCATCACTCAACGCATTTATCCTACAGTTACGAGCCAACAACAGAAAAAAAGACTATGGCTATCCATTTTTCAAAGGAAATCAATGTCTTCAATTTAGGAAAATAGCTGCTATTTACAGCCCAGAGCACTTCGACTCCATTAAAGCCCATTAAAATCCACTTATACCATCCCTCACACATTAACTGGTGTCCTAGCAGGCAATATTCCACTTCCCCTATAACTTAGGAGTGCCAAATATTCCTGTCACCAGAGAAGGTGTGCTTAGCCTGGACCAAGCTGTTTTATGTATATGGACATGAAGCCAACTCGTGACAAATGTGGCCAATGAAGTGTAATGGATGTTTAATTGCATTTCAAATGTGAAAGAAAAACCTAATTGAACTAACTTTAAAACAGTCTTGTTGAGGCCATTTAAACTTTAAAGACTCTCTTGGACACACACACACACACACACACACACACACACATACACACACACACACACACACACACACATTCAACGACAGAGAGAATGAGAGGGAGAGAGAGAGAGAGATAGATAGAGAGAGATAGAATACTAGCACAAGAGTCAATCTAATTTAAATCATCTTTCATTACAGGAAACAGATCCAATCACAGCTCTGGCTGGAATTTAAATTGCAGCAAAGTGTTGGCTTTTGCCTTCCCTGTGGATTACGAGAGCCAAGTTAGACACCGTCATGCCCAAAGGAGCACAATATGGAGCGCGCTGTCTGTAAGTGAGTGGACAGTTTTAACGCAATCGACAAAAGCACAATTTTTCACGCTTATCTGCCCCCAAGTTCATTTAGTATTTTTATTGCTGAGTCGTTCCATTCCATAATTCCAGTAGTAGACACATACATTGGAATACTTTAACGTTCCGTTAAAAAAATAGATTAATCTTAGGCTACTCTGATTCCATGGGAATTGAATCTGAGCAATGAGCAAGCCTTTCTCTCCCTCCCTCCCAGCTAGAGGTGGAACTTTTCAAAAGACATTCGAACTGTAACATAGCGAACTGTGGGGAAAAAAAGAATGTTCTTGTCAACCTCTTCAGAGATCTCCCCTTGCCTTTAACTTCCTGCTGTGACCCAGACTGTCACGTCTGCTTGAGTCATGTCAGGCTGCTCTGGCAGAGACTGCGAGATGGAGTCAGCCTCCATGACAACCGAGCCTCGGAGATTGTAGTAGCACCTTCTTTAAAGGGCATTTCTCACAGTGATTTGCAAAATAGAAAAACACAAAAAAGAAAAAAAAGTTTAACACAGGTATGAAAATGGATGGTGAAAAAGGTCTGAAAAACAAAATGGAAAAAAAGTTGAATGCAGGTATAAGCGCACATGGATTTTACACAGTGCATCTTTGCTTGAGAAAGTCACAGCTGAAGCAGGGGATAAGCTCAGTGAGACTGCAACAGGCCTTCAAGCCGGACTCTGGATTTAGGGCCAACCGCTGCGTTTCCATCAAAGCCCATGCCGCACACAATGACAAGAGTTACTAAAGTCCTGACAGATGCACAACCTAACCCGCTCCATCGTTTTAAAAAAAAAAAAAAAATGCCATAGGGCAGATTAGAGTTATGTATGAACTGGTGATGGATAGCTTATTAAAAACTTGACAGGTGTGGCAGGTCAGCTATATATTTGGTAAAATAAGTCAGGCAGGAGGTCAGCGAGAAGCACGCCAAGTACTGGCAGAGTACTCGGGCTGTTCGTCACTCTTGAAAAATGGCATGTATGGTTCAGCGAACTGTGTGGAAGAGCCGTGGAAATGGAATAAATAAATAAATAAATAAATGGAAATCAATGCTTGGTTTCATGCAAGTGCCTGTCCGTAAACACTGAAGCTTAATTAATTTCATTCAGCAGCCCTAACGTTCCTGAGCACGTCGACAGTTAAAAGCCACTCAATATACCGAGGTCCCCAAGCAATCACACGGCCGTATGATTTCCCTTTAATTCACAACCGCTTAATTTAGACTGAAAAAGACACCAGCACTACAGCTGAATACGGCAGTGCAGAAGAAGAAGCATGTAGCTGACTGAGAATATAAGTGTGTTTGTTGCTCTGCATATAATAAGGGCTTCACCAATCCAGCCCATTTCCTCTGGCATACTCTATTTGTCATAAAGTGTTTGTATGAAATGGCGTTGCTTCTGAATTCTCAATACATCTCACTGGCTATCTCTCTGTAACGTATTTATAAGCACTAAATATCCCTGGAGTCAGTCTGCTATGTGGTGATAGATTCTAATGGTTCATCTAAACATTATTAGCAATGATATACATTTGATCTGAATTCATTAATGTTTTATATCATTCTGTGTCACTCTAGTGCCTGTGTGCAATAGGCTACTGAGGTACTACATCAAACTGCCTGCAGAAAGCCATGAAACAAACGTAGTGTGAGTGGATCCTAATCATATAGAAGGAAGAAGGAAGAGGAGAGAGAGTGAGTGAGAGAGACAGAGTAGAGTATGAGTAGATGAAAGTGTAGATGCTGTCCTTGACAGACAAGGAAGGGGAGGCAGAAGATTGATAGACCAAAAGAAAAGAGAAAAACAGCATCAGTCTCTTCTCTGCAAGAGCACTAGTCAAAATCAAACAGGTGTCAAGAAGGAGAAAACATCAAATCTGCTCGGTCTCACCAAACGAAACGAAACGAAACACAAGTGGTGTGCAGCTCTAAAAAAGTGAAAAAAGCAACAGACCCTGACTCTCTCGCTTTCTCTTCCACCCTCTCCGACACTGGGGAAATGTCTCTGATCCAGACAGCGATACTCACTTGACCTGATCGAAAGCATCATACCAAGGATGCACTCACCGCACCAGACCACACCGCACCAAACGGCACGCATGAGGTACTCGAGAAAATGAGCCAAAGCCTGTTGGATTAGAATACGCGTCTGGGCCAGAGCTGAGCCTTGTCCATCCCAGAGCGCAGTGCCATCTGGTACAGCTCTCACACTGATATCCGTGTAAAATAAAAACACTTAATTAACTCAGAGAGAGAGAAAGAGAGAGAAGGAGAGAGAGAGAGAGAAGGAGAGAGAGAGGGAGGAAAAAGAGAGTGGCAAAGGGTAGCTAGCGTGAAGGAAGTCTTTACTTGCTCTTGGCCCCTGAGGGCCACAGCGAGCACGTTGACCTCTGGGACCCTTCGCACTCCAGGCCAAAGCACTGATAGCTTATTTGTACACTTCAGTTATTTTAATTTACACCCCTCCACCCACAACCCCACCTCCACCCCATCATCAACACCCCCTTCCCTCTCTGCTCCAAAATGGACGTACAGTATGTGTTCTCATTGCCAAGAGCAATATAAAAATTGGGGGATTTTCGCAGAAGGGAGGCTTGCTGTTAGACGTGCTTTATAGGGCATGAAATCTCATTACATGCCTAGTTAAGGAAGGCGTTGATGGGATCAGCTAGCAGAACTCAACCTTGAATATGTAAGTATGCCAATAATGAAGCCGGCCTCCACGTGAGCCTGGGGATTGAGCTTTGGGGGGGTGGAAAACAGGCTTAAAAAGAACATGTCGTATCTTCAGATCTGTTTCCTTAGGTAATCTCAACCGGATGCTTTTTAACAACAAAAATCAAACAAACATATCAACATCTGTTGCCATTATCAGTGCGTTGTTTTAATAATTAATTAAATGTATTTATCTTCAAAGGAGTAGGCCTATCATTATGTAACACCCCTTTGAGTCTTTACTCAAGATAAAGTAGACCAGTAAGTAGAACAGGTGAGTTTGCTACAACTACTATTACTGTCTACGTATATTTTGCTCATGTCATAGCATGTTAGATGTAAACTATACCACAAGCACATGTAGATCCACATGAAGACAGCCGACAGCCACAGAAGAGGACTGGGCGTATGTGTCAATACCAAAATGGTCTTGTTTCTGTCAATCAATCACAACCAAGTCAATGATCACAATGTTTTTTTTCACTATTCATTAATGGCGTGTTCTATGTAACATACAGTTTCTCGCCCTGCTTTATGGACAGGCTGAGCAGAATAATGACATAATTTGGGAAAACCACATCCCCATGTATATTTCCCAAAGCCCAAAAATGGTAATTTCCACTTCCTGCTCCCCGCTGCCTCAATTGACCAGTCCCGCATCAGGCTAACGAAGGCGTTTCCGAAAATGAATAAACCAGTGGTGCTGCTTACAAAGCACGCAAGATGCATACGAGGGCACCGTTAGTGAACACGTGTGAAGTCTTGTGCCAACCCAGCCCTATCTCTCTCTCTGTTTCTCTCTCTCTCGGACACTGCTTTGCTTTGTGAAGTGGCTCGTGGCTTCGACAAGACAAAGCACTTTCGAATAATGAAACAGGTTCATAAATCTTGGAGAGTGATTCCAAGTCGTCGTTTCAGGCTTAAATCCCGTATAATAATTTGCCTCTAATCTTCATGGCTGTTTCTGCATGATAAGGACTTTTACTTTGCCGAAATGCACTGCCTTGTCCAAGTCACTTATAATGTGCCCATATTTTACTGTCAAGAATTGATTTCTAAAGAGTGTTTCCCTCCTGAGGTGGAAAAATAGAGTATGCAAAAAGGGGGGAAACAAGACTCCCCACTTCAGCAGTCCAAGGACAGTCCAATCCAAACAAACACCATATTCCCTCTACTTCTGTTAACTCGGAAGAGAAATATAGATATCCTTCTTAAAACAAGAGCAGATCCAAGGTTACAATCTGTATCACCTCACCAACACGTTTTTAGAAAAGTCGAAAAACAGGCTCTCATTTTTTATTCTCAGTGTCTGCGCTAGGATAACCCTCACCAGGCATGCTTCTCTCCCCCCTGCTCCTGTACGAGATTGTGACACAGATGCATACTAAACCTGAAACATTTTTTTTTGCTGCTAAAATATCCACCTGGAGAGAGAGAGAGAGAGAGAGAGAGAGAGAGAGAGAGAGAGAGAGAGAGAGGGGAATAAAAAATACCAAATATGAATGCTGAGACATGACATCAGAGAGGAACAGCAGCGATGTGGGGCAAGCAAGAATGTTTAGACACAGGCACAAACAAATAAACAAACAAACAAATAAGTGTGAAAGCTCAGCGCATGAGCTCAAACAAACAAACAAACAAACATGAGGAGAGGGACTTGTGCACCTTCTCCACCTTCTATTTACGGTCCCCAGAATAAAATCTGTTCATTCTTTCAAAGATCCTGCTTTGTCTTTTGTAGAGGGACATTATGGGTGCTCTGTATGGACCTTCGACCTACCCTCTGGCATCAAATTAACAAAGTTGAGGAGAATAGGCATGGATGTTTTTCAGCGTCTACTTCTGCATGTTTGGCCAAATGCAACGCTTTTTTGAATCTTGATGACCTCATAGGGTGATGGCTGCTAATGAATTCAGCAGAGTTCTCCTCGCATTCCTTCAATTGTGAATGGGGTGTGTTCACTGCCCTTGTTTTTCTTTTTTTTTCTTTTTGAAGAGCACAAATATCAACACTCTTTCAACCAATGTTAACACTGCACTTTACTGTAAGCTGAAGCACACACAAAGTCACACAGGATCAGGTGAGATTTACACATAATATTACTGAGAATAAATCTTGAGAACCTTCACATCAATTCACTTCATACCGCATTTGACGCCAGCTTATATTAGCCTTTTTGAGCTGCAAAGAAAACCTTTTATTTCTCAATCACATAAGGAATATAGTCTTTGAAGAAAAAAACATTGCTGTGGGAACAGTCGTTTGTGTCAGTGATAGAACTCTCCACACTGAGTTAATCCCTTTTGAACCATATTAGGGTTTATAAAAGTGGGGCTTCTGTGCGATGTGACTCACAGAAACCCACAGAAGAATGCAGCACGTATGCTGGACATAACACAGAAAGGCTGTATGGGGCTTAGACTTTTAGAGGCTAAAGGTTTACACACACACACACACACACACACACACAGCCATTAAAGAAGATGAGCCAGTATCTTTGCTCAGCTCTGGAAGAAAGAGATATGGAGGGGAATCCATATGCTCATGGAGAGAGAGAGAGAGAGAGAGAGAGAGAGAAAGGTGGCAAGAAAGAGGGAGAGTGGGAAAGAAATAGATAAAGAAAGAAAGGGAGAGAGAGCAATAGATAAAGAGATGTAGACACAGAGCGAGGGAGAAATAGAGACAATTAGAAGAGAGAGAGAGGGAGAGAAACAGTGCATACACAGAGTATGTGTGAAAGAAATAAAGATAGATAGCTAGACAGATAGAGAGCGAGAGAAAAGGAGAGAAGACAGGTAGATAGATAGAGAGAGATGTAGAGTGAAGTATCAATAAACAGAGAGAAAGAGAGGAGTAAGAGAGAGGGGGTGAGGAGAGAGAGAGACAGTTGGAGTGACATGCAGGACAGCTCAGTGGATGTAGGACTGGCCAGGCTTATATAACACACTGCTGCTCCTCTACTCGGGGCAGCTTGCCAAACAGAGCATATAAAGCTCTTTACATGCATTGTCACACTGTCTTCATAAACAAGTGTTTGTAATACACATCTGTGTATGTGTGTGTGTGTGTGTGTGTGTGTGTGTACAGTATGTGTGTGTGTGTGTGTGTGTCTATGTGTGTGTGTGTCTATACTCTCTGACTGAGAGAGAGTATGTGAGTGCAGTGATATCTTCTTGTCAATATCTTCCCCCAAGGCTAATAGTGTTGATAGTATAATCCATCGTTAGATGTCTTTACTTTTATGTTTATTATTTTTTTTCCACTTTATCAATCGTTACCGCGATGGCAATAGGCTCATTCTGCCTTCTAAATAGCACTATTAGTCAGGATAGACTTTATCCCAACCCCATAATAAACTATTTTGGTGGCCATTAACAACTCATTCAGCCAGAATCACCCAAGTAAAAGAGTGTCTGGAGAGAGCACGAGGAAACGACACCACATGCTCCCCCCCAGGAGTCCCAAATGCAATTGCCACCGGGAAAAAAGTGGGCTAATTCATTTATTCATTTTCCTCCATTACTGCAGGATAAACAATCGCAGACGCGGTCAAATAAACATGGCTCTATAATGCCCCAGACTGTCTAGAACATCAAAGGCAAGGGAACACTGGCCCCATGTGTTCCGTCTATGCACTTGGTCAGACTCAGAGCACATCAGGATCGTCTTCCACGTGGCCGAACGCACTGCACAATTCACCTCCTTGAGTTCTAGCCAGTCACCCTGAACAATTGAAATTAGGTCTGTTGCAGATAAGGAATCGCTTTCTTGCCAAAGGGGTGAATCGAGGGGCTCATGGTGTGATCTGAATAATGCAGATGGCTTCCTGTATGCTCTCTACATGTGCGCTGCATGGTTCCTTGTTTGTCTCAGAAGAGAAAGGAGGTTGGGTAGAATTCCATCATCCATAATTGGCTTTACATACACAGTAGGTGTGTGTGTGTGTATGTGTGTGTGTGCGTGTGTGTGTGTGTGCGAGTATGTGTGTGTGTGTGTGTTGATTAAAAGTGTCCTTACTCCAGCGGACAATTATTTTAGCACATGTAGAACCTTTCCCAAACAGCTCATGATGCTGCTGCTGTTGCACCTGCTGCTGACATTTACTTTCTTCATGGCAATCTCTCACAGGTGCAAGGTGAGCCACCTTTTTACATTTCTAAAAGAAAACGTGGAACATCATAGTGGGAAGATCAGAGAAACTCAAAACACGATTAACATTTAAATCGTCTTTGAGGATACGGCCCATAAGCCTCAGCCAGTGTGGGCCAGACCTGGGCCACACGGCCGCCAGACTCCACAGACCCCTCCCCCCAAAGCATGCCTGTTATTCCGCAGAGCGCATACATCTGCATACATATTTCATACTGAGTCATGTTGCCCAACGTGGGACGGGGCTGGCTCTTTTCACATCACCCTGAACAAGGCACAAAACAAGGCAAAGGACATGCCATACACTTTCAAAGATGTGTTTTGTTTTCTTTTTATGTAACGAGGCAATGTTAGGCAAATAGGCTCTCCCCCTTTGGAGTCTAATGGAAAAGAAATTATGGCGATCCATCTTGTTTTTTTTTTGTGTGTTTTCTCTGTAGCATCAACTGGGGTGTTTTGTGTGGCGTTCCAGTTAGATGTTCAATACATCACCACCAGTGCCTTCATAATGTCGTTTGCGTGTGTGATTCTCATTTGGGGTTCCTAATGAGAGAACACACAGTCATTTTCTCCACTGTCCATTAGGTGTGTTAGGTTGGCACAAGCTTTCTATTTTCCATAAATCAATGTGCCTTGTTACTTGTTACCGGAGCACACATGCTTGAACAGAGGAACTGTGATATTGATGTCAAGCCCACCATAGCTAGATAAAAAAAAATAAAGGAAAAATCTGAGTATGCTCAGAAGCTCTGCAGGAAAACAAAAGTGTGCCCACAAACCAGGCCGGCTTTCAAAGCAGTCTTCAAACACCACTGCACAATCCTTCTGTTGGAGTGAACACTGAGTCAAGCCATTGAGGCTGCCGTTCCAAAGATAGCCCTGTCTGAATTAAGTAAGTCACCAGCGTTCCTCTCTTCCTATCTATCCCTTTTCTATTGCTCTCTCTCTCTCTCACACACACATACTTTCCCTCCTTTTTTCTCTCTCCCTCTCTTCTTTTCTCTTGCTTCTTCCCTCCCTCTCCCTCTTTCTCTTTCTATCACACTCTTCCTCCCTCCCTCTCTTCTCTATCCCTTTCTCATACTCCCTCTCTCTCACTCACTCAGTCGCACTGCCTCTTCCTCCCTCCCTCTCTTCTCTTTCCCTTTCTCATACTCCCTCTCTCTCACTCACTCAGTCACACTGCCTCTCACTCTTCCTCTCTCTCTCTCTTCCTCTCTCTCTCTCTCTCTGTCTTTCTATCAGTTTATGTTTGGCAGCTGTCTGTGGGGATAACACAGAGCGAATTCCACAGAGCAAACTGTAAACAGAAATAAACATAAACATAAAAGGAACCCCCCCCCCCCCCACCCCATTTCTTCTTTTTCTTTTCACAAACAACACAGTGTGCCTGTAGGGTCACCCCTTCATCCTCCTCTGCCACACGACACACAACCCACAACTCAGCTCTCTGCCCAGGTGCTGACTTGCGCATTCTGTCTCCTCGGTGTTGCGACCGGGATGGCTCGGGCAGAGGAGGCTTAGTGGCTGGATGGTGATAGCCTGGGAATAGCCCTCGCTGGCTCTGCCCTGCAGGGTTAAGCTGCTGAGGGTAGATAAGTCTTAAGCTGTGCCCAGGTACGAACACATGCACACACACACACACACACACACACACACACACACACACACACACATGCCCCCACCCCCTCCTGCACACACACACACCCAGAGGATACAAAGTCAGTAATGTATATGCATACAAACAAACAAGCCCATACTGAATGTAGTGCACTTGCATGTGTACGTAAACATGTACAAACATCAGTGTGGGACATGGTGGCTCTCAGTGAGCTTCTCAAAAGGACACAAAGCTGTGTGAATCCCAAGAATCAAAATGTGCACAATTAATTCTGCCTTTGTCTCTATAATCCATCAAGTAGACATATGTGATGGGATAATTAATGGCAAATTACCAGCTCTGTTTTAGAGTGCAGATGAAAGGGCCGTGTTGTGTGATCCCAATCACACCCTAATAGACTAACATTGCCTTCCTCATCTCATTCAGTATTACAAGGCAGTGTCTGCAATAGATTGCACATCAATACCACAACCCCTCTGCTGCACAATAATGTCTGCAACAGACACCAAAAAAATAAATAAGTGATGCTGCAGGTGAAAAATGCACAGCCTTCCCCATGCTCAAACATAATGCCAACGGAAGGTCGAGCATTTATTTTCCTAATGGCTCGTAGCGTGATGGATGAACTGTGTCTGTGATTCTCTATCTCTGGACCTCATCTTACTCTATAGCATTGCTATAGCAATATAGCATTTGTAAGCCCTTTTGTCTCCTGTATCATACTATTTCATAGCACATTTTCATAGCACCAACAGCCTTACATTTTTTGCAGCATAAGAAGGAGAAGAATATTGATTGCACTAAACAAAAAAGCGAGCAATTCAGTCAACTCTCTGAAAAGACGGAAAACATTTAGAAAAGAATAGCAAAATTGGCCGTCCACATTGTAATTTCTTACATGAATGCTCAAGCCGACGGCGTGTATACTCTCTTGCAATCTTGGCGGCTTAAAATGGAGGAAATATTGGAGAATGAAGGCACATCTCAAACGGAGAGAAATTGAAACACCCAATTACGGCCCAAATTGCACAAATGCTGGGGAGTTGTACTAGCCACGTCTGCTTGGGTAAATAACTTCTGCAGTATTACTCAGATAAAGCACATGCACATACGCACACACACAAGCACAATGAACATACACACACACACACACACACACACACACACACACACACACATACACACAAACACAAATATAGAACCACGTCCACACTTTCAACACTCAAAATGCACAAAAACAACAAACATACCCCCACACACACACAGTCTCATAAACAAACATATCTTTGGAGTTTGACTTTCACAGTTGAGTTGTTTTCAACAGATTTAAGCTTAAACTATGTGGAGTGCAGATGCTGTCAATGAACAGTTGTGACTAACCCACAGATGGTTAACCCACACTGATGGGTCTGAGAGACACGTACACATCAAAATAACTTGGGCCTATAATTCCATTACTTCACATTGTGATAGTGCTTTTCTCATTGTATGTTGTGGTAGTTGAAATGAGCAAAGCTTAATCAGCTTAAACTAAGCCCCCTTGGGTGACAATAGCAAGGACTTACTCTTTGCCTGTGAGACGAGGCAAGGTTTATTATGGCTTGAGTCATGCAGAGCAGTCATATTTTCCCGCAGACCTGTGTGTGTGTGTGTGTGTGTGTGTGTGTGTGTGTGTGGGTGTGTGTGTGTGTGTGTGAGTATGTATGTGTGTCATAAGTCGTCAGGCTATGCGTGTTTGTGAGCGTCTTTGTGTGCATGCTAGTTTTCCCCTGCGGTCATTGGTCATCTGTTGATCATATTTAAGCTTACGGTTGTGCTTCATGGAAACAGTGTATTATGACAATGCAATGGCAGTTACATTGGCTTATTTCAGTCATATGTCTGACATATGCATTGCCTTGTCCTTGTTTTCTCAGGGCTCACAATAGTTGTGTTGACACATACTGTAAGCTATATGGTGCATAATAGGAGAGATCGTGGTAGAATATGCTACACTACATGAATGTTAATTTTCTTCAAGTCACCACAGCTTCCACAACAATGTCCGCCAATGAGGGTGAAAAAGGCGGTGTGTGTTTATGCGTCATTCCTGTCATTTGGTCCATATCAGTATGCTGATGAAATATCTCATTTGGGAGGGTTGAGCGAAATAGGATATTAAAGAGAGTATTCCAAACCTCAGAGAGAGAGAGAGAGAGAGAGGGAGAGAGAAAGGGGGAGTGAGAGAGAGAGAGAGAGAATCCCATTTTGAACAGGCTCCATCTTTGGGTCCAGCTTCCTGTTTGCTGGAGGGAAGGAAATTGTGTAACGACACACTTATGATTGGGTGGGTGGGGGGGTTGGGTTCTGCAGAGGGAGTAGCCACTTCCTGGGGGGTGGGGGTGGGGGGGGGGGTAGAATGTGGGAGGGGGGTGCAGGAGGACAGATTGTAATAGAACAGAGCCCATCGGAACATGACCTAAAAGACCAACTCTAGTGATACCGTGGAAACTGAGATTAAACCTTCTCTGGAGCTGGAAGATTATACTGTACAAAATACAAGGCTATTCTTTATGGCTATCATCTTTATGTGTTTATGTGAAGACCATTAGTGATGTCAATATGTACATATCAGCAGAGAATGTTAGGGGTACAGGGGGTCAGGCTGTACTTTCATACGGCAGTGTTTGGTAAGATGTGTAGGTAAATCCATTTGGGCAACAACAGTGGAAAGGGCTGGTAAAATGATTAACATTGGTTTAGAATGTCTGTTAATTTTTGATTGCTTCTTAAATGATCTTTTGAGATGCTGTCAATGTGGGATTGAGCATCTCTGACTTCCTTATTATGACCGCCGCGCAGCGAAGCTTTAGTTTAGTTTAGTCAGAATTTTTTTTTTTTTTTTTTCTTTTTCGCATGTCCAAATTTCCGTCAATGATTCCCGGGACACTGAAAGACCGGGGTAGACGAAACTTGGTGGGCATGTAACCCCATATGGATAGCATGGAACCATCGTTTTTCGTTTTGATCTGTAGCCCCCCCGCTGGACTGCACCCCCCGAAAGGAGGGTAGGGCAGACACAGTTTTCTGTGAATATCTCGAGAACCGTAAGGTTTAGGAGGACCATTTTTTTTTTGTATGTTGATCTCCATGGGCCATGTCAACCCATTCCATAACCACTCATTTCATGTATAGCGCCACCTAGTTAAACACAAAAAAGTAAAAATGAGGTGTTGTAATCGCAGGTATCTGTGACCTAACATAGTCAAAACTGCACAAAATTGGAAGTGTAGGATCATTATGACACCCTCTGAATGCACGCCAAGTTTCGTGGAATTCCGTTCATGGGGGGCCACACAATAAATTCATTTATGTTACTATACACCAACTGGCCTGTAGGTGGCCGGAGACAGTTTTCTGTGAATATCTCGAGAACCGTAGGGCCTAGGAGGTCCACCTTTTTTTTGTATGTTGGTCTTAAGGGGGCATGTCAACCCATCCCATTACCACTTATTTCATGTATAGCGCCACCTAGTTAAAAATTAAAAAGCAAAAAATTAGGTGTTTTCATCACAATATCTCTGGCTGACATGGTCAAAACTGCACGAAATTGAAAGTGTAGGATCATTATGACACCCTTCAAATGCATGCCAAGTTTTGTGAACTTTCGTTCATGGGGGGCCTTACAATAAAATAATTTATGTGTACATTTAGTGACCGTACACCAACAAGGATTCCCGGGACACTGAAAGACCGGGGTACACGAAACTTGGTGGGCATGTAACCCCACATGGATAGCATGGAACCGTCGTTTTTCGTTTTGATCTGTAGCCCCCCCGCTGTACTGGACCCCCCGAAAGGAGGGTAGGGCAGACACAGTTTTCTGTGAATATCTTGAGAACCGTAGGGCCTAGGATGACCAATTTTTTCCGTATGTTTGCCTCCAGGGGTCATGTTAACCCATTCCATGTGCACACATGTGCATAAACAGATACACACGCACACACATACATTCACAGTCAGTAATCATACGTATGACACATACTCACACAGTAGACATATGTACGCATGCATTCACATGCAGAAACACACATACGCAGGCAAACACACAAGCACGCACACACACACACACACACCCACACACATAAACATAAACGTGTACACGCACACATGCACACAATTCAAGAATTTCTCAGAATTATGAACAGGCAAGATGCACATGCACAAACACACATACGCAGGCAAACACACAAGCACGCACACACACACACACACACCCACACACATAAACATAAACGTGTACACACACACATGCACACAATTCAAGAATTTCTCAGAATTATGAACAGGCAAGATGGGGGTGGGATTGTATAAAATTAATTTTACATGTGAAATCTATGAACTAATCATGTTTTGGTACTTGTTGTCTAGCAGATACCAGTGAGAATTGAGTGTGGCTAATGCAATTTAGTGAGACAGTTAGAATCATATAGGCCTTTCAGCGTGATTTATTTTTGTGGAAAAAATGTGCTGGACTGGGCGGCTGTCATATTTTGTACCGCTCTGCGGTACATCTAGTTCTAGATACTCTGGTGCACCTTGTCTGCACGCATGTAATTGTTGGATAAACACCTTTGTGATTTGGACTTGGCTTGTACATAATCCTCTCCCCTGTGCTAGTTAAGGGGAACAATAAGAGGCATCTGCTCTAAAGGGCTGTACAGATTACTGTTTATGACTTTGAGTTGTTGTGGAGTTCCCGGGTTGAGAGATGATTCTGGCTTGTCAATGCAACACATAGTACTGTAGATGTGATGGGAAAACTGAAGACTAAAATATATGCATTTCCACTACGCCCTCAAAGCAGCCCTCACATCTGTTTGAGGGCCTGACATATTCTTTCTATGATGATACATAAAGTATGGCAGGACACCCCCCCCCCCCCCCCCCTTCATCTCTCTAACTTATTTCCTCCGCCATTCCCCACCTGGAGCCCAAATGGCCACAGTGAGCGCTGAGAGGCTCTCACCATCCATCTTGTGGGCCAATCTCCGCCAGCGGGTAAGGGACAACCCCCTTATTTTATCTCAAAGATCTGACGCTGATGGAGGCAAGAGTGCGAGCCTTTCAAAGCCTGCCGAACGCATTTATCATGCGGCTACACCACAGCCAAACAAGAGCGCAGCCCCTACAACGGAGGAGGCGGCGGCAGTGGTGACTTCAAAAGGAAGACGCGAGGCCTAAGAGCTCGTCTAATTCAGGCACAATGACCTCATTTACAAGGAGCCGGGAGCAGAGGAAGAGGAGCCTCCCTCCCTCCTATTGTGACGTGTTTGGCCGATACGGGCCAAAAAACGAGAAACTTGGCACAGGGACGCGCTATTTTTAAGAGTGTTGGTGTGTGGGGTGGTGCTTTTCCTGATAAAGATCTAACTTTTAACAGACACAGCATGCTGCTGAATCAATAAACCTGCAGCCATGTTCCCACCGTCTGCATGTGTACACATTAAAAGCTATGAATTTGCGTTTAACAGGCTAACTGATACAGACAGGGCGGTCTGAGAGCTGCTTTGTCTGGTTTCCTTTGAAGCAAACATGCACCAGCTGTTTCTTTCCTCAAAAGATTTATGCTTGTCCATCTTCGATGCCAGTAGAATAGAATAAACGCTGATGACCACCCCGTTTCTGTTCCATCATTCTCCCATGCTCATAAATCCAAATGAACTTATTCATGCTGGCTGATTGTGGAGGAGGCTGATACCCCCTCATCAAGGCAACGCAGTGCAGTAATCACTTTCTCCAGTGCGGGAATCAGAAGGGAACTCTTGATGCAGGGTAGTTGTTGGAACACATGCATACACACACACACACACACACACACAAACACACACATTCTTACACAAACATTTACACATGAACAAAAAAGAGAGAGAGAGAGAGAGAAAGTAAAAGAAGAGAAAGACTCCTCTGTGCTCCCACCAGGTGTTCCATGCCAAACAGTAATCTCTGGGGTAAGATATTAAAATATTTAAACAAAATAAAACATATACCTATCTTAAATATCTTAAATAAAAGAACTCTGCTGTGATACAGGGAGTCTGTGAATGAGTCACAGAGTCAGTCAAGTATTTGTATTTCCATCAAGGAAGTATTTCAGCATGCAAAAAGACTCTGGCGGATTGCGCCTAATAAGGGGGGTAAATGGAGTTTTGAGCTTTGAAAGGATGTGGTGTCACAGGAGCGGCTAAATTCTCCATGACACGCCTGTCCCAGTTTCAGGAGAATGAGACTGAAACTGGCAAAAATACAGCACCACCAATTATCTGCGCAGTGCACCTCAGTTTAAAGTGTTTAAACGTGAAGTTTGAGCCCTGCTGTGGAGAACACTGGCCTCTCTACAGGGGCTTCTCAAATGCAGGCCTGCAATGTCATTTCCTGTTGAATCCCCCGCCTTGCATTACTAAGCAACTCAAATGAGCAGTCCTTGAATTAATCACAGAACATTTTAATAATTTAAGGTTGCAAATGAGGGTATAAAAATGAAAAAGTACCCCATATTTCTCATGTGTAAATACTTGATCAATACCAGGTTTAAATCAAGGGCAAGGCCGACCTGTGGAATGGAGTAGACTTGGGGCGCAGACGCAGATAAATCACTGGCGACTGACTTGTGAGTAGAACAGCTCCGCAACTGTTGCTTGCTTGAGAATTCTGTGCTGTCAGCTTAAACTGCCAGCAGTCAATATCTATGCACGGCTCAAATCAAACGGATACGCTGTCTGCCTCAGGAGCGTTATTCAAGCTGCTCCATACAGTGCCGTCGTTTTCAATTTAGGACAGAATCAAGTCCAATCTAAGAGAGAGAGACTTGGAAGCTTTGCAGCGGAGTTGCCATTTCCTGGACTCATTCCTCTGTTATGAAAATGTCTTACATCGTTTCCATCACATAGTGTTTGTGGAGATAAAGGCCAGCGGGTCAACGGCGGCACTGAGACTTCAGAGTCGCAGGTCATATAGTCCAAGTCTTGTCACCTTCGATCTACTCACAACTACATATGAATACTTTTTGATGTGGTTGCTGGCAAAAAACTGTACAAAATCAACACAACAAGCTTCGGTCCAGACATGTCTGGTCGATGCCAAGAGGGTGACTCCAAAACACCCTCGAAAAACATTCACACAAATGGAACGATCTGAACTGGCTCTCGGAGCAAGTCAAACAAACTTTCCTTTTCATCCGCATGAATGGGAAAATGTCTGCAGTGCACTGAAGTGAAAAAGAAAAGTTGCACTTCGCCTATCAGCATCTGCCCTCTGAACAGTTCTCACCTCACCCCCCCCCAGTGAATCTGACTTTAGAAAATGGAGAGCTGGAAAGTAGTGTGTCACGTTAGATGCGGCTTTGCTGAGAGGAAAAAATCACAGTGGGAAACAACTATAATTAAGACTCTTAAGTTCTACCTAATGCTTTGTCCAAAATACTAATGCAAGCTTTCATCTTAAAAAAACAACATAGAAATATAGTGGTCCCAGAGACTATACAATTATTCTCCATTTCCCTCCTGCTGGCCACTTAAGCCATTACATCTGACATTAAATTAATAATAAAATAAAATGAAAACTGAATAAAATGAAAAACAAAAAAGAGAGACTTTTCATATGATCCTTTCTCCTTGATTCAACTTATATTGATTGCTTCAGTCTAATTGTGATAATGATAATAAATGGCCACTCTGGTCTCGATTAGGCCTCCTCGGGGGATGTTCGATACAGTATGCACTGGAAATAAATAAATGAAAACGAGGCACCCTGATGTGTTCCTCGCGCAGAGAGACAGACTTCATCTCTACCCCCCTTCACAAGCCAGTAGATCCGCTTTCAGCCTGGGTGATGGAAGACTGCTTGGCCTGCCAATTCTATTATCCAATCAGATCCACAGGGTTCAAGCCTTTTGACTGTGGCCTTGGCTATTTGAAGTACAGAGTGGGAAAGGTTTCAAAAAACAATGACTAGGAACATATGGCCACCTCACATGACAGTGCTTATGGGCCTACATGAATAAGACAAGGATTGGGGATAGGAGTCTTGAAATAAATCTTTGGTGCTTTGTGTTTTGCTAAGAATAAACTATAAGGGACTAAGAAGGACTAATTATTATGCTAAGATGTGATCATGGGGTTAGCCTTTTTGTTTGATGTATAGCACTTAATGGAGTTTGCCCATGCGTCCAGTGTAGAGCTCATTCTTATGAGAGAGAGAGAGAGAGAGAGAGAGAGAGAGAGAGAGAGAGAGAGAGAGAGCAACAATGCTTGACTGATTACATATATGCCAATGCAATTATGCATGTTCAGTGTGCAAGCCATTCATACATATTTATAGCCTGCAAGCTACATGGATCTGTTTCCATTCAATAGATGAGAATAGCTGGATCACTGGGACAGTCATTTCGTCTATGCATTGAGATAAATCATTCTACGAAACAAATTATATTCTAGACATAATTACAATCACCAATCTATCCTGCCATGCGTGCTGGCATAGAATCAATGACTCTGCAGCGCACCTCTGACTTGTATGCTGAAGGATTCTGTTGACCCTGTTTAAGAGTTTTACAAAAATAAGTCATCCATGCAGGTGGATATCACGCACAGAGGTCAGTTCTGACGTACAGAGCTGGCCCTGCCAACTTTAATGGCGAGTGCCAAGTACGCTTGGTGGGCTGAGAAATCTAATTCTAATAGCCAAGGGCACTTTCAAGAAGATGGCTGTCCAGTCAGCAATGTCATTCAACCCGAAGATTTAAGTTATACATTTTTTGGCAGACACTGCAAAAAAGCAACCGAAAGCTTGATGAAAAAATATCAGGATATAAGATGGATTGGGTACATGAAGTGTCAAAAATATACTAGGCTACCTTACATATTTATCTTACCCATAATGATATTTTGAGTGATAGCCTTTGGCTTACACGGGTCTGCAGGACAATGTGGACAATTGTGGATGAGTGATCTTATAGAAGACAGACAAAACACACGCCTATCTTCTTTACCGACATTAATAACATCTTCCAAGGTGCTTCCAAATGCAGCTCTGAAACCGCTCGCACTTTGTGCCCCTCGGTCCTGACACCGTTCAATCTGCACGTGCCATTTCAACCAATTTTTACATCTTCGCGAAATGTCTATACTTCAATTAATTTACTAAATGAATCAAAACAGTCGAAATATCCATAGCAAAGCATGTTACCACTACGACTTGACAAAAACCTAATTTTACTATCATCAGAAAGGGAAACAAACATCAATATCCTCATTCTACAAAATGCATTCATTACGTCCCGGTTCGAAATGACCAATAAACATGCTGATGCATATATTTCTGATATTTCTGAATTATGAGTGTATTGTGAATTACGCGCGTAATAAATGGAACAAGACGATATCTAAATATCTAATCTTTACAACGTAATTTATTCGCTGCTCAAAGCGCACCAGACAGACTACTACAAGAACTTTGTGTTTATGGATGTATTTCTTGTCAAAACTCTGCCTACTCTAGATAAACATTCCATTCTGCTTTCAGAGGTTTTGTCCGAGTTCAGACAAGAGGAATAAAAGCGCAGAGTACAAACTCACTGAGAGTGGAGATTTTCTGGCTGTGGCGCGTTGAGCCGCTCGCCTCCGTTACCATCGGGACCCGCACTACAGTCTCCTCACATTCGCTCGCTGGAGCTGCTTAAAAAGTTTAGTGACGTCAAGGCAGGCATTTAAAACGTCGCTTTTCTACTGGAATCCGCAGCCGATAGTCCCGTTAAAGGGACAGACTGATCATCCGTCCTGAGGGGAAGTAAACAGCGAGGCAAGATAGGACGCTGGCTTAGTTCCCCAAGCCGTTAAAATGCCTTTTTAGCCACCCAGCGGTCAACGTGATGCAGTGTCTGGTATTGTCCCGACTCCCGACTCAAACACAATCTCATTCAATTCACTTTAACATAGAAGAGTGGCTAATCACACTATGTGTCAATGTCAGTGTCAGTTAATTTGTAAAACACATTACGCACATGACAACAACAGATTACCAAAGTGCTGTACAATCAACAAAAACAGGGCGGAAAACAAATATGAAACAATTACAAAATTGTTAATTATTTTACCTTAGACTTGTTGTGTATTTCAAATGCTTCTCCCTTTGTAATCTATTAATAGCATTTGTATATCTGCTAGAGCTGTTTACTGTCACCACTTCTTTTTTTCTCTTGAGCTGTCATATCCCTCGCAGACAAGGACAGGAGCAGAACCAAGGAGTGTCTGATCCAGCCAACTATCACCCGCATCCCTGAATGAACCGTGAGGGCCACAGGGGGATGAGCTGATCAGAGGTGTCACAGAGCCAGCCGATCATTCTCTGCCAAATGGAACAAGGGAGGCGAAGATCAGACAAATAAAGAACTCTTGACAGACAGGCAGAGACAGGACCAAAGCCTGTAAGTCTGTCAAGCTTCTTCCCCACTGTATCTGTTATTAAACTTACCCACCGGCCACAGAGCCCCCCCCCCCTCTCTCCCTCCATTTTCTTCCCTCTCTCCCTCCCTCTCATCTCTGCCCTGGCTTCTGTTTCAGCAGTTTTCTTCCGCCCTCCTCTACTGTACTGTGTCATGACTTCTCATTGCCACCATTCTAGCGTCTAGAGTGAGTGCATGCATGTGTATTCAGGCGTCACTTGGCCAAGGAGTAGGTCTGGTGTTTCACCAGTTTTGTTCTACCCTCTTCTATGCTACTGTACTGTATCAAGACTTCTCATTGCCACCATTCTGGAGTGTGTGCATGCATGTGTATTCAGGTGTCACTTGGCCAACATTTAGTAGGACTGGTCTTCATACATATAGTCAAGAGCAGTGCTGACGGACACACTAGCATAATCACTGGGATCATGGACTGCCTGAGCAAGTGTGTGTGTGTGTGTGTGTGTGTGTGTGTGTGTGTGTGAACCTCACTTCAGACCACAGGCCAGAGTATAACTTTGGATTTGATTGCATGGACTCAGATACTTTATAGAGTCTATTAAACCTGCATATCATCTCTCCTCAAGAGCCGCTAGTTGAGCAACCCACCGGCGGCTCCAGAGATTCGACCGGCAGTTGCGGCATCTGTCTCGTGTCGGTGCCGGGTGCACTAGAGAATCTCTCCCACTAACCACTAACGGGCACCGTAATCACAAATTGATCCGATCACCTGGCTTTGTTTTTTTGCCGAGCGCCCGGGCGCATCTGTGTCCGCTTATTAAGAGGGAATGGAGAGAACTCATTTCGAAACCATTACCTGTAATCAGTGCCACGTGTCTTCCATGCAGAGTGTCTGCACCAGGTTGGGGTTCTCTCCTGGAGGATGTGTCGAATCGATTTAGCAACCACCCCCCCAACACCCTGCCTCGAGGGAGGGATAATTTGTCTCCTGTGACACCAGCCACACAAGTGTGGCTCTCTGCAGTGTGGTGGTGACGAGGATGACTGTGTCCCCCTCTCATTCATTATCTGTGGGCTGGCTGAGCTGGTCTCCTGGCTTTGTTGTTTTATTTAGATGCTGAGCTATAAGGATAAAACACATCACAGGAGCTGCAGTCTCAGCGAGTAGCTGAGTGTGGACACTATTTAGGGCCTGATCAGAAAGGACTGGAGCTATTTCAGGAACAGTCGGTGTCGGAGTGGCTGCTGTTATTGTGTTGGGAAGTTTACCTGAGGTACAGGTACGTAAACAACAGCTGAAGTGGCTCTGGAAAAGGAAGTCATTTTGGTAAACAGAGACCTCCTTTGTGTTCAGAACAACCACTCATACTCTACGCAGTGCACTGTGGTTATTCACTATATGGTGCACCCCTATGTTGAATGAGTAGATGTTCCCGAACACAGAGACCCAGAGAGCATTATCTCACTACTCTGGCCATAGTAGATGATGGGTGAGTGGGTGGGGTAAGGGCTTTTGAGGCTGATGGAATGGGAAGGGGTAATAGTGCCCTCACTTCATTTCAGTTAATAGTCTATGTCACTCATACCCAGACCAGCAGTGGACTGAGGAGGAATCTCTTCCAGGGGAGCACACCTTCCTCGTCCATTAGTGCCTTTCTGGGGCTGGTGTGGACGTTGCCGAGATAACAGTGGACTCTGGGGTACCTCCGGCCATGTTGATGATGCAATCACCAGTGGGCAGCAAGGCCAGAAAATAATGGACTCAGTCTGGGTGCCAGACTCTAAAGCAGCTGTTCTGTACAGAGAGAGAGAAAGAAAGTGAAGGAGAGAGAGAGAGAGGTAGAGAGAGGAAATGGCTTCTGCAATGTGTTTCAGTCATTTATTTTTTCAGGAAGGTCTTTTGAACAGAATCAACTGCTACTATAGGGAAATCATGCAGCGCTGTTCGCATGTGCAATTGGAATCAAATGTCACCAAATGTCACAATCGTTGCATTGCAAATGGGCTGATAACTGGTCAGACATTATTATTATGAGACTATCGATTGGAATTAGATTATAAATGTGTTTAATTTGTGACAAATTAAAATATAAGCATTAAATAACACAGAAGCTAGAACAATAAAAATCTTTACATTTGAAATTTACTTGTGCACATATTCTGGTTGTGCAAAGTCTTATCAGGGCATTCCAGTAGGTTATTTCATTTTTATGAGAAACAGTGGTGTACAAAGTGTTTCATAAATCTTCCTGCTTTGCTTAATTTTATTCCAACTCTGCAGGTTTCTGTTTCTGTTGTGCATGTTAAACAAAGTTTTTAATTAAGCTAATTCAGAATATATCTAATATTTCCAGACAGGAAATGCTTATCAACTTTATGAACAATCATAATTCAAAGTGATAGAAAAAAATGGGCCTTTCTCCAGATACAGTTTTCATATATATGATTATTTATTCAGTTTGCTCAGCGCTTTCAGGAGAAAATGAAATTATGATCATAAATCCTTTATTCTATTTATGAAAGTGCACCAGTTATTTCCTCTTAATTAAGCATTAAAACCATATTAATGTGGTCTTATTTATCGATGTACTAGATGTGATTGAACTATCGATGAGCAGATATTATCATCAAACACTGAAGCACAAAGCAGATGTTATCATATTAAGTTATCCATATTTAATATGACAAACACGATCCAGCATATTTATAAAGCATTTACTGCAATTTCCCACCTATTAGCCAAAGTCTATACATTGATTTTGCAAAAAGTATCCTGCTATGAGATTAATACACTTAGAAGGATATTCATGGGAACACTTAATTTTTTTATTTTTTATTCTTTCTGATTGAAACACAATCTGACATGGTTTTGTTTTATTCAATTTGCATACAACACTGTCTCATGCGGTCTATATCAGGTGCAAGTAACACACAGGAAATATAGTATTTCAGGTATATAATAAGCAATTGAGGGCTTACATACTCAGCGTTTAACCAAGACTTTGAAAATGATGTAATGTTTTTTGATGAACTTTTGTGGTAGGTAGAGCCTTAATGGAGTTGTACCTGTGAACTGTAACTGGTAGGAGGAGCTGGCCTCTAAATGGCTGACTGGTCATTGCATTCACCCATATATGATTGAATTGGCCTTGTGAGTGGCACAGGACTGGGCACTGGCTTGAGCATCACATGGGAAGAAACTCGTGTAATCATCAGAATCACCTCAGGCGAAGTGAGGGGAGGGGACCTTAGCCTCGGCTGAAGACAGGGTATTAGACTGATGTAATGGCACGAAAGTTGGCAATCTTATGTTTGTGATGAAAGGGCTGGAGAGCTTACCTGATGGATGGACCATCTCCTGTAGCCTACAGTAAATTACACTGCTCTGAGTCTGCTTCACCACCATTGCCTGCCGACCAGAGACGTTTTTTTGTTTAAAACCAATCAAATTCTCTGTGTATGTCTGTCTGTTTCCATGACTGAATGCCATCCCTCCAGAATAGTAATTTTGCTAGGGGTTGAAACGGTGCTCCGCAGAGTATGAACTTGTTCTCAGTGTTGTGTGTAAAGCTTGTACACATACAGTTGTCTAGGGAGGATGCTGTGTTTTCTCTTTGCTGTTATTCTCTATTATTGATTGACGTGCAGCACATTGCACTTCAGGTTATCTTCCTGTTTACTGCCTCTGAGAGTTCCTATGTTATTATATAAAGGAGGCAGGAACAAAGTAGTAATTACAGGGCTTCACCCACGAGTTCAGGGCTGTACCATACAGAGGGAATCCTACGGAGGCGAATGGTAAATGGACTGCATGGACTGCATTTATATGCCGTTTTCCTACTCCTACGAGCACTCAAAGGGGTTTTACAGATTTATGGCTCACATTCACCACATTCAGACGCCATGCGGCGAAGGCTGCCATGTGAGGGCACCAACCTACACATCGCATCTGGACCTGTGTGAGGCTCAGTGTCTCACTCAAGGACATATCCACAGGTCCAGGGGAGAGCGAGCTCAAACCAGCAACCTTGCTGTTGTTGCATGACTTCTCTACCTGTCACTTCCACCACTGTTATAGTACATGTGATATGGAGATACCACATGTCGTTTTCCCTTTTCACAGTGTGTGCAGCCTGTACGTTAACAAAGCTATCGTCTGGCTTAGAGTATATGCTGAAAGCGCGGGCATTAAAAAGGCTTTCCCTTAATGATGAGATTGGCTCCCTCCTGTTTGCTTTGTTTTATGATCATGATGGCCGACAGTATGGTCGCCCCATCTCAGGTCGCCCTATTTGAAGAGATCAACCCGCTAATGTACAGCAGGGGCTGGTTATCAGAATCTGCAAATGACAGCACTTCTAGTTCCTGTGTAGCAGTCGGTAATTTACACTCTTATCGATCTCATCCTCCCCCCATCACAGATAGCAATGAAAAAAAAGTCTCAAGCTAATTAAAATTTTACATTTCCAACACGTATGGAATCAGCCCTCAGCTCACTGACTTATGAAATGTGTGTGGGTTGATGTGTATGGTCATCCATTCCGCTCCGTTAAACATCGACATTCATGCACAAAGCCGTTAGCCGTTGCTGTCCAGGGAACCTAATGAGCGGCGTGTCAGGTTAATCTCACGATCTCATCACGCCTGCTGAAGCGTGGTTCACTGTGGATGAACGTCAGCCTGCTAACACATTCCTGATGATACAGTCATACATTTTGCATGACCGATCATTCAGTATTGAGATAAAAGAGATTGATTGTTAATAATTAGATATTATGCTTGCTGATGTTGCATGATATATGCAAAAATCATGAATATCACACTGTAAAAAAGGGAAAGTCAGGGCTGTCCACATTATCAAACCATGATATGTTACAATTGCATAAAGCAGTCTAGTTTTGAATGACGATGATTTTTTTTGATGATGACCTCATGTTCAAGCGTTCCAATTGAGCGTTCCAGTTATCTGATTGAATTGTGTAAGCGCATACACTGCCAAAAAAGGAAAAGAGGGTTTGTTCGTTTTTAAACCACAAAACATGGAATCACACAAACTCATGTTTCTCTTTATACGTTAAACTAACATATTTTGCCACAGCAATGAATTTATCCAACAGAATCATGTAAGATGAATGTGTTTAGTAAGTACTGAACCCATGATTACATTGTGCCATATGCTTTCTTCCTACCCTCTCTTTCCCCCCATACCTACCTTTTCCTCCTCTCCTCTCCTCCTCCTCTCCCCTCTTCTCTCTCCCCATGCCATACTCACCTCCTTTGCATCTCAAAGGCTGGGATTCATTGGAATTAGTATTCAAGGTTGTAGTCAAATTGAGTAATTATGGTATGAATCAGTTTTGTAAACCGAAAGAATGATGCTACATTCATTTTAGACATTTCATTTGTGTGCAACCGATGTACACACATTAAAGTTAAGTAAATCCAATGGGTTCTTCAGTGAGAGAAGCCCCCCCCCTTCCCCTCATTACAGTATGATCCATATTGATCTACATTTCCCTGCTGGTGATAAAAGTGTGTTATTTCTCATGGGTAGCACTACAGGTCCAAAACAAACCAGGTAGGAGACTTCTGAGGGAACAGCAGGATTCTGTGTTACATCATTTATGGGGGAAAACAACATATACCTGTCTATCTAAAAAATTACAAACTATACAAAATCAGACAGTTACTTTAAACCAGGGGTCTCAAACCTTTTTTCCTGTTGCTTTTGTCCGAGAGCTACTATTTTATAGTAGTAGTAATATGTATTCACATAACAGATCTACACTCATTAGCTGAATACACTTCTTATGCATTTTAAGGCTCTTTTCAACACCTTTACCTTCTTTATTTGTAGACTGAATTTGATTTGGTAGAAATTTTAACAGGTGTACCAAGTGCCTGTGTTATCACATTTATAAATGTTCATTGAACCTTTTGGAGCGCTACCTGTTGGAGACCACTGCTTTAGAAACACAGTAATGTGCTGAGACACTGGGAATGAATGATGAGGGCCTTTTTTGCCATGCTGCCATACAATAAAGAGATACCACACTCTCAGATACACGTTAGTTGTGCTTTGTGAAAACAGCCGCCCCTTAGCTTCGACACACTGTAATCGATTTGTTCTGAGCCCTGCAACTTAACAGCGGGATGGCGACCAATTGCATCACATTGCAACGGTAATGACAGCATTGAAACACCAAGGACAATTATGATTGCCTCGTTAGGCTGGTGTGGGCCTCCCTACTGGGAGGTGCACATGTGCCGGAGGTACGCAGGCCTCTGCTCAGGGAAGTGATGCAAAAGAAATCTCATACCCGTGGTTGCCAGATTGTGTTGTGGTGGCATGTGTTTTGGGTATAGTACAGCAGGGATCATGATGTTTATGCCACTGGTGTGTGTGAGTGTGTGTATGTGTGTGTTTGTGTGTGTGACCGCATGTGTGCCACTGTTGTGTGTGAATGTGTCAGCAGGGATCATGATGTTTATGCCACTGGTGTGGGTGTGTGTGTGAGACTGTGTGTGTGTGTGTGTGTGTGTGTGTGTGTGTGTGTGTGTGTGTGTGTGTGTGTGTGTGTGTGTGTGTGTGTGTGTGTGTGTGTGTGTGACTGACTGCCATGGACGCGTGTGTGCCACTGTTGTGTGTGAATGTGTCAGCAGGGATCATGATGTTTATGCCACTGGTGTGTGTGTGTGACTGTGTGTGTGTGTGTGTGTGTAAGACTGTGTGTACAGTGTGTGTGTGCTTGTGTGCACCACTGGTGTGTGTGTGTGTGTGTGAGTGTGTATGCATTGGTGCATTGTGTATGCATCGGTGCACTGGTGTGTGTGTTTGCATGTGCATGTATATGTGTGCCCAAGTCTGTGTGTGTGTGTGTGTGTGTGTGTGTGTGCATGTGGATGCATCTTGCTGGGCTCATGAACAGCATGAAAGGATGAAGAGACTCATCCCTTTGTTCCTGTAGGATCCTTTTTTTTGATCCCAGGAAAGCTTTCATGCCGTGACGAAGCCCCATTCAGAGCTGCTTTTGATCACCAGCCCTGCTTAAGGGCCTCACCTGACACCTGGCTGAAGGGGGCTAACCTTCAGCATGACCCCAGGTCACTCACAGGCCACATGGGGAAGTGCGAAGCCTTTAAAAGGCCAGTGTTGACGCTAGCATTCACATTGTCGCATTGTTGGAGAGGATACTTTTGAAGTCGAGGCGAATTCTGTCACACAAGGCTGCGAGGTGTTCGTATATGCACATTCTGACTCTCTCGTGGACAGGAGGCTTTTTGAAGCCACGCGGCGTCCACTTTTCATGCTGAAAATTGCTCTCCTGAGCGTCAGCGTCAGATGTCCATCAAGGGGGACGAAAAGAGACACATAGGCCGAAAGTGTACCCCTGAACTGTCAGTCCATCACCAAGACCGTTAAGAGCCAGATGCATGGGATGCTGGTCTCCTATCATAGACAGACAACTCATTTTTGAAACAGGAGTCTAACTTTTGTAACATTTGACTGACTTGTTGGGTGTGATGGATTGTCAGTCCCAGCTGGAGCATCTCATAGTTTTCTCTGTGTGAGTGTGTGTATGTGTGTGTGTGTGTGTGTGTGTGTGTGTGTGTGTGTGTGTGTGTGTGTGTGTGTGTGTGTATGTGTTTGTGTGTGTGTGTGTGTGTGTGTGTGTGTGTAGGAAGGATACGAGTTCTCAGCAGCGGAAGAAGAGAGAACTTCATGGAGTGTGCCTGTTACACAGCAGCGAGCTGATCAGTCAACCCGTCATCTCAGGAGGAGCTTTTATTCAAACACACCAATACACCACAGAATGAATGATGTGATTTATTTTTAGTGTGCAGTGTCAGGCTGCAGTGCATCTCTCTCTTTATCTCTCTCTCTCTCTCCCTTCCTGTTTCAGAATATATGTGTGTGTGTGTATGTGTGTGAGTGTGTGTGTATTTGTGTGTGTGCCTAACTATAAGTGTGTGTGTATGTGCATGTGTCTGGCGAAGAAGTAAAATCCGTCCGTGTCATCAGAAAACCCATCCTTGAAGCGTTATTGGAGTCATGGATTAAAAATATATTACGGCATTATAGTAAATCAACAAAATGCCGAGTCATCCCTTTCTAAATCACATTTATGTTCTGTCTATGCTATGAGGGCAAACTGCACTCTCACCAAATAAGTTCCTGTGCTCTGATACGGTGGATGTTTTTTTTTTTTAGAAAAGCGGAAAATATGAAATTTAAATGTAGGAGCACTACAAAGACAGAGGGAGAGAGAGAGAGAGAGAGAGAGAGAGAGAGAGAGAGAGAGTTGTTTACTTGTGTGCTAAGAACCCGATAAACAGAGGTCGGCAAACAAGACAGTTACACAACCCAAAGTAGTTCATGGTTGCAGCAAACTAGCATTAACTGCCAGTGACGGCAAGATGGTAGCATAAACATGAAGTCGGCTTATAGGCAGAATATGCTCTAAGATAAAAGAGGGCTCAAGTGCTGAAGTGGCAACAGCACTTTTTAAGGGGATTTACGGGACTCAAACAACATCAGTTCATGACAGCGCTGTTCAGATTTTCACTCCCTTACCCTTCTTTATCCCTTCCTTTCCTCCTCCCAAACTCACTTCCTACCCTCCTTCCCCTCCACTCTCTCCTCCTTCCATACCCACCCCCTCTCCCCACTCACCATACTCATCTCCTCTCCCCTTATACCCCCCTCCTCCCCTCATCCTCCTCCTCACTCTCGTCCCCCCCCTCCTCCTCTCTCATCCCCCTCTACTGCATGTTTTGCTATGCTTTCTTCCTACCCTCTCTTTCCCCCCATACCTACCTTTTCCTCCTCTCCTCTCCTCCTCCTCTCCCCTCTTCTCTCTCCCCATGCCATACTCACCTCCTTTGCATCTCCACCTCTCCCTCTCCTCTCATCCCACCGTGCCCTCTTTCCATAAACCTCCTGACTTGCCAATTCAGTCTTCTCTCTCTCTCTCTCTCTCTCTCTCTCTCTGCAGGTCATAAGAGATGAGTGTTTACTGGAGCAGAGAGAACAGTGATGGCAGTCTACCCCCCCCCCCCCACCCCCCCAACACCCGCCTCGATTTGTCAGGGTCTCGCAACAGGACAATAAACCATATGATTGCACCGGCTCAGTCCAGCAAGCTGCTCAGTAAAAAGGCAAGGGCGCACCACATCAATCTCTCATTTTGTACAGCAAGGGGAGACCTGTGGCCACTGAGGCCATCACTGAAGACTCTAAACGCTGTGCGGGAGTGTAAAGGCTGACGCAATCAGACAACCTTGACTGATAACGGCACTCCCAGGACTCACGTTGATTTTGATATGACGTGTCCGAGTCCGAGGTCCCGACTGGTGACATCTTCTGTCCCAGGAGTACTTCTTGCAAAGGACATGTTCCCAAAGCAGCTGGACAGATTTGTTTTAACGACAATGACAATAGTCTCCTTTTAGGGCTGCACATCGTCAATATCATTTCATTGCTTGTGGCACCTTTGCCAAATTGCAATATGTGTGCTGCACAGTTAGTTTGCACAGTAGATTAAATCCTCTCAATGATATATAAATAGAAGAACATTGCCAGAATAATAGCTCTTAGACTTTGGAAGGCGCTTTGATTTTCAATTTGTGTTGTCGTTCGATGCCACAGTGGGGCCTCTCTGACAACCTGGTTTGTTCTCGCTTGATGAGTTTATGGAGGGGTGCGTTGAGTCATCACTCGGCAGAACTGCGGAGGCTTGAAACAGACAGTGAGAACCTGTGGGTGGGCACAGGTGGAACCAAACAAAAAGAGAGGTTTACTTCTCCCTCAGTGGGGCTAACATGCATAAACAAACCTGGGTAACACTTTATAATAATTACACACAATTCATAATTTATTAAGCCTTTGTTACTTATTAGTTAATGGTTTGTTCATCATTAGTAATTTCTTGTTCATACATAATTCATCATCAGTAAAGCATTTGTTCACACAGTTATAAATAGTTTGTTCATAGTAAATAAGCCTATATCTAAAATATGTTTATACATTATTGTTGATACTTAATAAATTATGCAATAATATGTTTTTGATTAAGTAATTTATTTACTATGAACAAACCATTATAACTGTGTGTACAAATACTTTATTTATGAGAATTAACATAGGAACAATGGTTTACAAATGATGAACAAAGCATTTTGTAATAGTTTGCAAAAGTATAAATCATGTACTTACAAACATATTTTTTGGATAGGCTTATTTACTATGAACAAACCATTTATAAATGTGTGAACAAATGCTTTACTAATGATAAATTATGTAAGAACAGGAAATTACTAATGATGAACAAACCATTAACTAATAAGTAACAAAGGTTTAATAAATTATGAATTGTGTGTAGTTATTATAAAGTGTTACCCAAACGTGCATTTACATCTCAACACCAGCAACAAGCATGTGGAGTTTATTTTAGAGAAGAATTGAGGTGGAAAAGGCATTATGCACCACTCAAATTTTTACCACTGTATTTTCTGTTTGTGTTTAGATTCATTGTGTTCCAAATAAGAGTAGACTCTATCTTTGGGCTCTGGAGTGTGGTTATTTGTGGAGTTTGCAATATGATATGAAATGGAAAAATATGGTCTATATTTATAGATATTTGGGACATATTACTGTTGTAAAACTGCATAAACACTTCTCTAGATAAAATGTATATTTTTGTACAGGGTTGTAGCTTCATGTTTTACTTTGGTCTCCGGGCATAGCAGTGTTCAGGAAGAGCACGTATGAACCTGTAAACAAATGGAAAGCAAGATTTGCCCAGGAAGTTAAAATGATTTTCTGTTCGTAGATTTATACATTGAATATTTATGATATTGTTTTTTAAAGATAGTGTCTCTGACCATAGTCAGTTCTCCCTGCACTAGCAACTTGCTGTGCCTCCTTCTGACATATGTTGCTGCAAGATGCCTCTCTCTGTGTAATAGGACTATGTCAGTATGGTATGATATACGATGGCCTTCTGAAATGGGTTTGTTGTGTTGTAATGTGTTACTGTGCGCTGATGTCTACTGGGTAGATTCACAGATTTCTATTCCACAGCCACCAGTCACAGGTAAGCGAGCACATTCCCCATTCTCATTCGCTGCACATCGACAATGCTGGTGACAGACGGAGAAAGAGAGAAAAAGAAAGAGAGAGAGAGAGATGGGGAGAGAGAAATGAAGAGAGATGAAAAGTGAAAAGGTGGAAGAGAGAGCAGGAGAGAGAAAGAGAAGGATGAAAAGAGAGAAGCATGCAAGGAGAGAGAGGGAGAGAGATCGAAAGCAATAATGAGAGAGAAAGACAGATGGAGAGGGCTGAGAGAGAGCGAGGGAATGATGCCACAAAGCGTGAGAGAAAGAGAGAAAGCGCAAGCACTTTCTTTCGTTTTATGAGTGCCTCGGCAGTTGCACACACGCTCGCTCACTCACACGCTCACTCGGCCAACATCAGTCTCCCAGGGGAGCCCTGCGGGGCAGATTTACTCCTGATCCCACAATCATCTTTCACAAGCCTCGCTGAGCAGTTTTATGCCTCGCATGTCCAGCCGACGGCAAGCGCATCGCCCAGGAAGACACGCCGCCTTCAGATGTCTCCTTTCACGCAGCTGGGCAGCGTGGAACAAGAGGGAGAACCAGAGAGAGAGAGAGAGAGAAAGAGAGAGAGAGAGAGGGAGGGAGGGAAGGAGAGAGAAATAGCTCGAAAGCAAAGCAATAGGGCAGTCAGACCAGGACAGCGTGAGCAAGAAAGAGAGAGAGAGGAAGAGACTGAGAGAAAGGGAGAGAAAGAGAGAGAAAAAAATACTGAAGAGGAAAGCAACAGGCCAGTCAGACCAGGACAGCGTGAAAGGGTACAGAGAGAGAGAGAGAGACAGAGAGAGATAGAGAGACAGAGAGAGCTGTAGGGAAGACTGTAAAGCCTGATGAGTGAATTGCTTTCACAGCATGGAGGAAAATAAAAAATGGCGCTGCAGGGGAGCAATTATCTGTACCTTGAGAGACTGCTTGTATGGTACGGAGATGTCCACATGCTTACAGCATAGAACAGGCGCAAAGCAACACAGAAGCACAAAAGTACAACACACAAAAAAATGGAAACAACGGCAAAACATTCTCAAACACAAAGAGGATAGACTTACTGCAAAAGATTAAAGTAAACTTACTGAATACATTGCATTGAATTTGCACATGCATGCTGTAGATGAAAGAATGACCTTAGTTTTCATGTTTTCATGTCTTCCGAGAGAGTTCCTGCCTTTTTCTCTGTTGCTTTGGGCAAAATGGAAATATACTAATGTCATCTCAAATCACTGAGCTTTTACTTTGTACAGCGTGGAACATAAAGGAATGGAGACTAATGGCCACTCTCTTAGCTACTACTGTCATCACTCTGAAAAGAGATCTGGGTGCACATTAGCTTTCCACCCGAAATTACATTAGTATTTTTCCCTTTTTAGTGGGTCTTAACATTCAAGGGCTCTAGCAACAACACACCAAGCTACTTGGTGAAAACACTAAGTCTGTATATATGCTCTCATGAGTGTTTGATTTAGCATTTGAAGTTTTACATTTTGTATAATATTTATACCGTATCAATTCAAGAATGTATTTTAGTTTAGAATGTATTCAATAATGTATTTTAGTTGTTATTTGTTTGCACTGCAGTGAGAATGATTTCCCCCTTAGGTCAAGTGAAGTGAAAAAGTGAAGATTCTAAATATAGCCAGTCAGGATGTGGGGTAAGCATCGCCATAGCTGCACCTTCAAAGCTGCACTTGTATGAGTCTGGCAGCTTCATTCAGTGTAATTTAACAGAGAAGAATTTCTGCACTATTTGATCTCCTGGATGCTTAATTTTAGGGCTCCAAACACTAATTAGCGTTACTTTTAAAGGCAAACTTAAAAGACATTGACATTTTTTTTTTCTTTTAAGTTTTTGCCTCTGAAGAAAGGACCTGAATCAGTCTCCTGCAGAAGCTTTGACTTGATCACTTTCAACCCAAATTCCTGCACTTTGCCAATGAGTGCTTTTGTTCTCTGTCCACAATTGCACATTTACATGCATTAGCTCCTTTGGAATAATTACACATTAACTGAAACTTAAAAAAGAGACCTTCAGAGGTTGTTAATACGCTTGTTGACAGGATTGAAAGGGGAAAGATATAACGATTTGGAGGCTCTTTTTGAGGCCAGGCTGCATTTACAAGCATAGATTTAATTAGGATGTGTTTATTGCTCTGCCTGCAGAGTTGAGGAGAGAGAACAAGACAGTACTGGCGTTCACCTACAAAACTTGTCCTTTACCGTAAATATGGTCGCAGATTAAGGAGCGGCACACTGCAGCACAAAAGTTCTGCGTGATAAACCATAGGGAGCAATGGCTGGAACTTTAATGAATCAAAGCTGACGCATCTCTGCAAAGTTAACTTGCTCAAGTCACAAGCTGTTACAAACAGACGTGGGGATGGCATTTTGGGAGTAATAGGAGAGCTGAGGGGATGTATCGGGAAGACAGCTGCAGTCTTTTAGAAATAGACCAGGCCTCTGGATGAAGTTTCATTTGCACAGTTCATTTCCCATTTGCCTCTCCCTGGCATGTAGGAAGCATCACAATAGCCAGTAAATTGAGCATATTACATTCACAGGAAGGCTCTGCTAATGTGCCTGAATATTTGAGAGACATGCCATTTTGATATGAGAGCGAACAAGCCAAGGATCACGTTGTTGCAGATTGAAATTAACTTCCCCCAGGTCAAAACTCAGGGTGTCTAGGAGAGAGCATGTGTATTTGCTTCTAACAGTTCTCTTTGAACATCAAAAAATTTAAAATCAGGACAGGAACAATATCTGAACTAAGAAAGGGAGATAAGAGAGAGTACAGAAAGAGAAGAGAAGTGTTAGTGTGGTGATAGATGTGGAGTACCTAACGGTGCTGTCTATGATTGTAATTCTAATTCCAATTCCAGCTTCTTTCGTTAATTGCCTCGAAAGTGTGTGAAAAATCAAACCAAACAAAGAAAACAAAACACTGCATTTGTACACAGTTGTGCTTCTGCAAATAGGCATAATAACAAGACCCCAACAGAGCCACAAACAAATATCATGGTGTTTCAGAAGGTGTGTGATTTGAGGGGATGTTGAGCTCAAATATCAAAATAAAACAGAATCACCGTCTGCATCTTTTAGAGGTCAGAGCATCTGTCATGAGTAACCTCGCTTCCACCCCTCAGGAGGCTGTGAAAAGCCAACCTTTAGCTTTTAGCTCATTAGCGTCTAGCTGTCAGTGAGTACCTTTCAGGAGAAGCACTTGCACAACACTAACCTCCTGTCTAAACACTCTCTTGTGATTAAACACTTAAGCTGCTAGGTGGTTGCTGGATCGCCACTGGCAGAATCAAAATACTGGCTGGGCGTCTAGCTAGTCTGTACAAATGCTATTAACTTCCTCTATTGCTAATGGTCTCAAGGATCACACCATCAACTCCAGTCAGAAATTAAGCTCTGTGTCCAATTATGTCCTTAATGCTGATTCCAATGTAACATTGGGGTTTTCTCATCTGTCTTTTTGTCTATCCTTCCTTTCTTCCTCCCTCGGGTCCTAGCCCCTCCTTCTAATTAATTTTGTGAAGGAAACCAGGAATGAACGATAGGAGGATGGAGGAAACGCTGGAAATGCTTCCACATGGTACTCTTGTTTCTTTTTTTGACTGTAAAAAATATGGACAAAGCGTCTGTGACGTCACCCACAGATTTTCTTTTTTTCCCTTTTCTTTTCTTTTCTTTTTATTCAACCTTTGACAAACAAACAAGGAACTGTATCATTTGACAGGACAAAACAAAACAAATCAAACAAAGTTAAGACGGGCTCAATTAACAATTAAATCAAAGACAGACAGCGGAGACACCAGGTGCGCGGCTTTCACGTCCCGTAAGGTACTCTTGTGTTTCCTCGGGTATCGGGCCCTCCCTCCTCTCTCCTCGGTCTTCCCTCCTCTCCTCTGGTTGCAACTAGATGAATGGGATGACCTCGATGACGTCGGGCTTCGAACGATTTCCAGGGCACGAGCTGGAGGACCGAGGAGGCCGTATGCAAATAGAGGTTTGAGAAAACTCCATTGTCCCCATGTTTCTTGAGAGCACCTGAAAGTTACGGTAGTGAAGCCTCTCTTTACTTTAGCTATTTTTCTTTTGATGGCTTTCACCTTACTTACAGTGCCCAGTGGTGTGATTTGCAGGCTATCCTGGCCCACAAAGGCCCTAATTCAAATGGCAGGCAAAGTGGCCAAATCTATTTACTAATTTAACAACATGAGCAAGGTCCCAAGCACAAACATCAGTGTAGGTCAGCTCAATTCCCCCACATGCCACGCAATAGCTTTAGTTTATACACAAGACACTTTGCTCATTTAGTGACTTTACCCTTTGCCCATCATCCAAAGTTAATAGTTTATATTAAATTAACAATATGAACTACATTTCCTGTCAGGTAGCCTAGTAATTCTTACTATTATCACAATCCTTTGCACCTGTGGGTTGCTGAACCCTAGTGGGTTGTATACATGCTCTAGGGGGTTAAGGCCATATTGTTAATGGTGCAAAATAAATAAATAAAACGAAATTGAATTGTGCATTTGATTTACTAGCACATAAAAGCAGAATTTCCATCCAGCACCAAATTGATGTCTCATGCATTCCATTCTATCGTAATCATGTTACCTTCACATTGCATTCATGCCACAAGCTCCCCGCTCTGCATTGCCTATATTTATAGCTGCTTGAACACGGTTGGGGCTCAGTCATTTATCTAAATAAAACTAAATAAAAAGGCCACTTTTGAGATCTCAGCATCTGTGCCCGCCAGGTACAACGGGTTCAGTTTCAATTCTCACCTGGCATGGATGCAAAACTAACATGGAAAAGTGAGTTATTCACAGCAAATTAAAAACTGATTGTCTTGCGTGAAGTAGACCCAGAAGAAACTCTCTACAGGCTTATGGGTCTTTGTACTGCTCCCTGCCCTCAACGTAGAGGTCAGGGAGCAGTACAGGGAGCAGTACAAAGTACAAAGATGGCTCAATATTCGGATAAATCTTTGCCAATATAGCTTTAGTCAAATGAACTCAGTGCACCATTCTCAGTTGTATTAAGCCATGTTTAGCAGTCTAAAGCCTCACTTAGACTGCAAGTAGTGGGACAAGAAAGCATGTAATTTTAACGTAATTGAGCACTACCGTAACTAATCCTACTATTAACTGATGTTTATACATTGATTTTGCAAAGATTCTTCAGCTATGAGGTACATGGGGGCATGCTATACATGGGAATGCATTAGTTTTCTTCATTCTTCTTTATGATTGTCTCCTAAAACCATCTCTTACAACTACTCCTAAGATCTCAATGTGTGGACTGATGTTTCTAATGAGCTCCTCAATGGCAATGGATATTAATAAGAGAGGGTACAATATGATCTTGGTAACACATTTTCAAACGAGAGCTTTGAAGGCTTCCATGTGAACAGCAGTTGGGAAGATAGCAGAAATAAGAGAATAGAATTTTCCTAAGTGTCCAAAATGTCTTTTCAGCTGAGCCCATATACTCATTGAGTGATTATTAGACTCAGAGTATTGCTAAAAAATAACAAGGCTAAAAAAAACTGAAGAGCACTGGTTGTGTTGGCGTATGGTGAGAACACCAGCTGAAGTCTGCCTCTCCTACAATTTGTATGTCTTCAGACCAGTGAACCTTAGGATTTTGTAATAAGGGAGGAAAATAGGCAAAGCCAGACATCCAGAACGGTGTTTGGAGATGGGTCTTGCTAATCCAACTACATTTATTCACCACATATGAAATGAATAATACTTTAATTTAGTGTTTTGAAATGAATTTTTAATTAGAATAGGGATATTTTGGAGGAGACATAAAAAATAAAAACTTTGGCCACAGTATCATTTTAATTAGGTTGATGCACCCTGCACATCATAACGGAGAGGGGTCCCAGCGATTCAGATCCAGTTTACACTTATGCTGCAGTGAAGGTTTTTAAAGCTGCTTGGAGAGAGCAAGCAACCTCCATATCCATGTATCTGAGGTCATCTCTGGAAGGAGGAAGGAAGGAAATTTAGGGGGGAAAGAAGTTTGTTACTTTGTAAATGTAAACAGGAGCAGACCATCTGTGTAAAGAGAGACCTTGGGGCAACCCAATGTACACTTTTAAAGTCTTTACAGAGTCGCAGCGCTATCTGTAAGAGATCAGTGGCCAGTGCAAACAAGAGGGGGCATCCCTGCCCCTGACACTGAATGATGATCAGGAAAAAGAACTCAAATCAGGTTAGGGGCAGAGACAGGAATAATGAACAGAAGCACATGGCAGGGATAAACAAAGGAACACATGGAACAGGACACAGGAAGTAAACGAAGGTAACAGGAAGCATAATGTGGAGCAGACACGATGGAACACAACGACATGCAGACAGGGAAACAGAACTAAGACAAGACCCTTACACTAACAGCTGCAAGGGGGGAATAAAGGAACAATTTGATCGAGACCATGAATTCAAAGGCCATACTTTTGGTCAGTGAAGAATAGGCATTTCCACCTGATCCAATCTAAGGTCTTCTCAGCAACAAGTCAAATCACCACCTCTAGACACTTCAACTGGCCCTAGGACCTCCTAATGTTGTATAGAACAGACTGGAATAGATTAGAGGAGTGTTAGCCTTGAATTAATCCGGTTTGGTTAGGCAAAACAATGTCTGGAAACACCCACTCCGCCCTTAAAGACCTTAGATTGAGAGTTAAATGTCTATTTGACAGTATATCTTTGTGTCCATGGAGATAATCTGTGTAGGTCTGCATCTAGCGTCAGAAGTGACAAGATTAGACTAGACATCTGTCCTACATCACCAGCTTTAATAAAGTCTATGTTTACTGAGGTGACAGGATGATACAATGAGTATAAGAGTGGATCTTTTACCTTCATTTCCACACTTCCAGCCTTTCTCAAAGTCACAGGAAGAGTAAACACTTTAAACCCTAGCGCTAAACTGAGTTGACCTGACAGACATGAGAGCTGGCATGGAGATGGCATCAGGGATTATGCCAGGTGCAGGAGCAGGAGCAGGATCTGAGGGCTGAGGGCTGTTGGCGATGGCCTTTCCTGGAAGAGAACAACACAGCGCCGAGCTTGTGGAGCGCCCTGCGGGCTGACTCAACCCTTTAGCACCCCTGCTGGTTGATGACTCCTGTGTGTGTGTGTGTGTGTGTGTATTGTGATGCTTGTGTTGTGTGTGTTGGAGGTGGGGAAAGAGTTGATGATTCCTGTGTCTGTGTGTGTGTGTCCGTGTGTGTGTGTGTGTGTGCAGTGTTTCCCACATAATTTAATTCTATTTGTATATAAGTATAAGTAAGTATATATACTCTTTTGATCCCGTGAGGGAAATTTGGTCTTGGCATTTATCCCAATCCGTGAATTAGTGAACACACACAGCACACAGTGTACTGTACACACAGTGAGGTGAAGCACACACTAATCCTGGCGCAGTGAGCTGCCTGCATCAACAGCGGCGCTCGGGGAGCAGTGAGGGGTTAGGTGCCTTGCTCAAGGGCATTTCAGACCTGCCTACTGGTCGGGGTTCGAACCGGCAACCCTCCGGTTACAGGTCCGAAGTGCTAACCAGCAGGCCACGGCTGCCCAAAATTTGTGGTGATAGGTTTGCAGATTTAACTGTTTTTAACAAATTAGCACAGCGTGGTTATGCAGGTTTAAGCACAATTTAGCCAGTGGACTTTTATGACAACAATTGCAGGATTGTTAATGTTTTCTTTAAACATGTAGGTTTGTTGAGAGACAATGAACGAATTCCATCTAATTTACAACATGCAAAATCATTGTGTAGTGGTCAATGTTGATATTGTGGTGGGCCGCCACAAATAAGTCAATGTATGGGAAACACTAGTGTGTGGTATGGTATGGTATGGTGGGCATGTTGGGATGGGGTGGGGTTGTGTGTGTTTAAGGTGTGGAACGGGGTGGGTCAGATGCTGTCACTCATTCCACCGGGGAGGAATGCTCTGGGTGATGGGTTTGATGGCTGAGTTATATACACTATCTGAGTTTAATAAAGTATCAAAAGGTATAATCAAAGTCCAATTTTACTTGACTTAGACAGAGGAGTTTTTAAATGTCTTTGGATAGATAAACCAAATCAATTAATCACTCTTCTCTTTTTGCCAAATATAACTGGGCTTGCCCTCTACAGGCAAAGTCCACAGTCTCCTGTCTGGAAGAGCTTTTGGGGGTGTTGCATCTGTTACTGATTGACATTTTGACATCCAGCCAAGAGGAGATTCACACCAGGAGCCGGCTGATACCCAGGTGTTAGCTCAACTTCCTGAACAACTACAGAGAAAAATCCTACAAAAATGTCTAAACCTGACAGAGAAATACTGCCAATGTGCTAACAGCTACTGTGCATGAAACAAACGTACACACACACACACACAACACACACACACACACACACACACACACACATAGACACATAGACACACACACACACACACACACACACACACACACACACACACACACAGAGCACTGACTGTGTTGCAATGACAGATTTACTTGAGCTTATTGGGTTTTTACTGGGCAGTCCCCTTCTGGGTCATTATTACCACTGAGTTGCATAAATATTAACAGCTTCATCAAATGTGCTGCCGAGGTGGCTGCTGAGAGTCTGCCTCCTGTCTCCCCATGAAAATGCATTTCTCAACCTTCACACACACTCTCACTTACACATTCACTCTCTCAGCTGCAAGGGTCCTTATGAAAGCCAAGAGGTCAGACCACATCACAACCCTACTCAGAACTTTACACTGGCTCCAAGTCAGTCAAAGAATAGACACACAGACACACACACAGACACAGACAGACACACACACACACACACACACACACACACTCACACACACACACACACAGACACACAGACACACACACACACACACACACACACACACACACACACACCCACACCCACACACACACACATATTTGCAATCATATACACTGTACCTTAGCCCACCCTACACTCTCATTCACACCCAGTATACAACAGAATACAGCATCCCTGTATTATGCAGTAGTTTGCCATGGAGTGGCCATTCATCCAATAATTCATGTCTAGTTAGTCATAGACATCTGATTCTCACTCACTGCTCATGTCTGTGCTATTCCAACCACAAGACACATCTCAGACTCTGTCTGGATTGTCTGGATAATAACATATAAATCAATAGAGCTGGTACTAGAGAAATCTTAATTTTCTGCTCCGAGAGACATAGCAATGGCTAATGAACAGTGAAGAGCTGAATTACTCGCTGAGAAGAAAAAAACAAGATCGGAGGTGTTTATGTATGATTCATCACGGAGATCATTTGAATGGAGAGAAGACAAGAGGATGGGGGTGGGGTATGTGTGTGTGTGTGTGTGTGTGTGTGTGTGTGTGTGTGTGGGGTGATCGATCGATTAATTGATGTGTCTTGCCATGTCACGTCTCCCGTTCCTCGTGTTATGGGGTCATTGGCGAGAATAGGCGGCGGTGAGTTGAAAATTGTCTGCGCCGAGCACTGTGTGTGTGTGTATGTGTGTGTGTGTTAGTGTGTGTGTCCGTGCTGGTGTGTGTGTGTGTGCGTGTGTGCATGTGTGTGTGTGTGTCAGTGTGTGTGTGTCTGTGCTGGTGTGTGTGTGTGTGTGTCTCTGTGGGTGTTCATGCCTAGGTATGTGTCTCTGTGTGTAGTTTTCTCTCCAGTGCACCTTAATCCTCAGTTGCAAACTGTCTGCGCTGAGCTCTGTGTGTGTGTGTGTGTGTGTGTGTGTCTGTGCTGGTGTGTGTGTGTGTGTGTGTGTGTCTGTGCTGGTGCGTGGGCGTGGTTTTCTCTCCTGTGCACCTTAATCCTCAGTTGTATTCATTGCTACTCCTCAGTGTGGACTGCTGGTGGCTGTTCAAACGACTCGTCTATTCCTTACTTGTTTGCCGTGTGCATGGGACCCCTGGGAGGCCATTGTGACAGTCTCCAGGGGCCCACGCATTGATTTGATGTAAAAGTCCCTGTCAGCGTGCATCAATTCACCGGACCAAAATGGCCCCTCATAAAAGCAAGCACAGTCTTATCTCTACGCCGCAAAGGGACACTTTCAGCGTGGGTGGGTATGAGTTTGAATTTGAATGTGTGTGTGAGAGACAGGGTGTGAATGTGTGTGTGTGTGTATGTATGTGTGTGTGTGTTTATGGGAATGGTAGAGAGTGAAAAAGAGTGAGACAGGAAAACAGACAGAAAGTTAGTGTGTGTGTGTGCGTGTGTGTGTGCGTGGTGTGCGTGTGTGCATCAAAGACTTGGGGCGTGAGATTATACAGCGTGAGCTGACATTTAAACTGAGTGAGAGATTTGTCAGACCAGAGGCAACAGGTCACATACTAATGGCACATTAATCTCCGTAATTACAAGCTAATGGAGCAATCTCGCCCTCATGTCTATTAAAGTGTGTTTACTTCCAGATTTGTGGTCCTGGCACACGCACCCACCCACCCACACATTTAGAGAGTATATCAGTGCCTGACACTCTTTCTGCAGCTTTGCATGTGTTACTCTGACTCAGCTCTCACACACACACACACACACACACACACACACACACACACACACACACACACACACACACACACACACACACACACACACAGACAGATGGATAGACCTTCAGCTAAAAAAAAATACAACCCAGATGAGCAACAGGGCATGATATTTATACACATCCTTCACACTTTTGCTGTGTATTTGGCTGCAATGGGTAAAACACAGGTTTCTGTCTCTCTGGACGAGTGGGCTAGTGTTTTTCCCTATTGGAAGGCAATACTCGACTGTCATTTTGGGGAGAGGAAAAAAAACGGTGGGCTTGATGGATCTGCAGTTTTTTGATTTCCTGTTTACCGCCCTCTTTCTCGTTTACCGCCCTCTTTCTGGACACACTCGATCGATCCTGTGTTGCCCGAAGGATAGGCACCAACTGGTGCGTCCCTCGCAGTAAGTGATGTTCCGCGAGTCTGGCCAGACTACCCACCCTAAATAAACTGGCAGGGGTTCAGCAGTTGGCATATGTTGAGACGGAGCAAGCTGGCATCACCCCTCTCGGGGGCTTTATAGTTAAAACATGCCAGTGTCAAATGTGGCTGTATGCTGCCACCCAGTCAGTGTTGTTTACCTACGGTAAGACACATCTGTCCAATAAAGACCTTCTATCAGTCATTCAGACTCACTCAGCTGGTCAGATGATTGTGTGTGTGTGTGTGTGTGTGTGTGTGTGTGTGTGTGTGTGTGTGTGTGTGTGCGTGTGTGTGTGTGTGTGCGTGAGCGTTCATGTGTTTCCATAAATTTGTTTTTCTCAGGCTGTTCCTAATGAGTTGGATTGATACTGAGAAGGAGCTGGTACATTGGGAGCAGAGGGGATTTAACTGAATGGGTGGTGACTGGGTGAATTGATTGTGAGCACAGAAGACGCCCAGACAAACTAGCTTTACACCCTCGCTCAGCCTGGCTGGGTGCCCTCAGATGAACCCAAGCTCCTCAGGCAGAAGATGACTGGTGGTGCTTACTGACTGGCTCTGAAGTACTTGTCTACAACCAGGATAGTTTTAAAAGCCAACATTTCACACAAGCTTCTTTTAATTAGATGTGGTGTACTTTTTTCCAGTATGTCTAATATATTTTATCTAATATCAAACCAACATTTTCACATTGTTCTTTTTGTGAATCAGGAACCTGGCACTGATAAGACCCTGCATTGTTCCACTCATAACAGAACAGCGCCAGTGGCCGATTGGGTCTGACCTTATCTGGGCTCTCATAAAGGTTGACTGTGGACTGTGTGGTTCTGGCCCACTTATGGTCCTGATCTGGCCCAGATGTGTCCGACCTGTGATGTTGTCGGTGTTGGTTAATCTTTCTATCTATTTTATCTTTTTCTATCTTTCACATAGCCCTTCTGTCTGTTTCTTAGAGTTTTGTGTTGCAAACGGTCTGCGCTGGTGTGTGTTTGTCTCTGTCTCTGTGGGTGTGCATGCCTAGGTGTGTGTCTCTGTGTGTAGTTTTCTCTCCTGTGTGTGTGTGTGTGTGTGTGTGTGTGTAAGTATATATACTCTTTTGATCCCGTGAGGGAAATTTGGTCTCTAAATTAGTGAAACACACTCAGCACACAGTGAGGTGAAGCACACACTAATCCCGACGCAGTGAGCTGCCTGCTACAGTGGCGCTTGGCGAGCAGTGAGGGGTTTTCTCTCCTGTCTCCATGTGATATTTTATGGTAATAGGGTACTGGTAGTTCAGTGGATAGCATCATTGCCTTCAACGGAGTAGGCTTGCTTCTTGGCTAAAGCACAATGTTTTTTGAAGTTGCTGGATTGGTTAATATTTGCATCTTCTATTACGGTTCTACAGTATCTACAGTATATGGGGGAAAGAACTTTTGGAAATAAAGTATTCAATATTCAATTCAATAATGATTGGACTCCTTACCTTGGAGTAAACAAGACCTGATCATCTCTCCTCACAAAGTCTTCATCTCCTATAGAGTGCGGTGGCATACTGGCCCGTTACAACCAGGTCAAGTTCGCTAGCCTCATTTTTATATGGGCAATTCCTCACCCAATTTATGAGATGCTATTGACGAAAACTGAAAGAATTGTGACAAGGTCTAGGACAGATGGCCGCCAGCAGCTTTAACAAGACTCTGGCAGCTTCTTTAGAAATAAACATCTGTGGAGGACAGGCTGAAGTGATTTCTTGTTTTTACTGTCGTTTGCTGTGCTTGAATCTTTTTTTCTCTCTCTCTCTTTTTTTATTAAAAAGTATTTCTCAAAAGCATCTCAGAATAAGAAAAAAGGCAATGAAATTGTATGCCAAGGTTCATGCAAAGCATGCACAATACAGTACAGTGAATATGCCAATTTTGTGCAGTTTTAACAGGAAGGAATTTATTTCCACAGGGTTTTCTTGAGGGTCAAGATTTCATTATTCACCTCCCTACTGAATTTTGTACATTTCATTCACTTATTGTCTCTATTTGTTTGTTACTGTACAGTGAAATGTTTCCAAAGTAATTCAGTAAATATGCCACAGAAGTGTGTGATGATTATTAGATGTATTTCTAAGTATGGTATATAAGTGTATACTGTATGTATTATATAAGATAAATTATGCATCTTACTACCAGTATGTCCTTGTGTTTGCCTGTATGTTCCTGTAATGAGATTTATGCAAAACGTCAGAAGGCTACACCGGAAAACAGTCACATCACATCTAATCACATCCATTTGTCGAGGATAAGATTGATTCTGAAACATAGATGGTACAAATAATGATAAATAAGCATAGGTGTAGAGACTATACTTAAAATAGTGGTATCAAGTTCAATGATCAGAACAATGTGGATGATTGTAAAATTACATTTAAATTATTAAATTATCATATGGTTTTGTACAAAACAGATAATATGGAATTTAAAAAGCAGGTTAATAGTATAACCAATTTGACGATTGCTGAATCACTGTCAGAATCAATGTTATCGATTGACAAGCAGATGTGCTTAGACCTGTTTTCCGATATAGCCTCCTGACGTTCGGCATTATCCTTATTTGCTGTATATAAGTAACACTAGTTAACAGATTAGATATTTCTTTGAAAAAATGCTGTATATTGCAAAAGATATAAATAAAGATAAACACATGATATGTCCATGATAGGCTACTGAACACACATAACTTACCTTCTTTAAAAGGGATGAAATAAACCCATCACACAAGCCAACAGATATACACAGTATATTTTTTCTTTCATGTGATCTCAAGTTAATCTCCTTACTGAGAGATAAATGCCCACTGTGCCTGGGGGCTCACAATCTGTGGTTCAGTATATTGTGTCCCCAAGGAGAGGATGTCTGTAATTGACTGTCTTTGATTGGCTTCAACTGTGGCCACTATCCCTTGAGGGAACGATTGAGTTAAGTTGTGATCAATGTCTATAGGCCTCCAACCACACAGCATTCTTTATGGAACTGATAAAGTTGTCTGTCCTTTGTGCCTTTTTTTGGGCTGTGTGCTTCTGAAAAAGTGTTATTTCTTATAAATAAGGGGAAAAATAGATACATTGATCCTGGCTTTCATGGAGAACTTGGAAAGGCTTTCACGCCTTTTTGGATTGTGGGATTTAGTGGGCTTTTTGTTTTAAATAAAGGTTGGAGAGCAACGACACATGTCTGCTCCCCATTCAAATGATCTTATGCACACACACACACAGACAATAAGTCATTGATCTCTTCATGTGGTTTATTGCAAAGCAACTTGCATGGCCCATTAAATTGAATGTGAAATTCACTCCATAATTAAAGCTTTCATCTGCTTGCTTTTTTGCATGCTGTGAAGAGTCTCACAGCTCACACCATGATGCTGTGCATGTGCCTGCACTTGGCTTTGAACAATTTAAACACAACAGTATACAGTATGTTTCAGTCTGTAAGATATGTTATCTCTGACCGTCCTCTTAATTGTGTATTTTTATTGGTCTGTATGTATGGATGTGTGTCTGTTTAAGTGTGTTTATGCATGTAGGTGTGTGTACTGTAGGCCTATGTGTATGTCAGGGGTCGGCAAATAGTGGCCCGCGGGCCAATTTTGGCCCGCCATCTATTCTATCTGGCCCGCGAGATGACGTTAATTTGCTGTTTAAATAATAAAAAAAATAAAAAATGAAATTTTTTTTAACCCCATGTTTTTAAAAAGAAAAAAAGGCCTACAGCAATCCCATCAATTTCAAAACATTTATTGAGGTATAGATGATAGTCCTACTAAAGTGACAAAACAACAGGTGGAACATCCTTGCAGTTATCCATGACGCACAGGTCGGAACGGTATTGGCACGCGAGTGCGCGTAATCTTGTGCAAAAAAAAAAAAAAAAAGTGTCCTGTCTCCCTCTTCCAGTGGGCAAGGTCAAAAATAGCCTATGTTTCGTTAAATTAATAGGCTTGGCATTAATAAATGCAGGCAGGCTCAACACATACCTCTGCTTCCATTCTTCTTTGTAGGTCCTGCATTCTGAATCAATTTTTCTTTTCAAGGCTTTTGACAACGACATTTTGCATCGATAACTAGCATATAGCAATGTTCAGCTAATCATTTACACGTCATCCAAAAGAATAATATTTGTACACATTAGTTACGGCAAGTTGCTAGGCAAGTCGCCTGTTTCATGAGAGACGACAGGAGATGCAGCAGGCGGCATAAAAACAGCGCACATAAGCAAATAAACGTTTTTAATGGAATTAAATTAAATGCATTTTAAAAGTTAGATGATGTTTATTTTAATATAATATAATAATTCATAATTTAAATAGTAGGCCTATACCCCCCCCCCCCCCCCCCCCATTACAAAAGCTATGGCCCGCGATGCCATTGTCTGAAAAAAAATTGGCCCGGGTCCAAACGTAATTGCCGACCCCTGGTGTATGTGTTTGGTGGCTCTTGATACATGGGGTGATATGAGGACATTGTGTGTGCATGTGTATATGTATGTGTGTGTGTGTGTGTGTTAGTGCGTGTGTGTGTGTGGGGGGGGAGGGATGTTACAAGGAGGAGAAACTGGTAGGTTGTACTGTGAGGGGTTAAGTGCCTCACCTGCGGGTACCGGGTGTCGTTCACACTGCCCAGCCATCTGCCACCCCTTTGGCAACCTCTATAAATGGTGCCGCTGCCTTCAAATATGCATGAGGTCATAAATGCCATGATCTCAGGGCATCGCTGTGCCTCTATACAGAGACCAAACCATCTGACTCCATCACAGTGTGCAGTACTGCTGAATACTGGCAAAGTGATTTTTATCTTTAGTCTTCCAAGCCCTTGCACAGTTCAGTTGTATAAATTGATGTCCTGTTACCCTCTGTATCCAGAATGTTGGAGTCTTTCCGCCTCATGCAGAGTATAATATCCACATCATTACCAGTGTCACTTTATTGTCATTTTGATAGGCCTCAAAAAACAGTACTCAGAACTCAGCATAGTGAATTAGAACACTGCAATGGTCCTTGAGATATGTTCCTTTATGTTTAGTTTTTTTAATTTCAGCTTTTATTTCTTCTTTTAAACATTTCAGTTTTGCACCACTCTTTTCTGCTGGGTTTGAGTACTAGTCGGTGTTTTCAACACGGTTTCATCTTTTTAAATACATTTTTATTGGTATTGAACTGATATGAAAATAAATAAAAACAACACGCTTCCGCTTTATTTGTCAAAGTGGAGTGGATATAACTGTGGCCAGAGAGCCGCTAGCGTATTAAAAGACATCACTTTAACAGCCATTAAAAGTCTCTTATCCGAGCCCATTAAGAAGTGACAGACTTTCCCGCAGGCCAGTTTGTGTTCTAGGCACGCCTGTGCAGGTCAACTGTGTTCATTTCTCAGTGATCACCTTCAGACTGAGCACCTTCGCTGATGGGAGCAGACAGTGCAAGTCCTGATTGTCATTATGTGTGGTGATGGAAGTGTGGGTGAATGAGGCATTTAGCTGAATGAGGCTATTTATTCCTGGTAGTGCTGCTCATTCAGATATAGGGCTGTGCAGGACTCTGATAAATGCAACATTTAACCCAGTGTTTTGGCTAGGTTTGTCTCCATCTAGTGTGAAAATATGAAGCTCACATACTAGCCTATTTCCCTCAGTCCTCAGGACAAATTATTATGACATCTGTGCAAATGGATACTTATAATGATGTTGAGCTGTGATTCCATTCTTGTTTAATTATGCATTACGGAAACATGAATTGTCACCAATAAGGTCAAATACACTACATACTACTTCATACTTGTTACACACATACACATGCACTTCCATCCACACACTCACTCACTATCACATACACACACTGCCATTGCTGTACTGTATGATGCATGATGTTCTGTCTTTGTTTTTTTCCCCCTTCACATAGTACTAACTACCTGTATGTACAATCAGAAATGTTTTGGTCAGACAAAGTGTATTTTGGTCATGCCGATAAAACTCTATTGATTTGAAAATTGAATTGACAGAGAGAGAGAGAGAGCGAGAGAGATATAATCTGTTCTTTTAACACTTAATAAACATAACCTCTCTCTTGGAAGGAAATGCTGGCAGGTTTGGTCATACAGCCTACCTGTTCATCATGATTGATGTGTGTTGGAGGTGGGGAAAGAGTTGATGATTCCTCTGTGTGTGTGTGTGTGTGATTGTGTGTGTGCGCAGCTTACCATAGCATTTATAAATGAATCAAATCTAAATCAATATTATTAATGTGTTTAACAATATGGATGACTGCAACAACAAATGCAATTTTAAATTTGAGAAACATTAGACCTACAAATTGATAAGAGTAAGAGACACCGTTGGTTGATGTGGTGTCTTCCCTGTGTAATGACAGTCGTGCATACACTTAATCAAACTTTTCCCTAACCCATTTTCTGTTTGGCATTTCCCAACACAAATGTTCGAAAGCTAAACAACATCTGTGACGAACGATAATTGGGTTAAGTTCTGACGTGTGTAAACAGCAAACCTCATTTCTGAAGAAAAATTCAGGTTGGTTAATGTAGCCTATTGATTTTTACCCAAGATTTCTTCAACGTGGGAGGCTGCTGCATTTAAAATCCACCCAAACCTTTGAATGATAATAACCATCAGTGCCATATTCTATTTACTATTCGCCAGCACTGCGTGCGTGGGCTGTAGCCTTTCACTCAGGATACAGGCCTACGCTGTGCACGTTTTCATCAAAAAAGAGTAAGTGGGAAAATCATGAAACACCACGTGGAACACAATACCTCACAAGCCCCGTTACAAATGGAATCACGTCTTCAAGTTCTTGCCACGACCATGACCTCCCCAAGGAGTCATTAGCTTGGCACTGGCATTCATATGCCCCACACGCACATGCCTACCGGCTGCCCACGTTCAGGTGACGATAAAGCATTTAATTATTTCAGAATGTAACTTCTGAAAAATAGTTTCTGTCAGACCATGAAAATAGTCCTCAGTGGATTCTGGCATGTACATTTTGTCTGATCATCTTTTATTTTTCAACCACTGAAGCATAAAGGTAATTTGAATTTCTAAAAGCTGAACTTTTAATGAAAAGAGAAAACATCGAAGCAGCCATGGCCCAAGTCAAGCGAGCATGAGGCATCAAAATCCATCGGTTGGGGATTTATCTGAGTTCTACTAATACAAATGCAACTATGTCTATACCTATACTTTTTTACGGTTTTAATCAATGCAATTTGCCGCCAGTCCAATGACAAGACGCAAGAACTAAAATCAATTTTAACTGCAGTCATTTAGACCTACTTTACGAGAAACCAAGTAAAGCTACTTAACAGTAGCTACACGATAGGTTAAATGAAGGTCAGAAGAAATTTCGAACGTCAGCTGATTTCCTTACCATTATACTGTTTTCTGAATTAGGCCTACAGTGCAGTAGCCTACAATAAGCCAGCTCATATCAATCACATTGTAGCTATCTCACCTTTGGCCAAGACGGCCATTTATTGGAACAGGAAGACTCACAGACTACTATATAGGGCAACACAGGGGTAGTCTCAGCCGCACAACACACAAAAAGGGTTTACCACACACATCTACACGAGGATAAACACATGAGGTACAACTAAAGAGACTAACACGCTAACAAATACACAACATGCTAAACGTAACTACAACTATTATAACCGACATTACACATTCTAGCATTCACTCGCACTGCATTCTGGGAGACACTCATTCAACGTTAAACATGTACATCCACCGACGCTACAATATGCATTTCTGCAATAGAGTGCAGTGCTAGGCAATGAGTTTAAATAATACGCAAAAACATTGCATTACGTGTGTAATACGCAAAATATTCTTGCATAGGGCCTAAGTGCAAATAATTTCTCCCAAACGTGGAGAAACGGGTTTAATGGCTCAGAAAACTGAACTTTTGACACTGGAAGTTTATTGCAATTATTTTTTGAAACGGATAGAATGCAAGTGTGAAAGTGAAATCGACATGCCACCGTATGTTTGATTCATTTCAGTTTGGTCATTGAACACAAGAGTGCGCTACTGTCATAAATTTCGGCACCGTTTGTGTAGGCTAAATGTGTGAGTGAATGAGAGAGCATCCCTACCTAATGTTCCTTTGTTCTATTAAAACTTTTCTCTCAGGATACAGACTATAGACAGTCACATGAAGACGTTCTAAAGGCACTAGGTTATCTCCTAAAAGTGGTCTGATGTCTTTAAGTGTTTAATTTGTTTATCTAAACTCAAAGAATATAACACTAGTAGTGCCACTGTGAAAGAAAAGTTGCTTAATTCAATTATGCCAAATTATGGAGAGACCTTGGATGCATGTAGCCTGCCTAAGTTAAACCTGAAACATCTGAAGCCATGTTCTCAGGAACAGGTGAGCAAGTTGTGTACACGGAGCACGCACACACACTCTCATACACACAGGGAGAGAGAGAGCGGGAGAGAGAGACCCAACGTCGATATTAGTGATGTAACAGGAAGCCACTGTGGTGGATCTCTTTCAAGCTACATCGGCTCCAGACCAGCGCACTGCTACAGTTTTGGATAGTTCACTTCTACACGTCGCCTCTGCATCAAGGTGAGGAAGAAGTATGATTTTAACATCAAATATGTCTACTTAAAATGTATGGTGATGTATTGTAGCGCTGTCAAACAGCAAACAGTGTCAGTTTTATTATACAGGTCAAAATATTGGGTAGAGCCCAAAATAAGGAATAGGATGTGAGGCACTTGCAGCAGTGCGTAGAGATCGCCGGCGTTTGTGTGTTAAGTTATAAAACAAAATCCCCACATTTGTATCAAAGTATTATCGATTTTAAATGCAGTTTGCCATAAGACAAATAGTTTGTCGGAGCAATATTAGTTATACAGACAGGCTGAACATATCAGATAGTTATTATGCTTGTTTGGAATCTGATGTTCAAACTTTTACATTTTTGTCACACTCCTGCACTGACAGCCATGTGCGGAACGGCTTACCTAGACTACTCTTTAACTAGGCTCCTTGCTTTCATGACAAAACAATAATAGTCAGTGTTATGGCCTTATCAAACCTGTTTCGATACCAACACCTAAGCTACCTGTTAGTGGCGTTTGGCTGTACAATATTCATTGCTGAGTTTGAAGCTGGCGAAAGATTTTGGTAGGAGCACCCTGCTGGTCCGCAGCTGACCATGACCAAGCGTAGAAGCACATCTGTGTGTCTGCCTCTAAACATGAACTTTTCTGTGGATTTCTTGGTTTTGTTTCTTGGTTTTGTTTAGAGGTTCGTGTTTGTTTGAAAGAAAGTTTGCTCTGGGCGCAGCCAAGTGGTTGTGTAATAATTAGTGGAAGTGCATATAGGGGGGCTTCCAGGAGTGGTGGCAATTAAAATTTTAACACAACACACTCTAACACCCACGGTGAAGAGAACGTGTGAGAAAGACAAAGCAGCTTTGATTTTTTTCTGAGAAGTGTTAATGTCATTTGTTCCCCTATTGCGTGATTCCTCTTAATGGACATTGAAATCACCACTGTTGAAAGCTCGGTAGTGGTGGAGCAGACCAATTATGCAATGTTTCCACAAAGTCATAAACAACCTTCATGGTTCCCCATAGTGAACAGGATTGGCATGACTCCGCTTACTGCTTAGCATAAAAAAAACGGTACCACGGATTCCGCTGGAGACCGGAGGAAACGGCACCACGGTCCTCGCCGCTCTCTCTCCCCTCAGGCTTGCTTGACCTGCTTCGCGCCCTCGCGGCTGGATCTCGCCCAGGTCTCCACGCTTGGCTGCGCGTGTTTGATAGCAGATTCTCCCTCCTGGCGCGGCAATATTGCTGGAGGTTCGCAAACAGATACAATGCTGTAGTTTTAAATATGAACCAGTCCTCACTGCTGGTATGTTTCTTTGTACAGTGTCCTCACCTAAGTAAACTATAACAGAGCCCTAGAGAAATAACTGGGTAAACATGGGTGCTTCTAAACATTTATCCTTGTGGTTGGAACCTGTTGTAGGCTATAGCTGTAAAGCATATGTCTAGTTTATCCATGAAACGTTGTTTGTTGATAGTATAAGCCATTTATCATAGTTGTTTGAAAATTCAACCATCATCATCGACTGAACTGTTCTCACACATGAATTCAATGGAGGACCATTGATGAAAGATGCTGGCTGAAGATTAGTGTATTGGTGACATACATGTTAGAGTCGTGAAGTCAGGAAAAATGGGTTGTTGGTTGCATTTTAGGCATTTGGCATTTTTTCCTTGTAGTTGTTTGAATGTAAAACCATAGTCAGCATTCAGTTGTTCTCACAAAAAATTGAAAGACTATTGATAAAAGATTGTTTATGCTGTTTGAGTGCTGGTTGAAGATCAGCTGATTTGTGTGCTGACAGTCTTTAGGTGATCTACACCTTTAAGAAGACAGTCATGTGTCAGGGAAAGTGTGCCTAACTTTGGGATGGAAAAAAAGAGACATAGAATGTTCTGACAACCCTGGGTGTTTCCCAAGTGGACGTGAGTTAAACAAACTGTCAGGGGCTGACACTGGCTTCCTGATTTACTGAGCATGGCTCCAGTGGGGGCAGGAGAGAGAATGTGTGTGTGTGTGTGTGTGAGACAGAGACAGTGAGTGAGAGAGAGAGAGAGAGAGAGAGAGAGAGAGAGAGAATATGTGTGGGAGTGTGTGTGTGGGAGAGAGAGAGACAGACAGAGAGAGAGAGAGAGAGTTTGTGTGAATGTGTGTTTGTGTCTATGACATTTCTCCATCTCTCTTCTCTGAACTCAGACTGGACAGGAAGGCCAAGGAGTTATCGGGTTTCGCCCCTCTGTTGTTCCATGGAGGGCAGAGCCCTTTTTTCCCATGCAGCCCTCAACCCAGCAGGCACCACTCTGGCCCCGTCTCCATGGATGTGTCTCTGAGAACCACCGGCCCTCTCACACTCAGGTCTCAATTGGCCTCTGCACATCAGCCACAGGGCATGGAGGCTGTGACTTCAGTACCATAGAACTTAAGGGTGCAGTTCTCGATTCTGGTGATAGGTTGTTGATATGTAATCAGCGAAGCAATTGTGAAGCAATGCTTTGACTGGCCGTAGAGGTCTGTGGCTCTGGCTGAGCCATTTTGTGTGTTTGCCATTGACTAGGCCAGAACAAACCATTTTTTTTCCCTTTGGAGGGCACACGCTGAAAGGATAACTAGACGGACGTGAGAAGAATTTCACTCAGTTTGACAAGAATACATTGGATTAAAATCAAGGACTATACCTTTACAGCCCTCCTCCCCATTCTTTTAAAATAACCCATTTGAACACAGTACTGGATATCTCTGAGCTTGTTTCCATAAGAACTGCATTCCGGATGTGGCCTCCCATCTGTGGATTAAATCTTCCCCCCATGTCTCTGAGTTCTGTATATTATGCTCTGTCATATGTGAGTAGGTTTTTGGACCTTATGGGGCCACTCGTAGGCCCACTGGGGCCCCATGACGGGCCTCAACCCCCTGCCTCATCAGTCCTGTTTCCTCTCGTCTCACTCCCCTCGTCAAGCAGGATTTGTTGTATTTACATTGAATTAGAATTCAACTAATTCAACTAATTTTGTTTGTCTGCATAGCACCAATAACTCTGACATTAATGTGTAACAAGAATTGGTATTTATACCCCTTGTCATCACTTGTCAGTATACAGGGTATGCATTTAGCTCTAATGCAGTACTCAGTGTATCTAAACCTGATAAAAGAGATCATTTACCTGCATGGTGCTATAAAATTATATAGTGCAGGCGTTCCGGCTCTTTGGCTATGTCAGAAATGTCATTCTCTGTTTTAATTCATTGTGTCAGTGTGCTCTACAGTTAAACTTTGTTATTTAAGGTAAAATAACTACAGTGTTGCTTAAATAAGGCACTCATTCCCATCAGTAGGCCTACATGTGCTGGAATCGAACCCATGACCTTAGTGCTGATAGTGTCTTTCTCTGACATGAGCACATGTTCACATCAACTCTCGTAAATCGCATCCTCTTTAAATGCCAATTAGTATGGTCATCACATATCAATGCACGCCCAAAATAGCCCAGTCAGTCGAGTAAATGTAATCTACAACCATGGCCTAATGCATGGAGAACCCATATCGGAAGACACATTAAGATTATAAAGAGAGCTGGCTGGAAATCGGATCATAATTGCAAATCACCAGCCCCAACAATAGTGGGCCTGAATGAAGCATCTGCTGCTGGGATGCATAAAAGGCCTGAACGGGTGTAATTCATGACGTGTTCTCAGTGGTGCTTATGCAGGTATGGCTGTCTACTGTTGGAATTATTCCCTCTTAACTCCTAAAGATCTGTCTTTGCCTCCGTTTAAGCATGAGTTTATTACTAAAGCTATCATATTACTGCCATTCGGGTTGGATAGGAGACGTGATTGTTATGCACACCATGTTCTTGATGCGGTTGCTCATCTTTTAGCTGCTGTACACATGTTAGTGACAGCACTTAGCGAGGTTAAATGACTGATATGATGTTCCTATTTTTCACTGCCACAGTGGATAGTGAACCAATACTAACCTGGGTCTCATCTCTTAACAACCATGGAGCCAGGCAGTTACGACTGTTCTCTAAGTGATCTTACGAAGCTTTGTTAGATATTTCTGTGCATTTCTCGAACATGCTTGTAGCATGAACGCGTGTGCACTGCTCTTAAGAAGTTAAGGGAGCTGTCCATGTAAACAGTGCTGAAAAATATTCTAATTTGGATGTTATCAGGTGATATTAGTTGCCATTTGAACTTCATAGGACCTACACGTCTTACTTGACTACATGACTTAAAGATGAAGAAAGAAACATAAGAAAAAAAGCATATAACTTAATAAACCCTCCCCTGGTATGCCTATGACGCACACATACAGAAATATGGCTAATTAGATTGAAATTAGATTATTGGACTATTGTTTGTTGCATGATGCGGGAACATTTGAGGCTTAGGCTACTCAAGCTGTCCAGTGTTTTGGGTGTCATTGAAGAAGGAACTTGAAGAGGAAGAGGTTGATTAAGACTAAATAATATAGGTCTATGACTGATTTTGATGCAGCACAAGTCTTGTAGGTTTAGCCATAGGCTATGCCCTTTACCCTGCTCTCCCCTATTTTTTTAAATAAAAAAATCTACAAGCAAATTGAATTAGAACTATTCCGCCAAAGTCTCATTTCATAACATTGCCAATTATGTCCATTTTAATCATATTATGGGCATGAAATATAGCTTTTTTCAGCTAAAGCTGATTCACTGCCTTTGAATATGAAGACAAAAAATGGGAGCATAAACAGTAATGTTAAATGTATTCTTACTGTAGTTGTACAGTACAAGTCCCTGTATGTCCTCTTGGTGACCTCGGTGAGAGGTTCATGTTAAGGCGCTCTGCAACACACATATGGCCTGTTGGTCTCCAACAGGTAGCTTGCGAGCTACCAGTAGTTCTCCACCTGTTTCTAAGTAGCTCTCCAAAAGGTTTGAGGAAGATGCTCATAATTCTGATAACCCAGTCATTTGGGAAACATGTTAAAATTCCTATGAAATGAAATTCACAGTCTACAAAGAGAGAAGGTAAATGAGTTGAAAGGAAACTTTAAAAAGCATACAAATCTTATTCAGCGATTTTGGGTGGAGATCAGCTATGTGAATACATGGCATGCTACCACTAACGTGAAACCTCTCGGCCATGTCAATTTTGTCAATGTAGCTCTCGGAGGAAAAAAGGTTGGAGACCCCTGTCTTGGGGTATACTTGAAGTGGCTCTTTCCCAAAACGATAAATCAAATAAGAATAAACCAATCACAGTTCCACTAAAATTAGCTCAATGGTGTTTTATGCCCCCAACTTCATCTTCCAGGGAGCGCTGCCACCGCTGACTTAAAGGCACCTAATCCTAAACCTAACCCCAACCCTAATCCTAACCCATGCCTAACCCTATTGCCTTCCAGGCAGCACTGCCTTATGAAGACAATGTTGACCTTGAATTTCCTTACTTTGAATTTCCCCTTGGGGATCAATAAAGTACCTATCTATCTATATATCTATATATCTAGCGTTGGGGGCATAAAACTAACCTGACTCTCGCCAGATGAATTTCGTTCCGCTTAGCTCCGCCTAGCTTCACTCACATCCATCTGGGACCTCTTCCATTGAGAGTGATTTCAGCACGAGATTGTATGGTAGAGCCAATCAGGACGCAGGGCGGGAGTTTCATAGATGTGACATAGCGTAGAAGCGAATGTGAGACTGTTATCAGCGTCACGGGTTGGCTTCGATGTGAGTGGTTGAAGTAGCACGTCAATAGATGACGGACAAGTGGCTTATTCAATCATATGCAAGCATTTTTTGATTAGGCCCAGCCTTCTGAAGCAACACTCCAATGGATTGGTCCCAGATGGATGAGTGGAGCTAGGCGGAACGAAATTCATCTGGCGAGAGTCAGGTTAGCATAAAACACCAAGAAACCTAAAATTACTGGAAAACAAAATGAAAAAAAAATAAATATAAAAATGCATTACAATGGAAGATATAGCGTTTTGGAATAGAACTCTTCACTTCCTTTTTGATCAAATGCGTTGCTTATGAAACCTTGCTTCAGTACTACGCTGTCACTGGAGGTCTACACTTGAGGGTAGGGTAGACCACACAATTCAGACTCATATAAAGTCATGCAAATAAATCCGGTCTTGCATTACTGTTGCCCCTAATGTTCGTGTGAGTGTTGCATCACCTTTGAGGACATGCCTGACCTATGCACCAAACGGATGCAGGATACACATGACAGTCGTGGCCTACTGGTTAGGCCTTCGGCTTGGAACCGAAAGGGTTACCGGTTCGATCCCTGACCAGTGGGAATGGCTCAAGTGCTCAGGGTTAGTGTGTGCTTCACCTCACTGTGTGTTCACTAATTCACGGATGGAATAAATGCAGAGACCAAATTCCTTACATACGCAAGTATACTTGGCCTAGAAACCTGATTTACATTTACATACGCATTGTTATAAATCTGTGAGTGTTTAATGATGTTCTTCAGCTACGATGGTTTGGGAAATGCTCCGTAAATTGTAAGACACTCGTAACAGGGACTTAACAAAGTTAACAAAGTTAATGTACCGTAAAACTCCAAATAATAGCCCGGGCTTTTATTTTCCCAAATCGCCAAATTTCACCGGCTAGTATTAGAGACAGGCGTCTATATGAGACAGGCCTTTAATTCCCTTTACACAAAACTTTTCCTCTGCAAAGATGGAAAATATTACCAAATTAATTATTTCAAACACACTGAATGTCTACCTATATGACTAGGCTATCTAATGACAATTACGGATCATCATGCATTTAGTGTTGAGGTGTTGTTCATTGAGTGAGATACAGTAAGATCCAAATAGCGGGGATAGCCAGAACAGATTAAACACTTTTTAATCAAACGTAATTTACAAAGAGATCGTATCACACTGAAAGCATATATTTTGTCACTAGCAACCTAGCCTATATCGTCCTTTGTCAAATGCAGTTCCATTATCAGCCCTGACCAAAACCATTCAGTAATTATTTATGCAAAAATGGAACGTGCGTAATGTTGCATTCTCCCTCCTTTTCAGCACGAATGAAACAGCATGAGAGAACATGAACCATATGCTTTCTCCCGTATTTTATTTGGCAAATTTGGCAACAGTCAGCTTACATTTCAAATCATAGCCTACTTCTTTCTCTTTATCGCCACGGCAGTACATTTAGAACAAAGAATAACATTCGCGAACCTTTTTGTTTTGTTGCCAGCATAAAAACAAGCTTACCATAGGCCTATCCGCAAATTTTAAACACAAGGGATGAATTGAACGATGACGAAGTCGGACATATAGGCATAGCTCATATTGAAAAAAGTTATAGAATTTGGAACCCTAGCTTTTTTCCCACCGCAGTCTTTTAATGGCATCTAATCATAACGTTAGCGTGCGCAGTCTGCACCATACTCAAGCCCAAATCACACCAAAGATTAGCAACGAGATGAGCTGCAACATTCTATTACAGCAACTTGATGCAACATTATAAAACCTTGCAAATGTGACTAGACATGGTGAATGCTTTGCGACAGCTTGCAACGACGTGCAGCATCTAATTCACACCCAATAAGACGTTCTAAATGGAACGCGATCATAATTAAGACAAGAAGATCTCCAGTAGATGTAAAACTACGACACGCATTGACAGTGAGATGCCGCCGCTGTTTGTAAGATCAAAATAAGACGTTCTAAATGGAACGCGATGTAATTAAGCTGTTCAATTATTTTCCATGCGTCTTGGAGAGGTATGTGTGCTGACTGGGAACTCCTTTCTGCAACGGGCTTTAAACAGACGATCTGACGGGTTTTAATACAACCCGGAACTAAAAAACAGACCAGGCGTCTATTGGAGACCGGCCTTTAACCCAAACCTGTACCCACGCCAGGCGTTTAAAAGAGACAGGCGTCCATTTGGGACTCGGCTATTATTTGAAGTTTTACGGTAGCCTACTTAGGCTTTTGATGGTTTTGGGAAACTTGGCCTGATTTAGTACAGTACCAGTATATTTCAGTATCAGTAGGGTCTAGTGGAATATTGATTCATCCCAGGGGATAATCACAGACCATCTTGGAAACAACAGTTGTATACAACCACATATTGAAAATTTCCTTCTGAAGCCTCTGATGTTGTTTTCTCCCTGCCCATGTGCTAGATTTCCTCATCAGGAGATGAGCAGAGACACAGACTCTCAAGGAGCTCTTCATGCCTTTAGATGCTCCAAAATGATACTGCTTGGATGTCAGATCCCTCATCTCAGATCACCCTATGTATGAGTTACAGTCATTGACAGGGGTTCCCCCAGATACAGCTCTAAGCGTAATAGTGGGTATCTGAACATGGTTAAGTAGAGGTCTAAACTAGAGCAGGCAATTCTAGGATAGTGGTGTTGTATGAAAGCAAGCATGCCAAAATGAAAGCCTAGTGTTATTGCCATGCTACAGTGCATTGGGGGAAACCCAGATTGAAAATCCACTCTGAATACCAAATCCAATCTACTGGCAGGACGACTAGACTAGGTCTGCCCAGAATTCCATTCTTTGGTGTGGATATTTGTGGCACTCTTGATATGCAAATATGCTCTTTAAAAGGACCTAGACAAAAAAAAAAAAAAAAGATTCGGGTAACATCCTCTGTTTGCTCATTGTCTGCCGTCTCCACTTCTTGGAAGCCTGTTCAGTCTCAGCTGTAACAGACAATACCCAGTGGGAACTGCTCGCATATGGCTGCAGTCATGTGGTTGGTGAGGAGAGAGACAGGAAATGTTTCAAGGCCTAAAACAAAGGAATCACATGGCCGCTCGTCCTCCACCACTGGGCATGCCAAAAGCTCTTGATTTAAAAGGGAAGCGACGGCAAGGCCACGCAGATGTCACAGACACTCAGGCCCAACTTGGAGTCGCATGCATGTTTCCCCACGGAAAACGGTTTTCACGGGCGGGGACGTGATTGGAACAAGGGGGTGTGTGCACACAAGAATGACTGTACCTGTGTGTATACTAAAAACTTTTATGGGACCAGAGAACTCTTCACTGCCTACAGAACTGTTTACTTACAGGCGTATCCTGACACAAGTCTGTTAAGCTCTAGCCAGGACAACACCATACCGACTGTCAAATCGGGATTTAGAAAGGGTCCAGGGATCTTTCATTCACTTCCAGTTTCCAAGGAGCATAACCAGTTGTTAAATTAAACTTAAATCACAACTTTAAACTGTTACCAAGTACAGCAAACACATCTTTCTTGTAAACTGAAGTTTTAACGGTTTGAAGTAGTTTACTCAGTTTCAAAGAAAACACCTGTCCATGTCATTTAACACTTATACCATCAGAGCAGCCATTGATTGTGTTGGAACAACAGCGCTGCTAGCTGTACACTGTAAACCCAAACAAACTCATAACTATTATTTTTTTCTAACTCAAAAATGCAAAGTCTAAAGAGCAACTTAACTGTTTTGAGTGTTACCTAGATTACCATGATCCTTTGCAATAACATTAAAATGATCAAACAGTAATTTTGATATGTTTTTGCTCATGCTAATTGCACTAAAATGCTAAAATGATTTGGGAAATTTCTCTTTAGGCTCTGCTTTGACATGTATGGTTTATTCCCACCATAAGTGAGTCACACCATCACTCAAAGTCAACCTAAACAAAAGATAAGTTATCATAACTCATTTGTTGAGAGTATAGGTTATCTTGAGGAATTGACTTCAATCTTCAACCCTTTGCTCAAGTAACACCTAAGTGACAAAAGAGTTGCAAGATGGTCACCAAATGCACTGACCTGAGTGCAGAGGGCAGTTATTTCACCTCTGGCAATGGAGCTGAAGTATCTCATTTGGAAATTAAATTGTAGTTCTATTTTTTTACAAAGCTGTGGATCAAATTGTAGTAATATACTTGTGTTTTGGACTGGCTTTGCATCATGTGCACTGTGGCTTGTAGGTCATTTTCTGGGCATGGAAAATAACAGGTTGTGGTTAGGAGCAAGCCCATGAAATCATCATTAGTGTGTAGAACCCTTCCACTCTACTCAGTTCCTCAGTGTAATCTCATTCACCGCACTGACAGCTTGAAATGTCAAATTGCCAGAGTCATGGGCAGTGGCTACCGACCAGCAAATTCTTTTCATTTCTGTCACGAGCGAGCTGGGGAACCCCACCCTCCGCATCTTGTCAGACTTCATCCGTCTGCCTGCATGCAGTGACAGTGAGCACTGTCATGGGTAATAAGCCAGAGTGATGTCATAAAGCATGCGTAAAAAGGTGTGTGTCAGGTTGCCCCGGAGATGGAATCAGAAGCAGCTGTTGGGGCGGGAGCTAGACCTTGGGAGAAGGGAGAGGAAGGAATACAGAGTGATATGTTTGTGTTTGCGCCTTATGGACACTTAGTAATCACATACTCTTAAGACATGCCACCAGCACCAGCACCACCCACGCTTGCCCACCCGCCTTCTCACCACAATAAACGGAAAAAGAATGTGAAAGTTCGACAAAACCAACAGAGCCGAAAGAAAAAACAATGAAATATCACCAAAATTGGCCAAAACAAATCAAAGCTTTTGAACATTTGAGCCCAACAAGTTCCTCACTTCCCACTGTGAGGAACTCCCAGAGAACCTGAAGCCCTCTTAGATCGGAGTGAGGCATTTGGAAAAATAAACAAACAAGTCTCCCACCTCTCAGTTCTGGTGGTGCTGATGTGCTGACCTTTTAACATTGGTCCACGGAGAACAGATATAAAATAGCAATTTTGGCTCATTCTGGCATATTGTACATTTTATGTTTATTAATGTGCAACGTCCATGTCAAATAAACCTTAAATAAAATAAATAAATAAATAAATAAATAAATAAATGTGCTGGCTCTGCCCTGCTGCAGTCGGGCCTGTTGCAGTCTTGTCCCCTTCCGAGTGTCCGTCTGCTGGCCGATTGAGTGATCATGACACTGCGTAGTTGGCCGCCCTCCACTGTCCGTTGGCCCACAGTGCTCTTTTGCTTACCAAGCCGCTGGCTGGAACACGGGGCCAGCGGGTCAGATGTCCCCAACTGTTTGTATCGGGATGCGAGGAGTTTACTCGCTCCAGTCCAGTACGATCAACAAAAACACTGAAGCGATCGCATAACCTGGGCAACAGAGAGGCTCAGGGAGAATGTTTGGTTATGAAAACAACGGCCTCACTCAGAGGAATGTGCGTGTATATTCAACACAGCTTGAACAGTAATGGAGACTTTTATGTGTTAAAAAAAGCCTCTCCTTGGGTAGCTCTTTTGTAGCATTTGAATCCAGTGACCTGCACAAGAGATGAAAGATGAAAGGGCGAGTGGAATTTTTGGCAACACTACTCTTTAAAAAAAAAAAAAATACAACATTTGGGGGACTTTTTAAGCCTTTAATTGGACAGTGGATAGAGTGACAGGAAGCGCGTAGGAGGGAAAGGTGGGGTGGGATTGGGAAATTACCCTGGCCAGACTCAAAATTGGGCCCCCCTTGGGCACATGGACCCAAATATGGTATGGCCACTGCAACCAGTTGCGCCACAACGCCCTCCATCGCAACACTAACTTGACCCTGCTTCATAAGATTAGCATAAACATGTTTTGGCAGATGCCATACACGTCATGACAGCTATGTCCAGTGATTAGACTGTGGCATGTCACCATTAAGGGAAGTGGCCATGACGGCTCTCCAAATTGTGTTTTCCATAACGGCTGAATATCATGTGCCATTAGGCTATCATAGTATCATGTAGTCATGAAAATGATTTATCATGATATAATACCGTTACATCATTGGGCAATGATTGTTATGATTATTTATGACAACATATTGTATGACAACTGCCATGACAAAGATTGTGACATGCTGGTGTGTGTGTGTTATGAAGCACAGTTCAGGGAAAGTGTCACTGAATTTGTTGGGTGTTTCCTCTCTGTGAAATAAAAACACTACGTCCTTGTTGTTTATTGTTTCGGGGGGTTGGTATTCCTTGGGTAGAAGTTCATCTTAGCAATTCTGACACAGGGACCAAATTCACAAATTTACAGTGTTTCCCACAGAATTGAATTCCATTTGTGGTGATTGGTTTGCAGAATTAACTTGAATACAACAGTTTTTAACAAATTAGCAGAGCGTGGTTATGTTGCTAATCAGATTTAAGCACAATTTAGTACATCCTGGAAAATCATTGTGTGGTGGTCAATGTTGATATTGTGGTGGGCCGCCACAAATAAGTCAATGTATGGGAAACACTGACTTAAAAAACTTTCTTCAAGTGGTCACAATCTAGTCTGTTGAGCAGCTCTATCATGCCTCAAAGCTGTAACTGCCCTGCCTGTGTTACTACAACCTGCTTAACTTTAGATGTTTAAATTGATGTGACCATGATGAATGAATATAAATATTCTGTGTATATCATACAGCTATGTTATTTACAGATATTTAGCTCATGGGTGAGGGATAATGTTGATTTATAAAGAAAGTGAAGGAAATACCCGAAACATCTAGTTTTGCACCTCATATTAAATACAACTTGAGACCCAGTCAACCCTTGAGTCTTGCTTTTCAGGTCTTACTGTGAATCAGGCTAGTGCTTACGTAACGGCCAAAGATGGATTGCTGTTGGATGATCCTGCTTCCTTTACTGGCCTTGGCCCCCAAGGTACAATTTTATTCTCATTCATTTTAATTAAATGTCTTTGGCAGTCTCCGCGATGTCGCGTTAGTACAATGTTTGTTCAGCTAAAGCGGTGGTGAGGGTTTTTGCTCAATGATTGTTTATTTGTCTTCGCCTCATATCCAGTCTGGGTCACTGAACTTTCCTGTAGACTGAACTTTCCTTCAAATTGTTATGTAACACTTTATTTCCTTAGACTTACCATAGTTGGATCTTAAAGGTTGCATTGTATGGTTGTCTATACATTTTATTTACTCTTTGCAGTATAAAGAGAAGCAGGTGTGGTAATGTAAATTTTTACTTGAATAATAATTATAACTGACAGAGCTCGGTTTGTGACTACAGGTGTTTGTTGTGGCCCACCAAGATGACAATAAGACTGGCATCGGCAATATTAGAAATAAGATTGTCACTGCCCAGTTTGAGTGCTATCAGAAGATCACTAAGGACACTAAGCTTCACAGGCGAGGTAAGACATCTCAAGTCTGATTTGTCGCCCACAGGTACAACAGTAGATAGATTGCTGTTCAGCTGTTGGGAGATCAGGGGTGTGGTAGGGAAATGTACAGTGCCATTACTTGTAGCCCCCTTAGGACTGAAAAATAACAAAACTTCAGGCGGTCTGAACCTATACAGATGTTCAGTCCCATTTGCAATGATGTGTGAAGTTTACTTCACTTGTGTAACTGCCACACCCTACATTACGTCAATGTATAAAATGTTATATTTATAAAGTGTTATAAAATGTGTAGAGAAATGTGACAACTTAAATGTTTGTTATATTAGTGTCAGCAAAGAGCATGCAGCAGCTATGCAGCTGTAACTCCCTCCAAGCTGCTTTACTCTTTTATTAAGTACACCCATGTGACAATCCCAGGGAGAATAATTTGAAAACTTCATTTATCAAAACAGCAAACACAATTCTTAGATGGTGTCTCTGAATAACTTTTTTTTTTAATCCGGTAAGAATCCATAAGGATGCAGACTGTAAAAGTACCATTCTTTGTTCCACTTGAGTTTGACCTGTGAGAGAACACAAACCTTTTTTATTCCTGAGGAACCACTGTTTCCCAAATCCTTCCACCCAGAACCTCTCAGAGCATAATGGGTTTTTTTTTGTAAGCTATGTGTCGTGTAAGGCAGCTGGGATACCATTTCAGACATTAGCTACAGAGAGAACCACTTTGTTATTTACATAACATTCACAACTGAGTCTATAAAAATGTGTACAAGACAAAAAGTATTACTCTGATCTAGAGCACATATTCACATCAGTCCAGAGTGAGGACTTCTCCAAAGTCCGTCAGCCACACTCTGGCATTATATATTTTAATGTTTTTTTTTTCTTTGTTTTTTTTCTGGAACATTCTCCAGTGTTGGGAGACTCTATGTGTAATAGCACTTGGGATGGATGGCTCTGCTGGAATGATGTGGAGGCTGGAGTGACCTCAGAGCAACACTGCCCAGACTACTATCATGACTTTGACCCCCTAGGTGAATCACCTCTCCATCTAAATGAATCTCTGTCTGTCTGTCTGTCTGTCTGTGTGTCTTTGTATTGTTTGCACATCTCCAGAACTGCTCATCCGAAAGACTTTGCATGGGATTTGAAATGAATGGCTCATTTATTTATATATTTTTGTATTTTTATTTTTTATTATGAAGGATAACATGTAATGAAATTTTGTTCTACGTCACAGTCAGTACATATGTCCAGAGTACACACACCAGAACACCCTCACAAAAGTTTCTCACAGCAAAGCTATAGGCCTACCTTAGTGAAGGATGTTCTGGGAAATACCCTAAAGTGTTAAGGTTACAAATGTCATAGTGTAAAGAAAGATATGGTAAAATCACACATTACCATCATGCCCTCTTATCAAAACACAGTAAATATGTTAATATCTTAGCAAGCAATCAAACACAAATGTCTTCTGTTGTAATGAGTTTTAAGCAATGATCTATTATCACATCACAGAGGTCATAGGCGAATAGAGGCCCACTGACGGTTGAAGTGTTAAACCATCTCTTTCTTGTCTTATTTCTTTTTTAAACACAGAGGTGGCAACTAAAATCTGCACAGAGAAAGGGGAGTGGTTCCAGCACCCTACAAGTAATAGAACGTGGACTAACTATACTCGCTGTCATCTCCACACCCACGACACGAGGAAGGTAAGCCTCTCAAGGCAGAGGCAGATGAGGAAAGTCCATATTCAGACGATACAGAGCTATATCTAATATATGACAAGGGCAAAGAGTGCTCAAGTGCCTTTTTGGGAAATTGAAAGTCCTCAATAAAATAACCACTACTCTGTGGAGCTTTCATGTTTTGTTTTTTTGTAATTGTTTTATACATACGCTTTGGACAAAAACGTCTGCTAAATACCATAACCATAACCATAACCAAAAACCTTAATAATAGCTTTGTAGACGAGTTAGCTTTGTAGACGAGTCTTATTATTTTGGACTCTGTGGAGTTGTATGGATATGGTCTAATGACTTTGAGTGAAGAGAAACCCCCACTTGTACAACTGGAAAACATTATCTGTGCTCTATTTTGAAAGAGACCCACCCTTTCCTTTAAATTCCAGAAGAACATTATACATAACATTATAATATGTCATCTTAATACACAGTATATGAATTGATCATGTCCACTTGCTGTTAATGGTTCCTCTATGTCCTTTTTTTCCCAGACAACACTAAATCAGTACTACTTGGTCCTCATTGGCAATGGTCTGTCACTGATATCCTTGTTTATATCACTGGGAATATTTTTTCATTTCAAGTAAGTCTCTTAGGCAATCTTAATGAACATCACATGGCTATAATTCCACACGTTTATCAACATATACAGTGACATGCATAGCTACATGGAACAGTTCACCATAGTGTTGAAAGCTTATGTTCAGTGATCTCATTCACCATATATCACAAAATAATAAATCATTGTTTTGTTTTGTTTTTGTCCTTTTCCATTTTTCTAATAGGAGCTTAAGTTGCCAAAGAATAACACTCCATAAAAACCTATTCCTCTCCTTCATATTAAACTCAGTGTGCACCATCATTTTGTTCACGGCAGTGGCCAACAATGAGGATTTAGTCCACCAGAACCCTGTGAGTGTCTTACTGAAATGTGTGTTTGTTATTGTGTCTGTATATTATAAACAAGCAGTGGAGTGGCTATGTCTGTTCTCTATGTGTCTCTAAAGTATATTATGTCATACTTCATGTATTAGTTAACCCTTTCCTAACCATGGAGACTAATAGAGCCGGTGTTGATATCAGGTTTCTCTGGTGCTAAGTGTATGTACAGTATCGTAACACCTAGGGTTGCAAAGGGGCGGAAAATTTCCGGTAAATTTCCAGAAACTTTCCGGAAACTTACCATGGGAAGTTAAGCTGGGGAATTTTGGAAATATTCCAAATTGGAAACTTTAATGGAATTAAAGGTAATTATGGGAATTAATTGGAATTCATGGTAATTAACTGTGAATTTTGGGTAATTCATACAAACTGTTTCATATATAAACAAACATTTTGTTTCGTAATAAGCAATTGGATTTGAATGTTTGTATTTTCGCTTAGCTTAGCATGCAAAGTTAACTAGCATGCTAGCGGGAATCCCATTCTCTGCCTATTGTTTACTAGCATGCTAAACTAGCAACACTGAACTGCCCAAGATACACAAAACCACTCAACAACAAAATCCGATTGGTTGGAACCTTTTTTTCCATGCACATGAACGCACCATAGGTTTCCTTTATGTCTAGCCTATGCTGATTGCTGTGTGCATGTGACTGACTGATGTGCAGGGTACAAATTCGACTGAAATTGCATTAAATCAGGTTGTTTTAACTAATATTATGCTCTAGATGGGGTTTTGTCCACTACATTAAAGTTCCCTGTTATAGACTAACTTTCCATATTAAAAATTCCCAGTTTATTCCCATTAATTCCCGTTTATTCCTGTTAATTCCCATATATTCCCGTTAATTCCCATGGAAAGTTTCCAACTTTGAAAATTCCCGGAATTTTGCAACCCTAGTAACACCTCCATTTATCACCCATTTCGTCCAAAAATTCGAAAACAACAATGTACAAAATAACATTTGATAAATGAACCGTACATTTTTCAGTAGCCATAGGTGTGTAGATTTGAACAAAATCTGGTTTGGTTCTTACCGGGGCTTTTACTGCCGCGCTCAGAGGTTAGTGTGGCCTGGTGGGTCGTCTACTTCCAACCTTTTCAACGGCACATGAATGGTTAGACTGAGAATTCTCGTCGCTACCTCATAATTCCACTGGAGCTCCAAGCGGATTTGTACACGCAGCCTTACAAGACTGTTTATAGCTCTTTGAGTCACTGTAAAATGTAATTTTTGGTACATAGCTAATTTAGATACACTTATGGTGTGGGTGCTTGCGTTTCTTTAGGAATCCGCTGTCTTGGTTTGTATAGAAATGAATAGTAAGTGACACATACACGTAAGAGGATGGAAACACAGGACTCATGGTAATAGGGGGCAATCCGATATACTCCCCCTTGATGTGACACCTGTCCATCACAGGTGAGGTGTTAATATAGAAGTGTATAGTAATTGGTAATCTGTTTGCATTTGGACCTCAGGTGAGCTGCAAGGTGTCTCAGTTTCTGCATCTCTACCTGTTGGGCTGCAACTACTTCTGGATGCTGTGTGAAGGCATCTACCTGCACACGCTGATCGTGGTGGCGGTGTTCGCCGAAAAACAGCACCTCATGTGGTACTACCTGCTGGGATGGGGTAGGTTCACAGACACACAGAGCCCCGCGGCAAGAATAGGGTGCTAAAGTTACACTGAGTTTCTCAAATATGATAGGGAAGTCAAGCACAGCCTGTGTTTGCTTGTCTTTGTTGTATATTGGTTTCCAGGAGGTTCCGGTGTTTATTTTAGTCCTTGTGCTTACGTGTGTTTTTTTGTGAATGTTTCTCTCTGTCTCTCTCTCACTGTTTGTACGTGTGTATGTGTTTTTGTCTCTCTCTCTCTCTCTCTCTCTCTCTCTCTCTCTCTCTCTTCCTTTGTGTGTGTGTGTGTGTGTGTGTGTGTGTGTGTTTTTGTGTGTGTTCTCTCCAGGGTTTCCTCTCGTACCGGCACTCATTCATGCCATAGCACGGAGCTATTACTACAATGACAAGTGAGTCAGCCCAGTACTGTATCTCATACTGCCCAGTACTGTATCTCATACACTGAAACAGGACATCTAGAGACTCTCTGCTCCCTCCAGACTAGTTTCATATTACTGGAGAGAATGATACTGAAAGAGTCCATCATGAAGACATCAACATGACTGGCAAAAGCCACTAAGCTGTGAAACTAGTGCCCTGATACCAATCCCTAGAATGGCTATATTTCTCAGTGACAGATGATAAAAAGTTTATGTTTGTGTTCTGTGTGTGTGTTTTCCACCCTGCAGTTGTTGGCTGAGCTCAAGCACAACTCTGCTTTACATTATTCATGGTCCAATTGGCGCAGCTCTTTTGGTAAGCTAAACACACACACACACACACACACAAACACACACACACACACACATACACACACACACACACAAACACACACACACACACACACACACACACACACACACACACACACACACACACACACACAATCTTTCTGTTTTTCAATTTTTTTCTCAACAGTGCTCTGTAATTTTTTCTCTCTTACTTTCATAAGCCAAGTATGCTTCGATCCCATTCCCCTCCAGTTCTGTGTGCTATATTCTGTAATGTTTGTTCTATATTCTATAGTCTGTTCAATCAAGGCTTTACTTTAATCTTTAAAGTATGGAGATATGCAGCTCCTCTTGTCCTCCTATACTAATGTATAATGTTATTTATTTTTTGCAACGGTATTTACATAACATTTGAAATTGTCTCAAGGCTGTTTACTGTGCCTGAAACCCCAGTGGCTGAATTTGTTGCATCCCTGAAGACACATGACAGTCTGTATCCATAGCCTGCATGAATAGACACCCAATTTGATTTGCCTGGGTTGGCAATAAGTCTATAAAAAATATGCCTATGGGGTTCCACCACCCACGACTCTCTGATGTGTATGGATATCATTGATTATATTAAGCCGGTTTGAATTTTACTCTTCCGTATATTTTTTACAAAGGAGAGACAATGTAATAATTGGGTTATGGATCATATGGATTAATCATAGGGTTATGGATCATGACTGCTTCTTCATCTTTTTCTTTTTCATCCTCTTCTTTTTCTTCTTTTAAATATGACTGTTATTATAAAGTTATAAAGTTCTACTTTGTTTTGATTGACATCATATACTTTGGCTGTAGGTGAACCTGTTCTTCCTGCTCAACATCATCCGGGTTCTGATCACCAAGCTGAAGGTGACCCACCAGGCAGAGTCCAGTCTGTACATGAAGGCAGTGCGGGCCACTCTCATCCTGGTACCACTTCTTGGGATCCAGTTTGTGCTGGTCCCGTACAAGCCAGTGGGCCGAGCCTCCTCAGAGATCCACGCGTACGTGATGAACATTCTTATGCACTTTCAGGTGAGAAAACACAACACAACACAACACAACACAACGTTTCTAACTGTGAATGTATGTTCAGTACGTGCACATACACATGCGTGCAAGCCCACATGCATGTACACACAAACTCTCTCTCTCTCTCTCTCTCTCTCTCTCTCACACACACTCTCACACACACACACACACACACACACACACACACACACACACACACACACAGACACACACACACACACACACACACACACACACACACACACAGACACACACACCCTGAAGCCACTTAACTTCTCCCTCCCCAACTTATCCCTCATGTCGCGCTGAACACACAGTGAAACTGGATTGTCCACTGAGAGCTTTAAGCAGGAGTTCAGTTACAGTATGAATGTTTATACTAGTCCACTTAGTATGTTTTTACAGTAGACAGAATCTGGTTGCACCTATTCAGAAAACTTTACTTAAAAACCTTCCGGAATGTGGAACATTATTCTTTGGAATATGAAATGATGGAATGTAGAATATTTAGACAAATTGCTTCAGGGATCACAAAAATGTACTCTGATGTTGGTGGCAGATAAGTTGTCCAAAAAATAACTTCACTCATGTAGTGCTTACATTAGGCAAATATTTAGCACATTTCAGGCCCTCCAGTAGAGAACTTCAAAAGTTTAAATGACCAGGAGACAACATTCTGAGGACATTGTAACACTTTTATTTACTGTGATTAACTATTGTGTTCCTCCTTTGGCCTCTTTTCACATTTCACTCCCACATGAGCCCAGAATGGACACAGACGACATAATTTAGGTCTGTGTCAGATTTAATCTCAATCGACAGCCTACAAGCTCAGTGGATCTGTGGTTAGTTTGATCTGTGGTTAGCCCCTTGACCTCTCTACATCTTTTAGAGAGAGATTTTGCGAAAACTGTGTGAGTGTGTGATATGTTACATATGAATCACAAACAGGTGTACCTCTCATCTGGTTTGAGCTCATTTGTTTTAGAAGAAATATGGCTGTTCTCTAAACATTAAGCATATGAGAGGTTTTGTATGGAAGGGCTAGAGTGATAGGTGGATCTCCAGTGGATCACCTTCAGGGGTCTGTGATTTCTATTATCTATATTTCTTCTCATAGAGAATCACATGCATACAACCCAGGATATATGCCTTGAAAATAGCTATGCATTTGGTTTTGACTACTTTCTACTTTTCTTTGTGACTAGGGGCTTTTGGTGGCCACGATATTCTGCTTCTTCAATGGAGAGGTATGATTTACCAAAGAGTACTTTCTCTTACCCTCACCCTATAGCACTTATTTACAATAAGACAAGTAGCAACCACCTATAACTGTAAATGTGCCTTTGAAAGCTAACTGTGTGCCTGTGTGTGTGTGTGTGTGTGTGTGTGTGTGTGTGTGTGTGTGTGTGTGTGTGTGTGTGTGTGTATACTTGTGTGTGTGTGTGTGTGTGTGTGTGTGTGTGTGTGTATATATGTGTGTGTGTGTGTGTGTGTGTGTGTGTGTCACATACTTCCATCAATGTTTGGATCTGTAAATTCCCTGTGTTAAAGTCCAAATAAAAGCATTAAAATATGTGTATATGCCGCTCTCTCCTTCATAGGTCCAAAGTGTTCTGCGGAGGCACTGGAACCAGTACCGCATCCAGTTCCGGAGCACGCTGGCCCACCCGGAGGCGCTCCGCTCGGCCTCCTACACCGTGTCCTCCATGACCTCCTCCATGACGGAGGTCCACCGCTGCTATAGCATTGACGGACACACGGAGCACCTCAATGGCAGGGGCTACACCGACATCGACAACACCACCATCTTCAGGAACGAGAACCTCTATGCCTGAGAAACCACCTGAGGCTCCTGAGGTCACACCTGGGCACTTCTGGTTGGGAAGAGTGAAGAATGGAGAGAGGACCTTAGTGAAGACTTTAGGGGTGGGCTCTTAACTGCATACAGTCACTGCCACGGATGCTGCACTTATACTGTGACTGATCACTTTGATGGAGGAGAAAGACTACATTTAAATATATGTTTTTATGAAAGTTACACGTTTATAAACGTGTATACACGTTTGTTTTGTGGCCAACACCAGAGATCGCACTTACATTTATGGAATGTTTTTGTCATGAGGGTCTCTTAGCAATGACTGTGCTTTCTTGTCGAAACCGCATGCATTTTTTTTAAGTTACTCATGCCACAGAATCTTGGTGTCTTTTATAATAGTATGCCAGTTAGTGTTATTTCAGCACTGGATGAGTGCTTAGCACCAAAACATGTGGAGGATCCACTAATAGAAGATATGTTCTACTGAAATAATTCTCCAAATAGCAGATATCACAGTACTGATGAGGAGCCTCCTCAACATTAATAGGATTTGAACTTTAAATTTAAGTTATTCATGTCAAAGTACCGGCACTAAATAGAAAAAGATTGTTAAATGAATTAAGATGTAACAAAACATGTGGAGGATCAAAGAAATCAACGATGGACGGATTATTAACCAGAAATACTGTACATGAGTGGATGCTTCAACAACCTCTAAAAGGTCCCAAAGTCTGATGCACACCTTGGAAACTGGAACTGCAAAACTACTGGGACATATGTATCAACGTTGCCATTTTGGGATATTGGAAATATTCTGGACTGCCAGGAAATTGGCTATACTTGGGAAGGATTAAGATGGACTTTTGGACTTTCTTTTGGACTCGCAATAGGATTGAAAACCTTTTTTCCTTTTTTTTTAAAAAAAAAAGGCAAAATACTGCAAAGGGAAGTTGTGAGTCAAGCATAATTTGAAGCCTTTGGACATGCTGGCCGGTACATGCCAAGAACCTGCTGGTCAACAAGTCCATTTAAATTGGGTGAAAACACAAGGAAATGCATACCTGACAAGCCAATAGCTTTTTGTGCCAAAGCAATTCGAACACAGAGGGATTGAAGAGCCGTTTGTAACATTGGAAATGAAGAGGAACGTCTGGTAGCTAACTCTCTCCTAGCAGCACTTTTGTAAAGATGAAGAAGTGACCTTCTGTCTACCATGGAAGGTAATATAAAAGTTGATCAAAGCATCCTAAACAGTCAGATGCAAGGCCAGCAGGACTTTTATATATACCCCCCCCCCCCTTTCCTCATACCCCTTTTCCAGCCAAATAATGTCATTGATGCATCTCTCTTAAATGGAAGCTGTACACCCCATAGCACTCACCTTTTTTATTCAGTTAAAGAAGTGAAATGTGGAATCCATCTTCATGCCTCATATCAGTTAGACTAGTATAGTATAGTATAGTATAGTATAGTATAGTATAGTATAGTATGTATGTTGCTCCTCAGATATCTGTTACATCATGGTTTCATTGAATTGTATCTTTATGTCAGGCACATAAACTAACTTCACCGTGATTACTCATTGTCAGTTTTTAAACTGTCACAGTTGCCTCTTTTGAAATGCTGGAAAATGGAAGATGTATGTATTTGTTCATGAAAGAGTGTACAGGACACTACCTATGATTTTGTGTGTGTGTGTGTGTGTGTGTGTGTGTGTGTGTGTGTGTGTGTGTGTGTGTGTGTGTGTGTGTGCGCGCGTTTGTGTGTGTATTCAGTGGTGTACATATTTATTTGTTGTATGCTTAAATGTAATCCGTCATACACAAAAGTGCAGTATATTCATATGAATATCTAAACATCCATGGTATTTAATTATGTATCTAAATGATTATACCATAACATAATGTTGTTGTTTTAATGGGTGTTTTGGGTGTGAAATGTTGTCTAATGCTTATTATCATTTTGTAAGTTGGTTATATCACGACCCTGTCATGTGAAATATGATGACAGATCAAAAAAAAGGAAAAAAGGACACTGACGTCATGACACGCTGGATTTATGGCTACCGGCCGCCATGCCAAAGGGTGTGTGGACCATTTTTTTACATCAAAACCACCAAAATCCTGCACTGTTCCTTTTGGATTGGACATCCAAAGCCACTTCCTCTAGCGCCTGAGGATGTCCCGTGTTCAATGTCAGCGCTTTCCTTTGCCACCTGTGACATTTTGTTTGCGGGGAAAAAACTATACTGTATGTCTGTCTGTATGTGGAAATAAGATATATTAAATTATTGTCCTCTGGATCGGTTTCGTCTATCTCCGCTCCAACAGCCTCATTTTGTACTTGATTTTAAGATGATGTATTAGATACTTAGAATACTTAGGACACATATTTGTACATCTCGATTGTGTTGTTGTTACTCTGCAGTGTGTCTACTTCAAGTATGATTATTTTAATGTGTTATATCTAAGTATAGTTAGTTTAATATGATTCATGTTAATGTTGAATGAGTGTCACTTAAGCTGTTTACAGAGAGCAGGCTATGATTTAAAATGTTATAACACTTCAGGCTAATATAGCATGACAGCAAACACCTGCCAAACCTCAACTTTAAGGCGAGCTGGCGGAGATTGGGTTTAGTTTTTAAAATAACAACCCGCCTGTCCCTGTCCCAATTTCACATCCTGTCTCTGCTGCCGCATCCCATTTGTACTAATGTAATATTTATTATCAGTCTGTGTCAGCTTCCAGCTCTGCTGTTATTACCTTAATAACTGGTATTTTTAACTTTGTGAACTTGTCACTTTAGTGTACATAGCACAGACGGTAATTCTGGTATGTGTTTTTGACGTTTCCAATGTTTTTGCAGTGTTATGGGATATATTATAAGACAATCTTGACATGGTGTTTTGGTTTTGGAGCCTTTTGCAATTTGTTAGACGTGTGTGATGGGCAGTTGTGTTAGAGCAGAGGAAACATAAGGCCAACAGGATGTAAGATTTCCTGCCCCTCTCCTCTCTCTCTCTCTCTCTCTCTCTCTCTCGCTCTCTCTCTCTCTGTTCTGCATACATGTGTTTGGATGTGAGCCTCTAAACAAAAACAGACTGATGTGCAAAACGTCTCTTTCTGATGCTTGCTGTGCTGTCTCTCAGGGTTGTTTGTATATTTGCCTCCAAAGCAACTTTGTTTCTGTTCCTTTTACACATGGACACACACACACACACACACACACACACAGACACACACTCACATCATAATGTCTCTGTATTGTTCACTGTGTCGTTCTCTTCTGTGTCGCACACACATACACACACACACACTCACACACACACACACACACAAAGCTCTGGCAGGCTAGTTGCAGGAGTCAGTGATTCATTGCTATCGTGGGGGGTCCTCTCCTGAGATGAGCACAAGATGAATCCATAAACCTGATGCAGTCACTCTCTCTCTCTTTCTTTCTTTCTCTCTCTTTCTCTCTCTCTCTCTCTCACAGACACACACACATGTTCTGTCTCTCCTCTTTTCCCTTTCTTGTCCTCTTCTGGTGTCTTTCTCTGTTCTTCAGCTCCTCTGTTCTTTTCTGTCTTTTCCTTTAATCTCTCTCTCGCATTCTCTCTCTCTCAGTCTCTCTTTCAAGCCTGGCACTTTCACTGTTCAGCCGTCATCGTTTACAGGAACATTAACCGCAGACCAATGCTTTTCATTTGCCGACCGCAACATTTGCACGTGTGAGTGTTTCAGCGCGGCTTTGAAATTAGTATCCATTTCCAACTCTGGTAACACGCCGTGCATCTGGTACCTTCGCTATTATTAGAACCACATGTTCGGCTGTGTCTGAGGCTCCCCCAAACAGCTCCTCAGTGGCCCCTATCTCTCATCGGCAGAGTTTCTTCCCTCTGAGGAAAAACGCACAAACGAGGTCAGCCTGCCCTCGATCTTCCAGGAAGAGATAAAGCATAGTGGTATATGACTGCAGCCCAACAAAAAAATAAATAAATAAAAAAGAAAACATTATTTATTCAACAGCTACAGTATGTCTTAGTTTAGATTAGTCATTTGGAACATTTTCATGGATACGATGGGACGGGACTTTCTTCCAGTTTCTTATGTGTCACCTCCAGTCCTGTGTAGTACTACAGCTTTCCCACACTACAAACGGCAACTTTTTCACAGAATTTAGAAAAAGTCACACCTTTGGTGAGTCCATGTTTACAATCAGAGGTCTAGAGAGATTTGTTCTGTTCTGTGAGAGATCTGGATACTGGCGTTGGGCCATATGAGTTACGTATACAATGTGCCGCTCATGACAAATAACACACAGCAGAACACACTCCCCTAATCAAGTACACATCTACTGGCATGAAACAAAATGGCTTCCGGAGTCTAATAATAAGCTGACCTAACATTTGCCCTGTCTGTTGATTATTGCAATTACCTTATTCCTGTTTGTGTAAGTCTCTGGGAGGGTATAGAGAGATCCATGTGTACTCTGGGACAGGCCCAAAAAGAACGCCGAATACAAAACAGAACATTTGCTACACATTGACATTGTACATGTATTGTATATACATTTATTATACAGAGTTATTGCATTCTTGGGTGTGAGTCACACTGGGCACAGGGCAGGAATGGGCAGCACTCTTTAAAACAGTGTGTCCATGGGTTCTGTGTTGCAGTGGGAAAAGCCAAGAGAGTACAGATGGAGTATACAAAAACACATTCAGATTTTTTTTTTTTTTTTTTTTTTAAATCGTAGTGATGTTTCTTCATGTTGAGTCAGACTAAAGAAAGTACAATGGCACGAGTCCGTTTCCATCATGTGCAGATGTTGTAAATGTGCGGCGAGTGACCGTTCCCTGAAGTTCAGAGCGGTCGTCTCTTTTCTCCCGTTGTCAGCGCTGGTGTCACTGACTCACACTTCCCTGGCCACTCGTGTCCTCAGGATGCGATTTAAAATAGCCATCAGGATGCCACGAGCCCTCTACAGCCTGTGCTACAGTACAAGCGGATCCCTTCTGGCCAGTACAGTGGCTGGTGACAAACACGTGCGTTCCTGCCCCTGCTGCACAGTGGGTTTATCGCCTAGGTGATGACAAACACGATTGGGAAAGAGGGGTGTGGGAAGGGGAGAGGTTGGTTTTCAGAAATCTTTTTCATGTGATATGGACGATGGTAGGCAGTGGAGATGGACATGGAAGGAGTGCCTGGTGTTTGAGCTCTTTTGATCCGGGGTGGAGGGAGCATGAAAAGAGCACTCTAAGAATACGGTATGTGTCCATCCAGACGCTTGTAGACGCCTAACCCTCTCCCCCGTCGCCACTTGTGCCGTGTAGTAGGCTAAAGTATAATTTTCTCTAATTACACAATGCCAGCTAATGTAAGCTACTAAAGTGGAGGTAGCCAACTTAAAAACACGTAATATGGTTAACCAATGCAAGGAATTTGAACATATTTTATTGAAACACTCACAAATATCACTGACATATTCCTCCAAAGTACCTTTTGTCTTGTTTCAAGTCGCCAACAAGGTCTTTTTGATAGGGTGCAGTGGCGAACTTGTTCTAATCTTAATGGCTTCGCCACTATATAGCTATATATATTTTCATTAAACCAAGACGATTATCAGGTGGAACAAATATTTCTGGCAGGCTACTGTTCCGGACTGGTAGACTAGACCAGTGGTTTTCAAAGTGGGGGCCGGGGCCGCCTGGGGGGCCGCGAGGGGGTGCCAGGGGCGCCTCAGCAAGTTGGAAGGAAAAATACACATTTGAAAATTTAAAATATACCTATTACTATGAGGGTTGTTATACAATGTCATTATAATATTGAGTCGCATATCTGGACATTATATTTTCCATGATAATGACTGTGAATAATAGTAGAGTGATAGCTCTCATATAGCAGAAAGCCCCAAATACAATTTTTACACACTGTATGCTCTATCGCAAAGTGCTTGTGGCTAAAATAATTATTAGGATTAGCTTAATGTATTTTTACATTTGCCGTAGTATTGTCGATGGGTTTAATAACACATCAAGGGGGTCCTTGGCCAGAACTTAGTGGTATTTGGGGGGCCTTGTCGTGGAAAGGTTTGGGAACCCCTGGACTAGAGCAAAGGAGAGAACTTGTTTACCGAAGATGTAGGCCTACTTTCATTGGCTAACCGCCTCGTGTTAACCGATCTTATTTGCATAAAGTTCAGCAGAGCCCAACTTCTCGACGCACCGCTTCTGCTCGAATGGCTGCGCTGCCTTCTCAAGGTGCATTGTGGGCCATGTGCGGCGCGTGGGCTTTGCCGCGATAATGGACACGTAACGGACTTCTTGTTTGACCAAGCATAGGCCTACAGTATGCGACCTGCAGCATCCTGTCAACATAATTGCTGAAGCACACACGGCCAAAACTCATGATACTGCATGTCTTTGCATCTTGCGAATGCTGTCACGTTACCTCGTGTCGATGTGAGTGAACGACGTACCAAACGAATACACATGGCAGTCGTGGAGGAAAGGGATGTATGTCCCATAGAAAAGACCTTGAAGGTTTAATCTGTAGCTGTTTGTTTAAGAGTTCTGAACTGTCTGTTCAAGTGTCTTCTCTCAGATTTTCAGTAAAACCCTCTGAAGGAACTTTATTTTCATGTGACAGGAACGTGTATTAAAGGGGGTCTTAAAAGCTGAAAGTGGCTTTAAACAGAACCTTTGAGCTTTTCTTCAGGATTTAAAACTCTCTCTGAGATAGTTTAAGTATTAAAGTGTCTTTGGGAGCAAAGCTGTAAAATAAACTTTTTTTGAGGGAAGTAGACTAATAAACATGGTCTCTTTAAGGGCTCCTCAAGGGAATCTTAAGTTTTGTCTCAGCACAAGGGCGTAAAAAGCAACTCTGAAAACTCGAGAAAACAGGAATGACCTTTCGACCAGAGTTCATGACCTGAACTATAAAATGGTCGTGGGCCTGAGAGAGCCTGACTCTGATGAAGATGCTGGTAATGGATCAGGGAGTGGAAACTTTCCTATGCACCCTTCCTTGAACAATCACCGGTCAAAGTTCAGCCTCTGTATTGATGAAGCCAGCGCCAAACACAGTGGCAAACTCCAGAGCTATGCTTTCAACACCGCCAGAGGAAATGTCTCCTTTTGGTATTTAGTATCAACTCTTCCTTGGATTGTATCAGCACATTGGCAATGAGTTCTCTTCTTAGGCACTAATTGTTGTTTCATTGTTTGATGCAATGTAATATGAGACTTTCTGGAAATTGCTCTGGACTTTCCCGATAATGGCTGATACACGTCCAACGATATGATTAAATAGTTCTTAAGTGCTCGCAGGTGGCGCTGATTGCAACTATCTATGAGAGCAACATGCTGTGGTGGTTTTGCAGCTATTCACAAATGGGATGTTTTTTGTGACAAACTGGAAGCTTTGAACATTCTACAGACAATCCAGCCAAACACAAGTAACACGACAAGACATCTTAATTCCATTTTCATATCATAAAATATGTAGATAAAGTATTTGACTAAACAATTAGAAACACAAGACACTGATGTGTCATGAATTTATGATGGATGTCTTCCTTCTCTCCAGATATCCTCTATAATATGAGTTTTAAAGGGTAATTAATTAGGAATGACCTAAACCAATTCATCAGCTCAAGATGTTGGCTTATTCTTTGTCATAAGACCAAAGCCCATGAAATGAGATCATTAACTACCAATGTGCTGTCTCAGTGCTCCAATGGAGTGGTTCATTAACACAGACATCAAGAAAGGAGGATACTCAGTAAATACAGACCAATCCCTCTAAAGACCGCAACTGGCCGAGGTTGGCAGGAAACCACAGGGAAAGTGACAGATAATGACGCGACGAGCTAACCACCATTTTTGCTGGAGACATCTGGAAAACACAGTAGTCAGGTTGCACTGGCTGCGCGCGAGATTCCAACACTCCTGAGAACAATGGAATGACTCCTTGGCAACGGGAAAGGGCGTAGCCGCCTTATTGGTGGAGGCCGTGTCAGGGCCGAAGCCCTGACTGGTCGAGGTGACCTTTGATGGGCGGAGTTTTGGGAAACAACCCGAGGTTGTCACGGCACCGTCAAACAGACCCCGTGTCATGAGGGTCCTTTGTTCTGCAACATTGCCTCTAAGCTGAGGGGTGTCATCACCCCCGTCCTCTCGAGCCGCGGCGCATCCCAGTGCGCCCCGGCGGCGTTCCTGAAAGTTCCAGTCCTGGTCCATATCCCGAGAAGCGCAGTTCTCACGTCAGTCCCTTGAGCTAACATATGGCATGCGCAAGAGAGATTGTGCAACATGTCTGGGCACTGACATCATGGTCGGTGACACACACACACGTATTTGTCTGTTTGTTAGTTGCTCCTCTTTCCCAGGGATATGTTTGTCTGTAACCCAAGTATATTCCACTCTATAACATCGGACTCTCTCTCTCTCACATGGGATCTCAGGTTCATCTCTATTTCCCTTCAAAGCCACCCACTTTTATCACTGCTGAGATTATCCACATGGGTTCCATACAAGATTAAAAAAAAAGTAAAACAACAATAAAAGAAAGTGAGCGGTGAAGTAAGTGTGTTTCCTTTAAAACAACATAAAACAGAATCACACGGTGCTCCGATCAGGCAATTTGGTTTGATAATTTTGGCATTTGATGTGATGATGGGGGAACACCCAGCACTCAAAATGCATCCAGATTGTGTGCAGCAAGGAAAAGATAAACATGCAGAACAAACTCGAGCCTGCCAATAGTGGCAGTTACAAAGGTTACTTTACAATGCTGCTGATGTCAATATGTGTCTTACATTTAAGCAACATCACAATACTAAGATTTCTTAGTCTTCAAAAATGAAAAAGAATAATATTTTAAAACGTGACTAGACTTAAGCACAATACACATTTTTCTGTTAGAACATGCTAGTATTTTACCAAATTGATGTAGAGTTGTGATGTTGTTAGTATTATACTAACTTAGTGTAGAGTTGATTGTAGCCCACACTTGATAATCTAATCCTCTAATCCACTTTTTAAGTCCACAAGCAAACATCCACATCCACAAGTAAACAGTTCACCTCTGTCTCTGTCTTAAAGTGTATTTTAAATGTTCTTGTAACAGTGTTAGATTTGATCTGGCATTGCATATCCCGGGACATAGAAGCACTTATTTGGGCATTTAGTTAGTTAGTATGTGATCCCTCTTTTAATGCAATTTTCTACAGCACTTGAATGAGGCAGGTCTTCTCTTCAATATGCCAAACCAGGACACAGAGCTGAGAGAGAGGGATAGAGAGAGGGAGAAAGAGAAAGAGAGAGAAAGAGAGGAGGAGAATAGAGAATGAAAAAAAGAGAGCAAGAAAGAGAGAGAGAGAGAGAGAGAGAGAGAGAGAGAGAGAGAGAGAGAGACTCCAGAAGCGCATTTTCATCGCCCCTCATTTCCTGCCATTGTTTGGGGCAGCAGGGCTGATGGTGGCGCGCCTGGGACTACTCTTATCTGAAAATGAGGTGGGATGTTAAATCACAGCACTTCCTGTCTGTCAGCGGGAACCTCTGCCAAACACCACAGACTGGGGTGTGGCAAGGAGCCAGAGATGAACTCTGACCCCCCCCCACCCCACCCCCACCCCTTCCCCACCTACTCTGAACGAACCAACGCCAAAATGGGGCAGGGGCAACACTCTTGGCTCCTGTGTTCTCAATAAAAACAAAAAAGAAAGAATGTGTGTGTGAGAGAGAGAGAGAGAGAGAGAGAGAGAGAGAGAGAGAGAGAGAGAGACAGAGAGAGAAGTAGTGGCTATAAGGTGTTACGATTCAGGTTTGTGTGTGTGTGTGTGTGTGTGTGTGTGTGTCTGTGTGAGATATCTCTCAGTATCAGCTCCCATCATTAAACATGGGAGAAAGTGGACTCTGATGAGGATGAACAAAGCCTCTAAACCAAACACATTAAGCTGTAGGTGACGTGAGGACAAGCGGTTTATGTTGAGGAAACAGGAGGTGTCACATTTGATTGTCATAAACTGGTGCTTGACACGTGGGCTAAAGGTTGGAGAGGTCAAAAGAAACAAATTCTTGCACTTTGTGAAACTTGTGTATGTTATGCTTGTGGCTATTGAGGAACTTGAAAGCAGTCCAACGTAACTCAGTGTTGGTTGGTTGGTTTGGAGAGAGAGAGAGTGAATGAGTGAGTGAAGGAGGGGAGAGAAAGAGAGAGAGAGAGAGAGTCTTGATAGTAAACATTTGGTTCTGATATAAAGGATTGATCATTCTTCCCGTGGCCCACCTATGTAGTACATAATCATGGTCGCAATTTCAATTTGATCCGAATTATACAAATAGTGATGATTCTCCTGTCATCTCTCTTCCATGGTCAGAGAAAATGGATTACATTTTAAACAGCAATTAAATTAAGCTCAGTTCAGCAAGAGGTCCAGAATAAAAAAAAAAATTATGCAATGTCAGGCAAGAAGCATCGTATCTTTTTTTCCCTCCCCACTGTCACGGAAAACAGATGCGCCATTTGGCTCATCTGTGAAGCCCTGTTACAACACATGAATTACGGCCTAGAAACTCCACAGCTCAAAATCTCCTCTTATCCAAATGAAGCATGGACAGGGCCGAAATTGAATAAGAGAGAGAGAGAGGGAGAGAGAGAGTGGGAGAGAAAGAGAAAGGGTGGGAAAAAAGGGTGAAAAAAAAAACATTATCACTGTAATGGAGTCTTTCCAATCGTTTGGGAGGAGTCTTCCAGGGGTGAGAGAAGATCCTGCCTGATGTTCCTCAGGCGTCTGCAACAGGAAGGATGAGGAGGCTCTGGGAAACACTCGAAAGGTTCTCTTTATTCACTCACACACACACACACACACACACACAGGAGAAGGAGCCAGGGCGTGGCGGCCATTGACGACAGCAGTGCCTCAGAGAAGGTCAGTGGCACAGAGGTGGAGATGTGAGGTGAAGGTGAAGTGGAGGTGATGTCCACTCAGGGGCCGCTTTGTGTGTTACACGCCCGCCCGGGTCTCTCGCGGGAGCGCTAGAAGGCGCTGGAAGATTAAACAGCCTTAGCCCTGCAGCCACTTCCCCAGGAAAGGAGAGACAGTATTTACAGTAGACCGCCCAGCAGATGAGCAGAGCGGAGCAGCCGCACAGAGTGATGACCAGGCCAAGACTGGGTGTGTGTGCAAACCCAGGAAGCCCAGGTGTGACAACATTAACACGTTTGTGTTAACGAGATCATTATCCACAAATGACAATACGCCTTTCACTATTACGTTTTACAGTTCATTTCTATTTAGTCATTTAGATGACATTTTTATCCAAAGTGACTTACAGTACAAAAAGGGAAACAATCAAGGTACAGTGCAACAAGGACATATTGTGCAGTACACTTCATTTTCTTTACTTTGGTCAAAATTACTACCCTGGAAATCCAGAGTTCTTACGAGAGCACAATGGAATTGTCTCTGCGAGACACTCTGGCAATGAGCCAGTAGGCATGGCCGAAGTGCCCTTGAGCAAGGCACCTAACCCCTCACTGCTCCCCGAGCGCCGCTGTTGTAGCAGGCAGCTCACTGCGCCGGGATTAGTGTGTGCTTCACCTCACTGTGTGCTGAGTGTGTTTCACTAATTCACGGATTGGGATAAATGCAGAGATCAAATTTTTCCCTCACGGGATAAAAAGAGTATATACTTATACTTATATACTGTTGCCGCCCCTCAAGTTGGGCCATTATATTGTTCGTGGCCAGACCCTTAATCTTTCTAGATTACCAGGGTCTGGATTTTCCAGGCTACAAAATTACTGATCTATCTGTGAATATGTTTGGTTCAGTGGAGCACAATGCTTACATACCAATCCTTTGTGACGTGTTACTAAAGGGAGACTGATAGATATTTAGATTTGAACACAGAAGCACTGTTTGTGAATTTAGTATTTTGTGTTTCCTGTCTTCTTACAGACAAATAGGTAATTTAGCTGCTTTAACCTTACATAGTTTCATTCACAGCAGGGCCATAACCACAGCCTCTCGTTTTAAAGCATCATTCATTGCTTACCTTGAGTCACTGATGCTAGGTCTATAGGCCACTGATTGATCACTAGAGCATGATGTCAAGGTCAATGTTCTAGGACACGTTTCCATTTACCATACAAAGAGTGAAGCACAGGAACATAGAGACACAGACACACATACGCACACACACACACACACACACACACACACACACAAAAACACACCCACCCACACCCACACACACACACACAAACACACACACACACACACACACACACACACACACACGTAATGGCTCAGACATGTGGAATCTGGCCCTGTGGTCCCAGCCATGCCAAGGCGTCTGCCGAATATGACCCTCACAGCCAGAGACAAAGAACAGGATGAGGGCCTGTATCTTATCTCTCGCCACTTCACTTCCAGCATACCTGTCACAGGCTCTTCTGCTCAGACAAACACAAAGCATCCAGAAGCTTCTGCTGTCTGCCACACACTCTGACAAAGTTATTGCAGGCAGCCATAATGCGTGTGTGTGTTTGTTTGTGTGTGTGTGTGTGGTGTGCGTGCGTGCGTGTATGCATGCCTGCGTGTGTGTGCATATGCATGTGTGCGTGTGCGCGCACGCATATGCGTGTGTCAGACTTTCATGACCTAAAGAACCCTCTGCACACAAATCCAGCTGGCTGGCAAAAGTTCAGCGTCCTGTGTCTCGAGTGGAGTTTTCATCCTCTGCAGTAATACCATTAGCTAGAGCGTTTTTGAGTAAACTCTGACAGGCTTAGGATCTCTGGAGTTTTGTGGGCAACGGCATGAAATTCTATGGGTTAAATGGATTTAATTGATTGAATGTTAGCAAATACTAGGAGACATCCATAATTTTAACAAATGCTCATTTGCAAATGGCTTTAAGCAAGCTGTAATGGAGTCTTGCAAAATGGAAGTTCCCTTTGGCTATTAATATCAGACAACACCTGCCACAGTGCTGTCCACAGGCACTTGGATGTGCAGAGGAAACTGCTAGCTTTACAATTTAACGAGATGAGACTAAACAGAGTTGTGTAGCACTGGGCAGGTCATGGCCACAGCCAATAAAACCCACCCCACTAAATATAGCCTTTCCTGTAATCATGACTTCTTGCTAGAATATGACCAGCAAATTGTTAAACACAAATGTAAACATCATTGTCCTCCTCCTAATAATGTAAAAATGGTGATGATGTGATTCTTCAAACAATAACTATATGTACAATGAAAAATGTGTTATTGAAATTGTATATGTTTTTGTGTAGTTACACCCACCTCCACCCATTCACAGTCATATCCACAACCAGCATCAGTTCATCTCCTATAGCAGTTCTCTGGAAGAGTCTGCTTTACTCTTCTGTTTTATCTGATATCTTCTATTCTTTTGATATCTCATACCAGTAAAATTGAAATAAAATTGAAATAGCAAAGTGTAAGGATTTTCTTTGAGGAAAAAAGTTTATTCTTTGAGGAAAAAACTGAATGAATGGAATCAAATGTTATTATTGCTTTTAAACCAATAAAGCCTGATGCATCATAATATAATAAAAAATTGTTTTTATAAATAAATTAGATTTTTATTTTTGGTATTTCTTCAAAAGCTCAAATTAACTGTTCAAATAATAAAAAAAAGTAAAATGTTTAGCTTATTATTTCATGGGTCTGGCTTTAATTCAATCAATAAAGTTAAATACTGTATGGTCAAACTTACAGTAGGAGTTGCAATTAGTCCCTCTTTTGCAGAGAACCCATCCACGATTGCATGCAACATTTTATTGTTACCTTGACTCACCCATTTTCGTGAAACTGGACATGGAAACCATTTTGTTCTGATGGTCTTGTTCTAGATCTCCTCCCTTTAGTATTTATGACTCTCGTGTGGATATTTTCAAATGGTTAGACACTGACATCTCTGCCTATCATCCCATCCATGCCAAGTGCATCCATGCCAAGATCATCCTCTGCATAAGGCCAACAGACTGTAGAGGAGGACTTTCTCTATCTCCATCACTCAATAATCCATATGTTGACCCCCCCCCCACACACACACACACACGGACAGAAGTTGTCTACTGGCAGTGCATCTACTGAAGAAGCTACTGCAGCCTTTTGTGTGGGAGGCTGCAGATCTTTTCATGACCCCTGAAAGCCCCTCAACACTTATCCGGCCTGCTGGAGATGCTCCAGTGTCCTTGGAACGCCATCTGCCCTCGAACCAGATGTCTACTGGAAATTCAGCCCTGTAAAACGATTACATTCAGCCATAAAAGAGGCCATCAACCCCCTATAACAACACTTCCAAAATGGCAGAAGTAACGGCTGAAAGACTAAAGTTCAGTTCATCTGCTTTTATAACCTCTGTTCTGCAGAGAGCTCTTTGAACTGGTTTTGATGATGTCTGACTGCCACCACTAAATGTATTTGGTTTTAGTCTGAAGAACTAGTAGTCATCAAGGTCCTATTCATTCTCTCCTGATTTATTGCCAAATACTGACCGGCAGAATACGTTATCCCTTTAGATAATATGTTTAGACATCTCTGTAGTCTCAGGAGACTTTCATAAGCTTCATTTAAGGACCAGGACGTGGGCGGTGGTAGCATACTGGCTAAGGAGCATGAAAAGTTGTGGGTTCAATTCCTGGCTCCCACCGTTGTGCCCTTGAGCGAAGCACCTAACCCCGAATTGCTCTGGGGACAACGGGCCTTGTAATACAATTGGCGTATATCGATTTGGATCAAAGTGTCTGCTAAATCAATGTATATGTAAATGGTTTTGAGATCTTATTCTTAAATCTCCCCAACAAAGTCATGTATTTGTTCGGTGATAGTACTGTAGCGATCTCACCCTCAGACAAGATTCACCTTTGGCCAGGACTGCCATTTATTGGAACAGGAAGACTCAGACACAATCAGACAACTACATAACATGGTAAACGTAACTACAACTATTATAACCGACATTACACATTCTAGCATTCACTCGCACTGCATTCTGGGAGACACTCATTCAACGTTAGACATGAACATCCACCGACGCTACATAACCCCCTCCCGAGCCATTGTCGTCCCCGGCAATGACAGCTCAGCTCACCGCTCACGGCTGTGTCGGTGTCAGTCCCAGTGCTTAGTCCAAGTGACCGGAAAGCCTCCGGCTGCACGATAACCCCTCCCGACTGGAAGGGCTCTCGGCTGCCTCTGTCACGTCAGTTCTCCCCCGAACAAGCACCAGAACCGGCCAAACGTGGGTCGTGGTGTCGCTTGGGCCCTCGGTTTCCCGCCGTGCAGCTGCACTACCTCAAACAGCAGCAAACAGTCCCACTGCAAGCCGAACCCCCGGATACGCTGGAACCCCTGGACGTTTGGTAGCCCCCTCTGGCTACTGTGACAGCTTGTGGCCGTTGCCACCTGTCCACAGTGTGCCGATCTCCAGGCGGTCAGCAGTCCACGTCGAGGTCCCTCCTCGCGCTGCCCTCTTGTAGAACTTTTGTCGGCTGTCTCTCGAGCACAACGATGCTCCACTGTGGCGGGAAATGGACACCCCGACCCTCCCAGCAGGCTCGGGACACACAGGAACTCACACACAAAACATGAAAAACATTGCGCAGACTTGCGTCAACCGGAACGTGCGCACTTAAAATCTCAAACAGTCCACAAAACGATAGCTCCCAAGGCTCTACAGGTCGACGTTACCCTCTTGGTCACTAGCAGGAGCACCGCAAGCTCCCGAACTAGCAGCTATGACTCCATCACACTCTCGACCGGCAGCTGACGCTCTGGAAATTCTTCAGTAGCTGGCGGTGTAAACCCGGCCGCTGTGGCCGTGTTCCAAGGTCGTCAGAGAGTTCGCGCTCTCTATGGATGAGATCCTCAGATGACGGCAGCATCGACATCGGCGTCGAGCCGGGAACTTCTTGCCAGCCGCGGACACTTCCGCGACATCAGCCGGGGCCGCTTCCTCCAGCGCTGGCAGCTCTCGTTGGCTGTGCAGGGCTGGTCCCGCTGGTCGCCTGCACAGGTCCCGCTCCGGGCCGGAAGGTCCTCCATCCTCCACAGTGGCGAGCCCAGCGAGCTGGCTAGTCCTTAAAAGGACCATTGGAACATCTGCTGAGCTTCGCCGCCATCTTGCTGGTCTGGTCTTCGGCCTTCTTCTCCATCTTGATCTGGCGTAGATCTTCGCTCCCCGGGAGGGGCCCATCCCACTTCTGACACCAATGTAGCGATCTCACCCTCAGACAAGATTCACCTTTGGCCAGGACGGCCATTTATTGGAACAGGAAGACTCAGACACAATCAGACAACTACATAACATGGTAAACGTAACTACAACTATTATAACCGATATTACACATTCTAGCATTCACTCGCACTGCATTCTGGGAGACACTCATTCAACGTTAGACATGAACATCCACTGATGCAACAGTACTTTGGACATTAAGTCTTTTGATCTGCGTTTACATTTAATCTTAAAAATCTTAAAATCTTTTAAAAAAACACACACATACACACGCACACACGCACACTATGATTTTATTTGGAATAACCAATACTGATTAAAACAACACAGCATCCAAATATTTGCAAAGAGCCTGTTATGTTTCACCTGACAACACAAACACTGTGGTAATACTCACAACCACATGAATGAATAGACAAATAAATATGTATCTTAAGGGTAGAGATGGCATCGCCTTCTCTAAACATGCAGATTGCGTATAATTGCTGACACAGAGCACTATTTGGCTAGTTCTGAGTTCTTTTTACTCAGTCCAGCAATTTGCAGGCCTCTGACGCAGAGTCTGTGAACATCATAGACATAATATACATAGACGCCGCATTGGCTGCTGGAAACAAGAAATGCAGCCGCCATCTTGGACCGGTCATACTCCTCGTTGCGTTGCAGCAGAAAACACAAGATGACAGCACTGTGCAGGATGTTCCTGCTCAAATCGGCTTTTCACAAGTAAGATTTAACATTACCGTACTATTGGTTGTATTTTGTATTTTCGAACAATGTGGCCTGTATCATAGCTACATCTATGACATTTGCAGCATAAAAAAAACGCGTGAAAATCTGTTCGGTATTCAGTGAGATATGATTAATTAAGTGCGCTGACAGCTCATCGCACCGGCCAAACAGATTACACTGAGTGGAGTGGATGACCGGTCCAAGATGGCGGCTCCACGTCTCGTCAGCGCTAGTAGGGAGTAGCGGTCGGTGCAGCGTCTATAGTATATTATGTCTATGGTGAACATGTCCTAGACTACCATAAATTACTGTAGGACAATAATGAGTCCCATGCGTTTTCCCACCAGCGGAGCTAGTTGGCTAGTTCAAACTTTTGCCAACTTAAAAAAAGCTTAACTCGTGTCACGCTGTTCGCCAACAGCAACATCCATCTTCTTTGTTTTCAAGTAGCAGGGAATTCAAGCTGAACCATTGCATTTCTTTCCGGGACGGTAGTCTCAATGTTGCAAGGCTGGTTTTCCGCCTGGGGATGCTAGGCGCAGCGGGGAAAGTCACCATTTTCACTGAACAGGTCATTTAACCATCCAAATGATTTCTAAACGGGTTTATTACGTTGAAATAGTTGCCAAGTTCCACTTTAAATGTTGAAAAATAATGAAAAATGTTAAGCCCGCCTAACGTCTTTATACACGATGTGATTGGCCCTATCGAAATTGAATTTTTCCAGCTCGCAAGCACACGGAGAGTTGCTAGAGGGCAGTTCCAGCGTTATGGATGTGACAATTGGACTCATATTGGTAAACAAAATGCCTTAGAGTGGGGGCAAAATATCAGTGAATTAATTTGCATAACTTTTAATGTAACCTCTGTCCTCTGAATACTGAGAAATCCTCAAATTTCATATAATCAATTTCATCCTAAGAATACAAGGCATTTTATCAGCGTTATGGATGTGACATGAAATGGACACACTTTTGGGAGAGATTACAGGTTTTCTACAAACTGAGAATTTTGAAGAAAACTGCCGAAACTATGATATATGTAGCATGAAGGAGACATGAATGAACACAAAAAGTGTGATTTTTAAACTATGCGTCATTTTCGTAATGTATTATGTAGGAAAAACTGGCGTTATGGATGTGACGGTTTCACGTTATGGATGTGACGTGTCTGAACCAGTCCTCGACAAACTACATAAAACACATAATTAAGTAGTGAATTTTGATATGAAACAATTGAAATAGTAATCATGAAAAACTAAAGATGAAATTATTGCTTCCTCAGTTAAGATGAAATTATTGCTTCCTCCTTAAAATTAAACTGTGTTAAGCAGACGTGAGCGGCAGGCTGAACAGATCGGCAACAGAAGGAGGTTTCTATGTTAACTCCAGTTGCAAAGTCAGCCATCTTCACCAGCTAACACGATAATCCAGTTACTGTACAACAACAGTATGACAGTTACAGGAAGATAATCGCTCAGATTTTCGTTATTAGGCCACTTGAAAATAGGCTATGGCTAGGCTAATCACTGGAGGTATTTTAATATTAAGTTTGTTTTGCTAATAGTTAGGCAAGGCCTCCTGGTGGTTTTGATCAACCTAATAATCTTTGAAATGTCAATTGTAGGCCTAAACACTAAGGTGAAATGCGTTGAAACTGACATGCCACTAGAACAGACGTTTTATCAACTTTGAGGTATAACAAAGTCTCCAATCTTGTACCGGTAAATTCACATTATGTAATATCCATAACGTCACATCCATAACGCACCATTAAAGATTTTAAAAGTAAGAAAGGGACACAATTTGGTCATCACACTTTACATTGATATAAATCAGCTTTGCACAGACACTATGGACATTGTCGCATCAACACTGTATGTGTAGCATAAACTTTTCCTATAAAACGTTATGGATGTGACATGGCCATGGAACTTGCTGACTTAAAAACAAAAGCCTTACAAATGTAAGGAGTTGTGCTCTTAAAGGCAAGCTGAGCATAGACATTACTCTACCATTCCCTTGTCAATCTAGAATTTGTCAAATGACACAATTTGTTTGAACCTTGGGTCCATTTATCCACTTTTTAAATATGTATAATATTACCATGTGAAAAATTTTGTTTCTGTATGGTTGCACACCATATTTATGATGTAAAAAGAGTGCAATTCTCCATCAAATTCAATCAGATCAGTTACAAACAATAAAATATAGACCTAAATGAAGATTTTAACAACAGTTCTATTTGCATATGCACAACTTTTTCAACTGCTCAACTGTTTTAAAGAAGCCTTTAGAACACGCCACCCAGAATTTCAGTGCGGATGTCTGCAACAGTTCTTGTTAAAACATCAGAGGTCTTTGTTATCTTTGGCTTTCCTAATTTGCTCTGCAGTTGCTCATACTTTGAAGTATTTGTGCACCTGTTGTAAAGACTCTATAAAAACAACAGCTCAGTCATTAGGTATGTCCAAACAGCATGTGCAGCTGGGCCGTGAGTGTAAGGTAAGGCATCTTCTCACAGCGCCAGTGTTGACCATCATAACACTGCTTTGGTATGACAGCACGCAGGGCCTCCGCAGCTCGTCTCTAAAAAAAACAAGCAGTGAAAACACACGCCAGCGAAAGTGTGAGGCTGTTTCCTTTTTATTCACTGATACAGTGCGGAGCTGTGTTTGCTCTGGATCGCATGTCCGCAAGCGCTTAGACCTTTGGGTGTGTACTCGTGTGTGTGTGTGTGTGTGTGTGTGTGTGTGTGTGTGTGTGTGTGGGTCTGTGTGTGTGTGTGGGTCTGTGTGTGTGTGTCTGTGTGTGTGTATTTGTATGCAATTGTGTACATGTGTGTGTCTGTGTGTGTGTGTGTGTGTGTGTGTGTGTGTGATTGGGTTGTGTGTGTGTTAGTGTGTGTGTGTGTCTGCGTGTGTGTCTGTGTATGCGATTGTTTAAGTGTGTGTATGTGTGTGTCTGTGTGTGTGCATTTGTTGTGTACATGTGTGTGTCTGTGTGTGTGTGTGTGTGTGTGTGTGTGTGGGTGGGTGTGTGTGTGTGTGTGTGTGATTGGGTTGTGTGTGTGTTAGTGTGTGTGTGTGTCTGCGTGTGTGTCTGTGTATGCGATTGTTTAAAGGGACACCAGGCAAGCCTGGTGCTTTTTCTCTATGAAACTCCCCCTCGCTCGGTCTGAAGCTCTTTTCCTTTTCTTTGCGTCTTCTGTCAAGGGTTTTCGCTGCTTCTTCGCCGGCTCTGACACGTTTGCAACAATCTCTAGCGTTTTGTTAGCCTGCCTCTGTGCTGTAAACTGATCCTGCTTCGGTCGGCGGGTAGGATACACCGAACTTGCAAGTGGGATATTCTTCCTACAGGCAGTAGGGGCGGGCGAGAGAGCCTTCATTCGCCCCGTAATGAGTCATTTAACCATATACCGACTTACGAAGACGATTAATTAAGACGAAAACGTTGCCTGGTGTCCCTTTAAGTGTGTGTATGTGTGTGTGTGTGTATGTGTGTGTGTGTGTGTGTGTGTGTGTGTGTGTGTGTGTGTGTGTGTGTGTGATTGTGTGTGTGTGTATGTCTGTGTGAGTGTGTGTGTGTGTGTGTGTGTGTGTCTGTGTGATTAAAGCGAGGCTGACCTCCTCCAAGAAGCTTTTGGAACAATCTGAAAAGCACAGAGAGGAGGAAACCCTAAAACACTCAACAATTCATCAGCATCAGGGAATAGTTCATGCTCTCCACATGCTTGCACAGGCTACTCAGCTAATACAAGACATACTTTGTGTGCATTATTTCCAATACCTTACACCCTACAGTACATGGTTAAAATGCCATTACTTGCATAGAACAATGCTATCTCTCCTTTCGTCACATGATATGTCATAACTTGAGATTATCTTCGTATGTTTCTGGTGTCATATTCATGCCACGTTGCATATAAGAAAGGTTATTAACAGAAATTACCTTTATACTGTAGTTATTAAACTGGACATACACCACATTTGCAGGCAGTGACTTTACTCGCTCTGAGAGAAAGATGTTTTTGTATCAGGGTATGCGTATGTGTGTGTGTGTGTGTGTGGGGGGTTCTGTTGTTTTCTTCCATTTTTTGATAGCAAAGCATTTTTCCTCCTCCTGCAGTCTCTGCCAAAGTTAAAATAGACCAGTTTTCTAAAAATGAATGTTTGAGTGTGCTTGCGACTGTCCCGTTTTTTTTTTTGTTTTTTTTTAAATTGTGTTGGGAATGGGGTGGTGACCTTCCAACATGTGCTCAATGAACTTTTACCCTGTGCCTTTCCTGTGCAATTCCTTCCTGTGACAAAGAGAGACAGAGAGAGAGAGAGACAGAGTTTGAGAGAACATCAGATCTTTTACTCCACTTCAAACTACATGTATCATTATTTAACTGAAGAACAGTTACAGGCAGATGTTGACGTCTTGGTCCCAGAGAGACCAATACTCCCCTTGAAAATCTCTAGTCCAATTTCCAGTCCAATTCCAGTTTCTGTCTACCACATATTTGATACATATAGCCTATGCAGGCCCAAATCAGGGTGTTATGTATTTGGATGTGCCATTGTGAGCATGACTGTGCATCCTGTGTGTGTGTGTGTGTGTGTGTGTGCGCGTCTGTGAGTATGTTTGTGTGTTTGCATGTTTGTGTATGTGTATTTGTGTGTGTGCACTCATGTGTGTGCATGTTGTCCGTGCCCTACTTGGCTCCTCCTCTGTGTCTCGTCTGTCTCAGACTCTCGCAGGTGAACTGATCGCAGGTGTTCCACGTAATGCTAATTACTTTCTGGGTTTTGGGTTTTAAAGGCACTCCAGATGTCTCTGGTGGTCGACCACCACTGCTACTTCTTTGGATTTTGTTTTGCTTATTCACTACACCCCATTATCATGATTGCTTACACTTCTATTTTTGAAATCCAACACTAATCTCCGTTGTTAAGTCCCTTCTCTTTGATAAATCTATTTTTGATTATTGTGTTCATGCTACGTTGCCAAAGCCAGGCATTTGTAACAGATGGGGTTCCTGTCCTGGGGCCTATTGCACAAAACTAGGATAAGGGATTAAGCCGGGATATCTTGGTTATCCTGGCTCAATTTATCCGTGATCCAGTTGCACAAAAGCGGGATAGGGGGCAGCAGGATATGTTATGGTATAAGTTACCATGGCGATTTATTCTTTGGAGCTAGCCTGCTCCAGACCAGGCTAAGTTCCAGGATCTATTTAATCTCATCCCTTATCTCAGTCAGCAGTCACCACAAACAGAAACCAATAATTATTCCACTGCCCACTACACATTGTTATCACATGAAGAGTTCAGATGCAAAACCCTCTAAATCCGTCTGACTACTTTTCTTTTAAATGAGCATTTAAATTCAGGCTTCTATAGGGTTTTGCCTATAAATCGATATTTCAGACCAGGAAGAGAGTGGTATTTAGTGGGTTTAGAAGTTAAATTATTGGATTAGCGTATACTATGTGTGGAAAGCATCCCCTCACCATCTTTATCTCATTTTTGACATAGGTGGCATTTAGAGGCTTTTGCATCTGAACCCTTCACATATACCTAGACCCATTGTAATTATTTAAACGTTTGTGATCATTAATTAACTTTTACATACTCGCCATTCCCGACCTGTCATGCGACAATGTGACATCACGGGAGTGCCTAACCATTTCGCATGTGGTGGTCGCGGAACTAGTTGCAATATTCTCCTAAACAGAGGTGTTGCTGTTTGTTGCTGTTGTGAAAAGGCTATCGCTACCTACTTCACACCGTAGAAGAAGCAATGAAGCCGCTAGTTGCCATGGTAAATCAGTGAATCTGTGATCGGTGGCGGGGTCTATTTGAGGGAGCCGTGAGCGCGCACTTATCCAGGATAGGTTTCACCTGGATTGATGAATCCGTGTCTGCTCATCCTGGCTTGGTCTTTGTGCAACCAATTAAGCCTGTACGCTCTTGTTTTGGATTCATTGAGCGCAGCTCAGTAACTTATCCCGGGTGTCTTAATTCTGCTTTTGTGCAATAGGCCCCTGAATTTGGACCATTATTTGTAAATATGTGTTTATTATTCATAGCATTAAAGGAGAAATTCTGCAATTTTTCACATAGATCTCTATTTCTCGAGATCTATGTGCCGGATTTCTCCTTTAAGTATTGAGTAGTTGATAGTGTTAATTGTTAAAAACACTAAGAATTGTTATAGGTCCATTGTTTAATTGAGATGGTCTGATTTGTAAGCTTCTGTATCCAGATCCTGATATTTCTTGTCTTGGAGGACAGTATTAAATCAGAGGAGACTTTGGAGACCTTTAATAAGGAACAGTTGTGCTGATGAACATCAGTGAACTGAATTTGGTTTATCAAAAAGTTAGAAATTGGCCCAAATAATACGGTTAAGGGGAAAGTCCAGTCTAACAACAACCTAGGGACTATTTTTGGATGATACATTTTTGTACATTTTTGTTTGGGACCAAAACGATGTCAATCAATGCAGTTTTGAGTAAATCCAAAAAAAAAGGCATTTACAACTGACTTTGGGGTTAACTTCACTACGTCAAAGTAATCATTGCTTGAGCCATTTAGGCTAAAATCATTAATGTCTATGCTACTGTTGAGAGGGTCTCAGACAATCTGCAGACAAACTGAAGTATGTGTACCTTTGTAAGGACATGATATTAAAAATCACTGTGCAGTTAGTGCACAAACTGCTCATCCTCGGGTTGCTGGCATCATGAGAGGAGAAGTCTGTATAAGTCCATTACTGAACTGTCCACCTTTTAAGGCCATTGACAGTAGTAGCTTGTGCCACATTTGGTAATCGACTTGTAAGGACTCGCTCCACACAAGATGCCATGTGACGTTGCCCTGTTGGCAGACATGTGTGTGCAAGTGTGCAAATATGTGTGTGTATATGTATGTATGTTTTTGTGTGTGTGTGTGTGTGTGTGTGTGTGTGTGTGTGTGTCTGTGTGTGTATACATATGGGTGGCCGTCAAAGTGGGTGGTGTTAAAGTCCCATTTGTCCCGCTGTGGCAGAGCCTTGGTCAGCTCGGGCCGGTTGCTGAGCTGTGCTGACAGTTTAACAGTGTGGCGGGTGCGGGAATGCCTGGGTCCTGGCATATCTGGGTCCCTGCCTGCCTGCCTGCCTCTGCCTTCCCAGCCTGAGGCACAGGGCTGCCTTCTCAGGCTGCCTTTAGAACCACAGCAGCCCAGGCAGCTCAGGGGGACATGGAGGGGGCTTTTAATATGATAACTTCCTGTCTTTGCCAGCACGATGAAGGACACAAACAGGATTTGAGACACCGCCACACATTTTTTCATCCTCTGCCAGAGTGTGTGTGTGTGTGCTTGTGTGTGTGTGTGTGTGTGTGTGTGTAGGAACACAACACAGACAAGAAGGAAATGCCAACCAATTTTCTCAGTGAAATTATGAGCAGTGAGACCTGAATGAACTCTTCCTCTGTGACACACACACACACTATTTTTACCCCATAGAGAAGGATTTACATAACCCTGAATTCAAACATAACTCCTGGATTAGAGATTAATATATTCATACATATTCTAATCCTTGTCTTCCCGTGAGTTGACTGCATATTAGTGTTGCGTATTGTAAATAAGGAAGGTCTTTATTTTTATTGTATGTGAAAATGATAATTGATTTACATGTCATTATTTTAGAAATCGGACATTTTATCTCAAAGGGCCTGACAAACACACTGTAGGTAAAGTGAAAGAGTCCTGCATAATGGTAGTCCTACATAATGGAAAGAAAAATCACAGATTATGAGAGGAAATTAAGTCTCTAGGGTCTCTTATCAACTTGACGCCAAAAGAGGTGGTGTTCCCTTTCTCAGTCTCCTCAACACACACACACACACACACACACACACACACACTCACTCACTTACTGTACACATTCATGCACGTACAGTACACACTACACATTTGTGCACGTACACATGCGACACACACCCACACCCACACACTCACATGTTCCTTGATGTCTTAGCTGTGTCAGTGCATGTATTTGATCTCTGTCCATACTCTGTAAAGAGGTCTGACTATGGAAGCACTGACCCTGTGGAGGGCAGAGCTCACTCTCCACCACTCAGAACCAGGATGGGTGAGGAGGAGATGGGAAAGGAGTGTGGAAATCAACCAGGAGACCTACATCATTATCCAGGCAGGGCCAGGTCCTCTGAAGAAACGGCTTTGATTGTTAGTAATGGTGTCATAAATACAAATGGACTAAATTGGTAATGATGTGAAATGGGGTCAACAGATGGTGTGAATGTGTGTGTGTGTGTGTGTGTTTGTGTGTAGAAATGTGTGGTGTGTGTGTGTGCGTGTGTAGGTGGTAGGTGTGTGTGTGTGTGTGTGTGTTTTTATTATGATTCAAACAGCACATATGTATATCATCTGAAATGATTGATGTTGGTCGGTCCTTTAAACAGTGTGAGAACGCCGTCGTTCCTCTCGAATCAAAACGGCACATGGTTCTCCTTTGGACCTGGCCACCCAGATTAGTCAGATGGTGTGCTCGTGCATACACACACACACACACACACACGCACACACACACACACACACACACACACACACACACACACACACACACACACACACACACACACACACACACATATACACATATGGTGAGTGAGTTTGCATCCTAATAGATTACTTTCAGAGATGAAGTCAAAGGTAGCATTGTCCTGTGAGAGCAAAGCGATTATGTCTTCATTTTTTGCTGGTGAGTGCTACTGCAAATGTGTTCATCATTAAATTCGATCTCAAAAGCCCAATATTGCCCAATAGGTCTTCCTGGGCACGGTCCACTCAAATAAAGCAGAATAGAACAGCGGCTTTGTTGCAACAGGAGTTGACAAGAAATAGTAACTGTTACATAAACACCATCAATCTGAATATAACACAAATATATTTACTACACTAAAGATGGCAAATATACAACACTCTCTTCTACATATACTGTACATGAATGAATGAATGAATGAATGAGAGTGAATGAATGAATGAATATGAGCCAATAGTCCTAGCAGCCTGTTTAGATGTAGAACACACATGATCCACATCACCTTCTGACATGAATGTGATGGAGCCTGTATCTGGCCCCCAGACGGCGCTCCATCTGGAGAACAGGCTGTCCTGTACAGTGCTCTTGTGTCTCCCAGTCCAGCCTGCCCTGGTCCAGTCTGTGCCCCTCTATTGGGATGCGAACTTGACGAGTGTGGTGTTGCTGTGGTCAGTGAAGTTGAGAGAGGTGGGGGTGATATTCTGCGGTGTACTTTTGTGTGTGTGTGTGTGTGTGTGTGTGTGCGTGTGTCTGCATGTGTGTGTGTGTTTCTCTCTCTCTGTGTTTGTATCTTTCTCTGTGTGTCTGTGAGTGTGTCTGTCTCTCTCTGTGTCTGTATCTTTCTGCATGTGTCTGTGTGTGTGTGTGTGTGTGTGTGTGTGTGTGTGTATGTGTGTGTGCGCGCGTGCATATCGTATCTCTCTGGAGAGGAGGAGGGGAGCCGGCCGCTGGCGACCTTCACCCACCCAACACAGGTCACTCGTCCGGCGCGAGTTAAAGTTAAAGGCCACGGCGAGTCGAGCCTCTGGGCCCCAGGGCTCCACTAATCACTCTCACATTGAGCACCAGTGAGGAGGAGGAGAAGACGAAGACGAGGAACGTCCGCTGAAGGCTCTCATGAAAGTGAAGTTTGAAAAGGGAAAAAAAAGATGCAGATCAGCTGGACTTCACAGGAACAGATTTGCAGCATGGTTGATCTTGGCAGAAAACAGCTGTGGCAAAAGAGAAGAAAGGAAAAGAAAAAAGACAAAAAAAAAAGTTTTCTTTATAGGCAAGGAAACATCTCCGCATTGGGCTCTTTTTGCATCTGTTTAGCTCTGTAGTCCGCGGCCCTCTCGCGCGCTGCCTCAAACGATGCGGTCTGTGGCCCGTTATTGGACTTTACTCTGAGGAATCCAATTGATTCCTGACTCTGGTGCAATTTAAAGATCAAAGCCTCAGGACATGTTCTCAGAGCTCGCCCTCTCTGTTCCTCTTCCATGGCGCATTTGCTACCAATCTGCCAGCTGTTGCGTCTCAGTGTGGAGAATCTCAGCAAAAGCGGACTGCTGGTCTACCTCCCCCACCTCCACCCTCCACTCCAAACTCTTAGCCTGATTCAAAACCCTGTCAGGGATCAGACAGTTGTGGCCTATTGTGTTTGAAGTTACACGCTTTTAATATAACAGTCCTGCATAAATTGATTTGGAGCGATCGTTTCAGGCCTGAAAATGACAAATGTCTGCCCTGGGGCAGAGGAGGAGTTTCTTTTGCAGGGGCAAATGTGTTGGACAGATGAAAGGCGTCCCGTCTGAGGCATGTGAAAAGCAGTGGACAGGGCTGTAAAGCTGGGTGTTGTCAATGTGAAATGGTCGAGATGATATGTGAATTATGATGCTCGGGTCAACAGATGTTTAGATGACGTAAGCCATTGCAAACTCCTCTTCGGGAAGGGTGGACTCCGCAAAAGTGGTATGAAAAGCTGTTAATCATCGTTCACGTCGCGCACACAGACGTCACACCCCGACCATGGGCTGACTGTTTGTGTCTGAGCATGCAGATTAAGGCATGGTCTTGAAAAATACTCGGGACTTCCTCTTGAGCGTGATTTATGCCGAGTGGTTTAATTGTGTTAAGATTCTTTTGGTCTTGCTTAATTAGATTGTTGAGAATGACCACATAGTTCCAAGTTAAGCTGGCGACTCACTTGCAGATGGCACTCATGGCGTCATGGGAAATATGTACAGTTAAGTTCGTTTGAAGTAATTAAGAGAATAGGAATACGAAAATCCAAATTGTGTTAACCCACAACATTCAAGAGACATGGAACATACAGTCCCAATGTTAATAACAGATAGAAAATGATTAACGATGGGTTTTTAAACCTGTTTTTCACAAATTAATTATTTCCCAATCAGGAAAAGAAAGAGAAGAAGAAAAAAAAGTAATGAAGAAAAATACAATAAAGTGGGCCGCCAAATCTGGTTTTGCTTGGATGGAGTGAGTGAAGAGTGGTTTATACTGAGGCTTATTTTCTAACACTCAAGCAGGTTCAGAGCAAAGGAAATGAAAGAGGGGGGTCCTTGTTCAGTAAACCAAACAAAAGAGAGAGAGGGGAAAAAACGAGAAACAGTAAAACATGATTCAAGAGTCCATGTTGTTTCAAGACCATCTCTGACTTGCCTGGCTGGGGTCCACGGAAATAAACTGTTTTGTTTCGGCCAGTCATCTGTTGAATTGTGTAATTTAGTGGTGAGGGGTAATCTTACAACACTACTGCATATGTATCTCATTGGTAGTGACGTAAATGTGTCTGCCTCTTTGCTCCCTAGTCTCCCAGGCATCCCCAGTGGAGCCGGGATCCTAGAGCCCCTGGACCTCTCATGTGCGCATCTTATGTGTGCTGTTTATGACCTCCCACAGTACAACAGCTAATATGAACCAGAGCACAGGAGGGGGAAACTACTCCGGGACAGGATATTTCAATTTTCTCTCCAAGCTGGAGTTTATTCCAAACCTATGTCTTTCCCCTCGACTCTCTACCTTAGCGAAGTCTGCATCCGTTTGTACGTGACCCAGATTTACATCAAAGTAGGCTATTTGGCAACACAACAGTCTTCTTAGTGATCAAAATCAGGTGGGCTCATTTGACCAAGCAAAGCTTTGAAATTGTATATCATCAAGGCGGGGCTCAAATTCTCTTGATAGATGGCTTAGACTACTATGTGATATTAGGATGTCCAGGTGTCCCCATCCCCAATGTCATGAAGACAAAATTGATAGGTAGACTGGTGAACCCATTCCAAGAACCTTGTTGAATAAAAGAGAAACATATTATAAATCTTAACGTAACAAATTATGCAGTCAATGAAAACATCAACAATATGCAATGCATTTTATGGGACAACATGCTGTATTTTTTCAACATGAAATGATGGAATAGCCTACTAAACAAAACATTGTCAAAACATTGCCAATATAGGCTAATGTTTCCACTAAGATCATCTGTTTTTAATCATTATGACAACTGTATTCGTCTCTAAGCGTTTTCACTTGTAATGACGGTAGCTAATGGCAGGATACCACCAGCAGACCACAGTCTAATAGAAAGCACTGCTGTCGAGCTTTAGACAAGATGAGTGTTCACGTGTTGTCCAACAGCACCATCTGCCGGTAACAAACGGCACATGATAAATAAGTAATACCATATCACTATAGCAACAGACCAAACTTACATTAACTAACCTACTTTAGCCTAGGCCTACTTTTAAGCAAGATAACAGGTACGCGAATGTTAAAGAGTAACTTACTTGAAGAGAGATTAATCCATAGTCTGCACCTCCTAGAAGGAAAGTCAACGAAGCTAAATGCTGCATCGTCATGTTTCGCAATACGGCGTGGAGAAAGAATGTCAGCGATGCAATAAGTTGGCATCAGGACCAAGCTCTCAACACAACTATTTTTATCCTAAAAGAGTTTGGACCGACAAGATTTTTATTGAAAGAGAACGAGGAAGTCAAAAACTTCAAAGTAAGACAACCCCCTGTCGTGTCCGTTCGGTTCTTCATTGTCATGTCATCTCAGTAAGTCTATCTCTGCGTCTTGACAGGTGTGCTTGGGGGATCCACATGCATGTTCCTGTCCTGCTTTCCAGAAAGAAAAGGAACTCTGCAAACACATTTGTTGGTAGGCTAGTGCTACGCTTAAGTAGGCTAATGTTGCAACTGAGTAGCCTAATCCATGTTACACGTAAAACTGAAAGAGATAGCAACTAACATGAACTCTCATTTTAGGATTTTGATGCGAAAATTTAGATTACCCAGAGATCACGAATGTAAGTGGCTACAATTCCCTTAATTAGCCTAGTATAGTAAGACATTCCTGTGTGATATTTGTTTCATTATTCCACTCTCTTTCAATTGTGTTTGACTTTCTCTGCCAGATTGTTTTCAATTGGGTCTGGTGGAGAGGCAGATATGGGAAGTGCTGCAGGGCTTTCACAGGGTGAAGACTCCCCGTCCCACAGACCGGCTTCCACCAGAGCCTGTGGACTTGGCTGAGGAGGATGGCACCCTTAGACAGAAGGACATCGAAGAAGACGATGTGTGTCCCATCTGCCAAGAGGAGCTCCTTAGCAAGCGTCTACCAGTGGCTCACTGCAGGTAGCCATCAGACTATAATCAGACTATAGCCTATATACTATATCATCAGATTAGACTATAGACTATATCATCAGACTATAGCCAAACTGTGACCACACTTATACCTTTCTTAATATAGATACATACATAGATATACATAGATATATAGACTTTATTCTTGCACTGTTGCACTGTTTGACTTACTCATTTGCACCTTCACCATGACACTCATTCACAAAGAGCACCTTACCTTACCTTATGCACAGAGGACCACAGGCTCAGTGCCTGATGCACCTGATTGATTAATCACCCACTATGTGGATACTGTTTTTTAGAATTGATTTAGATTAAGTTTTATTTAGTATAATTTGTATTTTAGTATATTTAGTATATTCTTTATCTTCTACAGTCCTTATTGCTTAGTTGTGTTTTTTATATTATATACTTTTAATTACTTTTTCTGCTGTTAGTGAATGTGTGTGTGTGTATGTCTGTATGCTACTGTGACCTTGAATTTCCCCTAGGGATCAATAAAGTATCTATCTATCTATCTATCTATCTATCTATCTATCTATAATCTATGTATGTAGATGATAGATAGATAGATAGATAGATAGATAGATAGATAGATAGATAGATACTTTATTAATCCCCAGGGGAAATTCATGTTTACTCACATGTAATTCCATTCCATACTCCAATCACTTATTAATTATGTTATCAGGAGTTGCATTTTTGTTTAAAGCCATTTGCTACTTTGTTAAGTGCTGTGTGATGTTTCTCTCTCTCTTTCTTTCTCTCTCAGATATGGATGTGGAAACAACATTCACATCTCCTGCATGAAAGTATGGGCTGACCACCAGAACCAGTCAAACACAGTGACCATGGTGAAGTGCCCCTTGTGTAGAGAAGACTTTGGACTCATGAAACTGCTTTTGGAGCAGGTGAGGAAAACTTGGTCCTCTCATAATTCACCTAGTTAAGCTTTTTAGTTAAGCACTGTCTAGATGAAAGCTATTTAAATGCACATAATATTTTGTAGCATAACTTGTTACACACACATTTCATTAGTATTTCTTTCTTTCTTTCTTTCTTTTTTTTTTTTTAACATTTCTCTAATTTGTTGTGATTCATAGAAATGTGTGTGTCCTCTGAAATTAAACCTTGGTTTTGATAACAGACAAGAAATGCAAGCAAGCTTCAAACTTCATCAGAGAGAGAGCCTCTTAATAAACACCTCGGAGTCCTTTGCAACAACTGCCGAATCCTGCCCATTTCTGGCAAGTGCTATAAGTAAGTTTGCTCAGCCATCTTGATTGCCAGTTCTTGCCCAGTCGCGGTCTGAACTTAGTTAAACAGTTTGTCCAACATGATGAATCAGCTGTCTTGTCTATACTGACGAGTCATCTGTTTTCCAGAATCGTGAGGTATTCTCAAGGATACGCCCATGCACCAGCATTCCTCTTTTTAAATACAAAGTCAGAACAGATGTCATTGGCCTGTAGGCACTGAAGTGTGCAGTGACTAACCCACTCCCTGGTGCCTTAAGAAATGCGCTGACTGGCAGAGACTAGTACCCATAGATCTCAGCCCACTTGCTAGTATGGCTGCCTGTCTCTCATGTCCAATTACGTATGTGGTTGTTGTGGGTATTTGAGTTTATTGCAGGACTGTAGTACACACGACACATGTAACATCAGTGGCACAGTCTTGTTATATATATTTTAATATATTTCCTCCAGGTGTAGCAGATGTAAGTTCTATCATCTCTGTGAGGATTGCATGATGAGGGGCATCCATATGGATCATGTGTTTGGCATTCGCCTGGTAAGAGCCTCTGGAAAGATCTTCTACATCTATGAACGTGACAGTAACAAATAGGGGTGTAAAGGAACATGTATTCATACCGAACTGTTTAGGTACAGGGCGTTAGGTTCAATACAGATGTGTACCAAATGTACTAAATGCTGTCTTTAACAGTAATGAACAGTAGGCTTTTTTGCTTTTTGCTTGCGGACCATATTTCAAACCCACACAAACATATTAAGTGGCGAACCATATGTCAATTTTGAAGGTACTTATTGTACTTTCAAATCTGAGGTACACACCAAATCGTGATTTTTGTGTACCATTACACCTCTAGTAACAAACATACCTTTCATCTTTGTATCTGCCATTTTATGAAGCACCTTGAGTTATTTATATGAACTGTCATATGAATAAACTTGCCTCATGCATTCCGCTGTTTGTACAGTTTTCTATTTAAGAACTCAGTCATGCTCTGCTGTGTATTTTCAGAAAGTGATGTAGTGTAGAGTTGGTTCACTGTTATGAATGCAGTAACACAGACATTCTTGACTGAAGCTGTAGATTGTCTCTCCAAGAAAAGGTCCCAGCCATGGGTGCAGATGCAGCAGTTTATAGAGGAGAGGAAAACCACTGAAGAACAGAGTGACTCTCAGCTGCTGGACAATGGGTCAGTCTCCACCATCAAGCCTTGTTAGTGAATGCACAGGTGCTTGCATTATGGTTCTAGATCAGGAGAACTTTCAGTAATCGGTAAATTGAAATATACTTGACAATTCAAATTCAGGATTGATTCATTTTAATTGAACTAGAATTTGAATTTGAAGTAGAATGTAAAGTACTGAACTTTAACACTGAAGTTGTAAATACAACTTGGAACCCTTGGAGGTAATTTGAATCACTCTAGCCACCCCCCCTCCGTGTATGTATGTGTGTGTGTCTGTGTGTTTGTGTGTGCGTTTGTGTGTGTGTGCGTGAGTGTGCGTGTGTGTGTGTGTGTGTGTGTGTGTGTGTGTGTGTGTGTGTGTGTGTGTGTGTGTGTGTGTGTCTGTGTCTGTGTCTCTGTGTGTATGTGTCTCTGTGTGTTTGTGTGTGTGTATTTGTTTGTGTGTGTGTGTGTGTGTGTGTGTGTGTGTGTGTGTGTGTGTGTGTGTCTGTCTGTGTCTGTGTGTATGTGTCTCTGTGTGTATGTGTGTTTGTGTGTGTGTGTGTGTGTGTGTTTGTGTGTGTGTATCTGTGTGTGTGTGTGTGTTTGTGTGTTTGTGTGTGTGTGCGTCTATTTGTATGTGTGTATGTGTGTATTTGTGTCTGTGAGTGTGTGTGTGTGTGTGTGTGTGTGTCCACTGCAGTGTGATGGTGCTGAAGCGTGAGCGTGTCCCGGAGGCTGCCCTGGCTGCCCTGCCCCTGGTGAGGGTGCGTCAGGGCGGCAAGCTGCTGGAGGCGGGGATGCAATGTCGCATTTGCCTCAGGGGCTTTTGCCTGGGTCAGCAGGTCAGACACCTGCCCTGCCACCATAAGGTAAACACGAGAGATATACAATACAGCAGATAGGTCATTTATGGTGTTAAACATTTTTATAACCAGGTATACTGAGAGAAGGCTTTCATGGGTTGTGATGGAAATATTACAATTTCATTGCTAATAGTAGACATATTATATAAGTACTCCTTTTTTAGATAACACACTCTGAATAGTTTTTTCATATTCAGATGGCATAATTTCATTAAGAAGCAAAATAAAGCAGCCACTGATATGAACAATCTCAATACCAAACTCACTTATGGGCAGTCATGGTGGGAATAAAGCATGGCTCATATCAGAGCACAATATTAGATACATACAACCCCAAAACAGAAAAAGTTGGGATATTGTGTAAAATGTGAATAAAAACAGAATGCAATAATCTGCAAATCAACTAAACTCATATTTAGTTGCAAAAAGGACACAGACAACATATCAAATGTTGAAAATGACAAATTTGACTATTTCATGGAACATATATGTTAATTTTGAATTTGATAACAGCAACATGTTTCAAAAAAAGTTGGGACGGGGGTAACAAAATGCTGGAAAAGTTGTGTAATGATAAAGAAAACAAAAGGAAGAATGTTTCATAACTAATTAGGGTAACTGGCAAGACGATTGGGTATGAAAAAGAGCATCCCAAAGAGGTAGGGTCTCTTAGAAGTAAAAATGTAGGGGTATTCATCACTCTGTGTAAACCTGTGTGCACAAATTATGAAACAATGTCATGTTAATGCTTCTTAACATGAAATTGTGATGTATTTAGGGAGTTCATCATCTATAGGACAATATTATTAAAACATTTAGAGAATCCAGAGAAATCTTTGCAAACAGGGGAAATAGCTGAAAAACAAATTGGATGGCCGTGGTCTTTTGGACCTCAGATGGCATTGCATCAACACCAGACCTGTCTCCAGACCTGTCATTGTATGGGCTCAGGAAAACCTCTGATAACCATTGTCTATGTCAGTGTTTTTCAACTACTGTGCCGGGGCACACTAGTGTGCCGTGAGAGATCATCAGGTGTGCCGCAGAAAATGACCTACAAATAAAACAGAGGGCGCTTGTTTTATTGAGCAGGTCTTGCATATAAGCCATAATAAGGCCATATCTGTGTATTACTTGGCTATGGTATGTTTATTTTTTCTTCACACAGGATGTTAGTGTGCCGGGGGGCATTTTAAGTGCCAAAAGTGTGCTGTGGCACAAAAAAGGTTGAAAAACACTGGTCTATGTGCCCAGTTTGATACTCAATTCAAAAACTGCAACCAAAAAACAGCTAAAATTGTATTGAGACATGATACAGAAAATACCACACTCTTATCTGGGCCTAAGCTTGTTTAAAATGGACTGAGGTAATGTGGAAAAAGGTCCTGTGGTTAGACCAATCAAAGTTTGCCATTCTTTTTGGAAATCATGGACTCATCTGGGCTAAAGAGGAGCACACTTAATTCTGAATGATGTATACAGGTTTTGGGCAACATACTGTATACTGCCATCCAGGCAATGACTTTTTCAGGGACAACCTTGAATATTTCAGGAAAACAATGCCAAAATGCACATTCTGCACATATTTAAATAGTATTTCTCCATAGAGGAAGAGTCCAGGTGCTAAGATGGCCTGTCTGCAGTCCAGATTTGTAAAATTAGGTGCATAATGGAATGAAAAGCATGACTAAGAATACCCCATACTGTTGAGCAACTGAAATCCTATCGGGGAGAAATAGGACAACATTTCATTATCAAAACTGTAGCAAATGGTCTCCTCAGTTCCTAAACATGTACAGAATTGTGTTAAATGAAGAGGTGAAGCAGCACAGTGGTAAACATGCTCCCGTACCAACTTTTTTTAAAACATGTTGCTGGCATCAAATACAAAATTAACATATACTTTCCATGAAATAGTCCAAATTTTCATTTTCAACATTTGATATGTTGTATATGTCCTTTTTGCTGCTAAATATGGGTTTACGAGACTTGTATATTATGACATTCTGTTTTTATTTGCATTTTACACAGTGTCCTAACTTTTTCTGTTTTGGGGTTGTACAATGTGGTTTAGTAGCTTTGATGATCCCTCTTTTCTCTTTTTTTAGTGTACTAAAAGGTGCATATTGTGAAATGACTGACACAATTTAGTGATTAAAAACGGTCAATTTTTAGCTATTGTAATGTTCATATTTTATAAGTCACTTTGGACAAAAGCGTCTGCTAAGTAATAATGACCATGTCTCTGTTCTCTTCAGTTCCACACAGACTGCATTGACCCGTGGCTCCGGCAGTCTAACTATTGCCCTTTGGACTGGCACACGATTTACAACCCACTGTCTGGTGCTTCTGCGGTCAGGATCGTACCTGCTGTGGATGTTCCTGCCTCCAGGCGTGGCAAACTCCCTGACGACCAGTCTATGGGCCTCTTTGTCCCCGGTGTCGGGCTAAAAGACAGGACAATGGACATGATGGTGGTCAAACGCGTTGAATCGTTCGTCTCTCCCTCAGCTTCCCGATCTCACCCCGCTGGCTGGCCCTTGCCTAGCGCCCAGGATCTTGTGGTCAACAGCGTCCGCATTGATCAGCCCCGCCGCAGCAGCGACACAGAACTCGCCCAGGCCCAGCCCGGCAGGCCCAAACCCCTCCTAAGGTGCCACTCTCACAGCCATGCACTACTAGCAGGCCAGTCGCTCAACAGAAGTGGCTTTAAAGCAGCTCAACCCAACACACGTCTCCTCCCGAGCTCCGGCAATGTGCCCCAGCGGCCGGCTGGCACAGCAGCACCCAAGCCCCAGTCAGGGGAGAGCTACGCTGGGCTGTATGTCGGGGTGAGCGCACCGGATAATGTGGTTAACCCAGCGGGAAGCGTTTTACCCCGTAGGTTCAAACCCCCGAGGAAACAGAGGCCTGGGGGACCCAGCGGGTCAAGCAGTGGGCAGGTACCAAAGCTGGCTCTGTGGATGACAGGGATGTACATAAACATTCCAAGTCCACAGAAGAACTAGAGGGGGATGGAAAATGGAGGGTGTCCAGATGTGCATGTTTACTTGCAAAACGTTGATATTTCTTACAGTTGTCACATATGTCCCTGAAATGTTAGCAATGTGAAATGTGAATATCACCATATAGCTTGTTAAATAAAACTGCCAGTTATCAGACAGCACAACACAGATATACTGGATATGTTCTATATACAGCTCCCACCACATTTATTGACACCCTTGGTAAAGACAGGTAAAAAGAGGTAAAATCTTCTTTTGCTGTTTTATCTTGAAAAAAATGAGGAAAATGTGCCAGAATTATTGGCAGCCCTGTATTTAATTCTTTGTAAAACCTCAATTCGCCAATAAAGTCACATCTATCATCTACACATATAACATTGGAGGATTGTTTTTCTTCTCAGTATAAATTTGCTTCCCTTCAGTGTTGGTCTTTTCCTCATTGTTTTCATAGTGAAACTAAGATGAAACGGCAAAAGATGATTTAAAAATATATCTTTTTACTAATCTTAATAAATGTAGAGGGTGCTGTATGGTTGTATATCATATATATTTATGTTTTTAAAAACGTAATTGTGTGGGTATGAAAAAAATAAATATAAAATGTTAGGAGACAGGGAATTGGTTATACTGATATATAGTGTACAGGTTTTAACACATCAAGTTATTAAAGTTATAATATAATGATGATATAAGAACCAAACAGAATTGAATGAGCTGTTTTGGTTGTGATTTTATTGATGTTAAATGTAACAGTGCACAAAAGGCAGAAGTGAAGCATACAAGTAATGTACGATCATTGTTGCACAACTATGACTGAAAGGCGTCATGTGATTTACCTAAATGTATGAATAAATAATTACATAAATAATTGAAAAACAAATATCTTACAATCAAATGATAACTGGAGCACATTCAGTAGACACTACTTGGAAATGATTTTCACTTAATACAATCATGCATCTCATTTTCTCATATTCACACACCATCCAAGTTTGTCAATCACGTTTCAGGCAAAGGGGATGTAAAATATTGTGAATTTACTTTCCCCACGACATACAGAATATAAATAAGTGCTTTGTGTAGACCAGCCCCAATTCATACATGTGGAATACAGATACATTATCCAAGGAATCTTGGCTTCTAGATTTGGGTTGAGTTGATGAAGTTTAGAAAGGCTCTGCAACTTCAAATCACAGTTTTTTTGTTTGTTTTGTTTTAGTATTTATGGTAAAATCTCCCTTCATTCTCAGAAATGTCAATAATAGATGTCAATTAATGAAAATCAAAAGGAGAAATATAAGAAAAGACGTTTGTGAACCTCAAGTATCCATTCAATCAGAACAAAGCACATCAACCCAGTCTCTACTAAGGCAGAACCTGTACATGTGTGTAGAGGGAGATGAATGGAGAAGGTTGACAGAGGTTCTTGAGTTTCAAAGCACTGACCAGGTCACAGTGTTAATTTCTCTCTTACAATACAGTAGCAATGCCTGTTGCTCTGAAATGGCCATTTTCGAGCAGATCGACCAGCCCAGTTCCTGTCCTACTTGAAACATGATTTAAAATGTTTTCTACTATGGATGACTATTCGTACATATGATAATAAACAAGAAAAATGAGACAATTGACTCATAATATAAGCTACTTTTTTAAGCGAAGTAAACCATACATATAACAATCACTTTGTCCACAACCACATGATAAGTGATAAGCTAAATGCCCATGGTAAATGACTAGCGAAGCTTGATTTGGATATTAAGTGTTTTTTGGTGAAGGCCTTGGGTTGAGATAACTCATCTCACCTGAGACGTCACGTTTGCGAACATTCTCACATCATCAACGAGGCATACAAAGACAGACACAGGGTACGCATGCTCATTTTGTACATTTTTTTTTGTACACACATATACACGCATAGCTTCGGACAAATATCATGTTTGACCAGGGAGGCTTCTGCAATTCTGAACAGCTAACCTGCTGTCATAAATTGCAGTCGCTTCACTTCTTTATCTCACTCTCTCTTTATCGCTCTCTCTTTCTCTCCATGTGGCAGTTTCTGGAAAATCCAGTAGAGCTTGACCAGATAACAAAATAGATGAATCTTGTTTCTGCAAGTGTTGGCTACACTGCTTCATAATTTTTTTATTATTTTTATTTTATTTTAATATGGCGCTAGAGTAGTGGTAATCTAAATTTGGCACAAACTATTCCTGCAACTATCCTACCAGTAGCTTAAATGTTGTTATTATCGCACAAAGAGACTTTTACAAAAATGTCTTTAAAATCTCTGACAGACCAAAAGGCAAAACATCACAGCTGGTTCTAGAACAAGTCTAGCTGAGCACATTTGGAAATCTGTTTAGAACGATGCAATAACCATCAAAACAGTCGCCAATGACAAAATAAATCTTACAGGACAGCAATCAGCTCAGTAAAAACAACTTGTTAAGTGGCATTGTAAAAAGATTTCACCCCATTCCCTTACTTTGCTGTGGTAAATCAATGCTTTGTGATTTATGCAAAGTTGACTTTCATGTGTTCCTGCCTTTGATGTGCTTTTGGATATAAATATGTTCTGTGTCTGGATTTACTTTGTGCAAATGTACCATGTTGCAACTGGTTCATCTGCAGGCTAGCTTTAAACTGTAGAAAAAAGCAGCTATGGTTAGGGTGTGCTTTCTTATAACAACAGCATTAAGAGAAGAAAGTAATGGAACCACATCTGTCAGAAACATCAAACCAATGTCATGAATAGAAGCATTTTTTTCCCTCAACCTTTTAATCATTTTACATTTAATAAACATGCTTTCCAAACAGCATGTAGAAATAGTAAATTTGGTCATATTGTTTGAGATATATTTCCTAATGCCATGTAACATAATATGGCAGACTGATGACAAACAGATGCTTTTACACAGATGGCAAAAGCCTGGTTTCTTTTCTTTTGGAGCTTGGCAGAATTTTAACTCAGGCTAGCGTTTCATTTGTGGCCTTTCCTCACGTACATGACGACCACTCTTTTTGTCTGGTCTACACTTGTCTCGGACCTTTCTAGGCCGTCGGGGTGGCGGGGTGCCCCTGGACTCGCTTGACGTGTCGCCCACGTCCCTCTCCTCTGAGATGCTGCTGAACGGCATGGCTACGTTGCTACTTTCCAAGGTGTGCCTCAGGGCTCCATCCTCGGGACTTCCGATTTCGCTGCTGCTCAGGTCGGGCTCCTCTTGGCTCGCAGGGCCACCTGCTCTGGGCATAGCTGGGAAAGAGGGCCCCTCGCGCTCCATTTTCAGGAGAGGTTGCTGGTGCTCATTCATATCCACCCCCGAGTCCAAGCTGGTGTCGTTGCTGCTGCCGGGCCGGTGTCGGCCCTGGATCTCGATGACTGAATGACGCACCGAGGCGGCGGGCTTGCCATCTAGAGAGACAAACCAGGCTCTGGGCGGGTGTGGTGACGGCTTGGCTTTGGAGAGCTCCACCAGGGTCTGTTCTGAGATACCCTGGAGCTCGGCTCGGAAGGGGCCCATCCCCACTGCTTCGTTCAGAGTTCCCGGCACGGAGACAGATTCCAGGAGGTGGCTATAGCGGCCCCAGACCCCAGGGTTGATGGCTGCACCCTGGATTGCGCCCTCCGAGACTGGCTGTTCGTCACTGTCCTGCGTAGCATTTTTGGGGAGTGTCTGGGTGAAGCTGTCCTTCAAATTGCGCTCCGACTGCGGCCCATGCTCCATCCCATTCCTGGGGAATGTGGCCGATCGGCAGCCTGAAGGCTCAGCCTGGGATGTTGGCGGCGGATGGCTAGCGAAGAGCTCTGGTGCTGGGACAAGGGCTACAGGCTGGTTGTAAATGTGGAACAGCTTGTCCTTGAACATCATATTCTCGCCAGCGCCCTGGGCCGGTCGGTTCTGGTCAGACATCTCCCTCAGCCTCGCCACCTCCTCACTGTTAACGTAGACCGATGGCATCGGCGACTTGTTGCCCTCGGTCGCTCCGGCGCTGCCCACATTCTCGTACAGTTTAAACGAGCGGCCGACATCCTCCACATAGATGTTGTAGTTGGCTTGATGTCGGGGGGTTGTCGAGGCATTCCGCTGTGCCATGGTGGCCAGCGAGAAGGTGCGGTCATCGTGGGGATACTCGTCATCTTCTCCATCGCAGCTGGTGGATGTGGTCTGGTCTTTCTGAAGGATCACACGGGCGGAACTCCGCCTCCTCACTCTACCCCGTGCAGAATGTCTGCAGAGGAAGTTAGCGTTAGAATCACAAGTTCTGTGAGAAAACCATGTATGACGTACTAGTACATGAGATGCACGCCATGGATAACCTGACTCTCGCCAGATGAATTTCGTTCCGCCTAGCTCCACTCATCCATCTGGGACCAATCCATTGGAGTGTTGCTTCAGAAGGCTGGGCCTAATCAAAAAATGCTTGCATATGATTGAATAAGCCACTTGTCCGTCATCTATTGACCTGCTACTTCAACCACTCACATTGAAGCCAACCCGTGACGCTGATAACAGTTTCACAGTCGCTTCTACGCTATGTCACATCTATGAAACTCCCGCCCTGCGTCCTGATTGGCTCTACCATAAAATCTGGTGCAGAAATCACTCTCAATGGAAGAGGTCCCAGATGGATGTGAGTGAAGCTAGGCGGAGCTAAGCGGAATGAAATTCATCTGGCGAGAGTCAGGTTACGCCATGAAGGCCCTATTTAGAATAACTGGGCCACTGGCAGGCCTGAAAGGGCCTTCCATTACAGGTCCTCTGCTGATTGATCACACTGCATCACACTACATGATCAAAACAGAGACTACGTCATAATTAAATTAGTAACATGAGGTTAGCGTAAGTACACAACATTAAAGCATTAGTAAACTAATGAAAATTGTCAAAATGGAATGCCTCAACCAGAATTAGGTTGAGTTGAAAGGAATCGAATCAGTTCATCTTAGAAAATAAATATTGGTACTAAATTTAAAGCATGTGCCTCAAGGCATTCTTGAGATATGACATTCACAAAAATGAGACTTTCATGGTCACAATGACCTTGAAGTTTGACCTTTGACATCCAAAACCTAATCAGCTCATCTTTCAGTCCAATTGAACATCTGTAACAAATTTGAAGCACGTGCCTCAAGGCGTTCTTGAGATATCACATTCACAAGATCGGGTTGGAGAAACATACGGATGTACAGATGGACAACCCGAAAACATGCTTCCGGCCATGGCCACGCAGCCACAGAGGCATAAAAACATATTTTTGAGCAGCAATCAGAACATGCAAAAAATGTAAAGACAGTAATTGCAGAATTTCATAGGTCACATGACGTAAACAATGAGGTGTGCGAATGAGTCAGGAGTGCTACCTTACCTACAGTGACACAAGATCACGGACAAAAACCCAATGGCTATGAGCAGCGTTCCTCCCAGGCTGCCCATGAGGAGGTACGTGTGATATGAGATGTCCAGAGAGGGCGCCCCATGGCCCATGTAACCTAGATTTTCCCCAAACAAAAATCCAGTTACTGGGCAGTCAAGTGGTGAGAGAACAGTACTGAAAAACAGTACTAAAAAAAAAAAAAAAAAAAACGCACAAGCACAGTGCCCCCTAGAGGCGAAGGCAGGCAGCTGTGTGGAAACAATATAATAAAGGGTATTATATTGTTCATCTCTCTTAGGTATTGTGAAGAAGCAAAGCAGAAGGAGCATAACAGTAAATCGTCTGATTTACACAGGCTGCTGTTGACCACACTACCCAAGAGTGGTCAGGAGTTGGACTCACCGTGGAAGGCGGGTATGGGGGCAACGAGCCAGTCCCCGAGGTGAGATGACACGTACGTCCAGATGAGAGCGTCCCCATCTCTCTTCACCGTCCCCAAACCTTTATTCAGCCAGGTGCCTGAAGGAGAGGAATGTCTCTGTTAATGTCAGCACTTCATGTTAAAATTACACTCGGAATTTCACCCTGGTTGGAGAGGATGTGGCTGTGTTGAAAATGTACAGTATGAGAGCTTATACAGGCAAAGTTATGAGGGCGAAGTCAACAAAGACCAATTCTGAAACTGGATAAGAAAGCCTTAATGCCTCTCAAGGTAAACCCAACTGAGTCTTAATTCTGTTTTTGGTGGTATTTTTGGTGGTTTTGGTGGTATTTACAGGGGTTCGACAGAAAAAAAGGAAATCAGTGATCTCTCAAACTCTGCAGATGTTTCTGCAAATAAATTATGTCCCAATGGTAAATAAATCTTATGAATTTCAGGCATCCTGTTCTTAATGTTATAACCAAGAAATTTTTTGCAATTCTGGAGCACGAATGACTGGGGCCACAGACACAAAAACTGGAGATTTATTAAGACTGTGTCTTAAGTCATGCTGGTATACCAAAAATAAGGGAAAAAACGTGCTCTGGGAAGCCTATCTCAGGACGGAAGGCAACACAGTGACAGAGACTGCAGTTTATCTAACCTGGTGCTTCTATTATTTTGTCTAGCTCCTTTGTATATGACCACATGCTAAAACAGGAACAGAAAAAGTAAAAAAAAATTCTCTTGTGAGGACAATCTCCCTCCTCACCTGTCTTCCTGTCAAATGCCCATGCGGGTATGGAGTCAGATGCCCGCCAGTAGGCGGCAGCGCTGTGGGGCAGAGGCACGGTGATCTTGACCGGTCCACTGACAGGAAGCTCTTTCCCATCGGCCAGAAGCTGGGTGCTGAGACCGGCCACTGGACTGAGCCTCACGCTCCTGAAGCCTGAGGAAAACGTGTGATATTTGAATCACGCCAAGTTGTCACACCTTACTCTAGCTGCCACATCAAGATACGGAAACTCAACACTGTGAGGAGAGAGGACTCCAGCTGTAACAACACTGGTGAAGTGGTGATCAGTTTTCTTGACCTGACCATTGTAAGTGCTCAGGGCCAACTCAGAGGTCCAAAGTTAGAGCTCACGCCCATCCCCTACACACACACACACACACACACACACACACACACACACACACACACACACACACACACACACACACATACACACACACACACACACACACACACACACACACACACCTCCAATCAACACTCCATCAGAGAGAGGCCTGAGTGGGGCTGCTTGCCAACCTGAAATGCTGGAGCTGTTGACCGATACTAATGACTACTGGCATCCTGCTGTCACGCTGCCTTCTCAGGCTTCATGAACAAGCACTGGGCTTTTGAGAAACCAAAATCTCTTCAAGTTACTTGGCTTTTGTTTATTTTAATACCACATATGCCCCTTATTAAAGGACCATTTGTTTAGAAATAGACTCCGTTAACTTGCGATATGCTGGTATGTGGTAGCCAACACTGAATTTAACCACAATCTCTTAAAATACTTGCCTAAAGTTAACAGTTACTCTTCCTACTTCTTACATGCATGGTGTGATGCAGTGTATCATTTCAGAACTGGCATCTGTTCAAGAGTATGTCAACGTGAGGCTAATTTCCTATGATACATGTATATCCTTAAATATTTCATATAATAGTGTTTTTCTTACTCATTACATAAAAAGATGCTGACTTTGAGAACAGACAGTCTCCATGGACCAAATTACTATAACATTTGTCTGGACTAGTAATAGTGATAGGTCTATAACTCTGTCTGTGCTTGTATTTAATTACTCTTTCATGTTGATCTTTCTGTGCCTATTTGGCATTTGGACCATCACTTGCACCTTTTTAATGAGAAAATTAAACATCTGTCAGTTGATTTACATTTAACTGGACTCCTGTGGAGTGTACATGTGTGCCCAGTAAGTCTCAGTATGCCCATACCTGAACGGTTGCTAAGGAGACCGGTTGTGCACAGGTGGCAATCCTTGTCAACGGGTGGCACCGTCAGATAGGCTGTAACCATGGAGATATTGGTGTTGTCCGGAAGCTCCAGCAGGCTTTTGGGGAACTGTACACTGGGCTGGGATGTGTACTCTACAAGACACAGGAGGACCACACAACACATGCCTCTCTGTCTTTAATACAACAGATATGGCACTACTGCTATGCTACACCAAACAATGAGTTTGGATATTTATATTTTTGTAGGTTTATATTTGATGACATACCAGATGTTTTCTGGGTGATCAGCACAGAGTCATCAAAAAGCCAGATGTTGCCTTGGGTTTGTGGAAGCAGAGCCAGAGTCACGGAGGAGAATACTGAAATGAAAAACCATAACATGACACTTATATCCCAGCAACAAAATGACAATTAAATGGTAATAAAGTATCAAAGTCTATATAAAATGCGACAAGAAACACATTTATACTTGTTTTACCAAGTTTTAGCTATATTAAAAACTGAGACACTTCATATTATGGCTTTTGGGTTCAAGCAAAAATCAAGAAAAACGTTTGGATGATGTGTGAGATCAGTTGCATAAGAGCAACACTTGGTGGGGATGTTGAGTAGGAATTTGGGACCCCTCCACAGGCACTCCCATGCCTCATCTCCCTGCTCTCCCACACCAAACAGAGCCTACACTGTCTGCCTTGGACACCCAATAGGAAAGCACATGCTATGAGGGACACACCCCTAGAGAACCACAACCCGAGTAGTACATAAATAATTGAAAGGTCTAGGTTCATGGACAACCTGAAATCACACGCAACTGTATTTCCGGGGGGATATTGATTGAGTCAGACCAAGAAACAATGCATGAAATAAATATATATATTGATCCCATAAATACACAATTGCCTTTAATCCTTAATTCATTCTCTACGCAAGATGGTCCATTTGGCAGGAAATCAATGGCTCTTATAGAGATTATTGCTGGGACTCGTCTTAGCACTTCATTCCAAGGACTTTGGCCAGAAAAGCTTCTGAGCCTTGAGAAGAGGAGAGGGGGGTGGTGTTAACGTGCAAAGCAATTACATTTTAATCTAAATCAGCATCAGTAGCCAAGACATCTGTGCTTCTGTGTCACATAACTTACAATGACAAAGGGGTGTCTCAGTATACACACTCTCTCTGTCAGACACTCAGTGACAGCAACACTGCCAATAGCACTTGGACTTGGACTAATGATGGATGACCTACTGAATATACTCCAGGAAATTATGTCCATAAGAGAATAGTACGTGTGGGAGAGCTGCACTATTAATGCTCACAATAAACTTTAGGATGGTATTATACTCTTAAAGCCTTGATCACTTCCACATGAAGCCTATTATATGTCAATAGATGTCAAATGAACACGCTATTACTTGCCCCATGAACATGAATTCAATGTAAATATTTATCATTTAAAGATGTGTTCCAATCTGCTGGTGACAACTTTACTACGATGGACCCAGACTTTAATCCTCTGCTGTACTTACTGGGCATCTTGGTGGTCTTCCAGGGTAGCTGCTTGTGGACGTAGCCATCCATGCTAGCCACAATGCTGAGGGTCTGACCCAGGGCGTAGGGCACCCGGAGCAGCACCTCGCCATTGTCCTGCGTCACGGCGCTGACTGCCTGCGTGCCGTTCACAAACACCTCCACCGACGCACCTCCGATGAAACGCTGGCTGGATGCATCCTTCACCCAAACTCTCAGGGCTAGAGGAGGTGCTGTAAGCCAAGTCAGATGATAGGGGTGGGGTGGGGGTTGTTGCCACGGTTACAAGTGGAGTATGATCCAAACTTGACCCTGCTTTTCTGTTTTTGTTAAATCTATTTTGTTTGTTTGTCTGATGCAGTCATGATGAAAACGCTTATTTGAATCAGGTAGCCTACTGTGGATGGGACTGTCTCAACAAGAGATTCAAACACAGCACAGTAGGGTTCCCATCCCAACAGGGACGGCCATGTTTGTCAGGTGCCCAGGAAAATCCCGCGATAACCTTTCTCTGAACATGAATTAGTAATGAAACCAGAGATCCTCAGCACAGGCAGGGAGTTTAAAAATAGATCAAAGTGCCACAGACAGCCAGATGCCAGAATTTTTTGTGCTAGGGTGCCAGCAGCACACAGATACAGTTTGTATACCTTTCATGTGATTCTTTTATGTAGCCTACAATTCACATCCTTGTGTTGGAAAACCCCTTATCCTGGAAGTGACATTTTTGTTTATGTTATGAATGTCTTATAATAATGCCTCTGACAGACCACGTGGCCTACCATTAGGCCTATGTTTTATTTATGGGTCAACAATACATCTATAAACAATAATGACAGTAAGAAGTTCAATGAAATAAAAGCAAATTATCCATTTAATTTTGTAAGCCGCTTTAAGACACTCATAATATTGTGCCTAAGAATGTGACTGACCAATGGGGGTGCATAGGTTTGCTGATATGACGGGATTACAGACAATATGCCATTTGCCAGTGATAAATACAATAATCCCTGATAATAAAGCTCAAATCCATTTCACTACAGACTAATTATGTCTGTATATTTACAGATAAGCGGAGACCACGTTACTGGTAGAGGCCTAGTCGAGGCAAAAGCATGCTGCCATCTTTTAATTATTTATTTCGGGTAATTTTTAAGGTAGGCCTATGTTTAAGTAGGCTATATAATACCAGACATGTTTTGAATATTATTAAACACCTGTGTTAATAAACGCATTATGTTCCTATGAGACAAAGGAGCATATCGCTAGGTGGCCTCTGTCATCTTCTGTGGTCAAAAGCCCTTTGTTATTGTTGTAGGCTATGGGAGAGAGAGCTACGTTTGGAGGTTTCCCCATTACAAGCAAACACACGATTCAAGAGCGATAGTGTCCAGACAATTGAAAACTGTCACATTAAGGAAAAAGAAAACAAGCTATGAAACAAGCTAAAAAATAACGTTTTGTGCTCTAACCTGGGACAAGGGGCGACGTATGAACTTGATGTTCTTGAGGCTGGAGCGTCTGTCTACTGACGGATCCATCTGTACCAGCGGCGCTGGCATTGTCCTCCAACGGCGGGGTAGGGCCAGGGGAGACCAAACCACCCTCCGCCCTGTTCACGTACCCATCCTCGAAGGATATCAACAAAACCGAGAGGAGCAGGTAAGCTGAGAGCTCTGGCATCGCGCAATAAAGCAGTGCCACTGAGACATAACTGCACGAAATGAGACGGAGAACTGGAAATGTTTGTCGTCGTTTAATTCTTCGGGAGATCCAGCATCATGATGCTCCAACGTGGCTGGGGTCGACGTGAATCACGCATGGTAATCAGCAGCAGCGGCGTCACCACTGTTGTGCCTGGTTGCTTTCACTTGCATGGGAAGGAGGGGTGCGAATTACATCATCTGGTGCTAGCCCGCCATCTGGTGGCACGTATAGATAATCGCATCAATTAAATATCCCTCTACAGATTGGATTCAATCACCTAGCAGCGCTGCCTATGCGTAATTGTGTCAAATCAAACGAGTTACTGCTACATTATTACTGGAAATTATTATATATGACAGAAGAAATGTTCCACCGACTGTGTGATAACCAAAACATTAGCTTAGCTTTATCTATAGAGAAAAGCTGAGAGATACAGAAATAAGGCTTCTCGAAATAAAAGCACAGTCATTGACGCCAGAAGATGGCGATGTGCACCTGCCAAACCGGAACGTGTAGACTAACTGAGGTCTACACTGTGCTAAAATCATTATCTTTCTTTCTTTCTTTCTTTCTTTCTTTCTTTCCTACACATAACCAACCCGGTATAGACCATATGATATGTAAAGTGTGTGCGCCCTGAAGAATTAATTTAATCAAGTGAGTAGGTGCGACTCCATGACTACCATCCGCTAATTACTCGCAAAACAATGAACTGCCACAGATGTTGTAGCCTATTACTTGACTGGTTGCCAAATTAAAAAAAAATCCGAAAATAAATCTCATTTAATACGGAAAGTAATTTAATGATATGCTGACTTGCTGTCATCAGTCAAATATGGTTGATGAATGTCAAAAAAGGAATGTATCAGGCCAGCTATCAATGCAGATAAGTATGGGTCTTTGTGAACACATGTTGAGCAAAGCCAGCCCTCATAGAAATGGGAAATACCATAGGCCTACAGCCAGAGTCAAGGACAAAACAATGAATCATGAAGAGTATGCACTTCACACAATTAAAGACATGTGACTGATATACTGCATGCCATCCATCTATCCATCCATCAATCCATCCAGCTATTTTGTCCATGACTGACCTGAACCCCACACACATGTGCACACAGTTATGCTCTGAGAGAAACAGAGAGAGAGAGAGAGAGAGAGAGTTGAGCACATGTCTCCTCCTCTTCCTGTCCTATGCCTATCCACGATGGAGCACTGGCAAACCTGTTAAACACTCAAACAGCCAATAATCTTAACAATAACAATCAATCCCGGATTTTCAGCAGGAGGTGATGAATAAATGGCCAGGCTTGAGAATCCCTACAGAGTTCTTTCGGCACACAGTTGTTACAATGGGCTATTCTCTTCCACTTCCTCAAGGAAAAGGGCTGTGTTCTGAGTCCCTTGCTCTACTACCTCTACACACGACTGCTCCCCTGTCCATCACAGCAACACCATGGTGAAGTTTGTGGGTTGGGGGGTTTCATTTACCCTTGTTGATAATGAAATAAATCAGCAAGAAAAAAAGATTTTTTTGGAGTGCGACCAATTTTTGATTTTCTGTGTGTGTGTGTGTGTGTGTGTGGGGGGGGGGGGGGTCTGAGATGAGGTGGAGCGGCTGTCAACATGGTGCAGGGCCGACAACCTGCTCCTCAACAACTCAAAGACCAAAGAACTCATCATAGACTACAGACTACCATTAACGGTATGCTATGCAGGATAGGTATTTTTGGCAAGTGAGCAATGTATTTATGTGTCTGCTATTGCAAATAGCAAACTTCTCACAACTTATCCCCCCTGTACACAATGCAAATGCTTTTGTTGTGGAGGTGAAGGATTAACAACAGGCAAAAACTCCAAAGAGATATATCTACTGACAAGGTAATGTTTCACGATTCTCGCAAGATTTGTCGGGGTGCCGCTCTTTGAAATTGCATGGCTGGTTTTCTCGGTAGGGAATCACTACGTCTATGCTGTATAGCTATATGCTAGGTGAACGATTCATCTATTACAAGTTTGTTTACCATCAAATTGGCTTCGTTAAGGTGAAAATCTTGCATAGTGTGCCTTTAATCATCAACTGGGACTGTATGGAGAGGGTGGCAAACTTCTGCTTCCTGGGAGTCCACATCGAGGAGAGCCTATCCTGGAGCGTGAAAACCTTTGAGCTGCTGAAAAATGTCCCAACAGAGAGAGAATACTCAGGAGGAATAACATCACACAAAGACTGCTGGTGTCCTTTTACCGGGCCTCCATTGAGAACATACTAACATACTGCATGTGCATATGGTACACCAGCTGCAGCGGCTCAAAGGAAAGCGCTCCAGAAGATCATCAACATTGCCCCAAAGATCGTCGGCTGCCCTCTTCTCACACTGGAAGAACTACACAGTTCCTGCTGTCTCGAAAAAGCCCAGAACATTAAAGGACACCCACCATCCCGGTCACTCCCTGTTTGAACTGTTGCCTTCTGGCAGACAGTAACACAAGGACAAATAGACACAGTTTTTTTATCAAACTGCAATAACCACCCTCAAACCAAAACAATGTGCAATATTGAATCTGATATTAAATGGATCATTGCAATGACAGAAAGTATGCATGTCTGTAGATGTTGTATGTTGATACTGTTTTTATGCAATGACTGTGTGTTCATACTGTTTTTTTATGCAATGACTGGGTGTTCATACTGTTTTTTATGCAATGACTCTGTGTTTATGTATGCTGCTAATGCTGTTATATGTTTCTATTTATATTAGCGTTTCTCAACGGGGCGGTACCGCCCCCCTGGGGGCGTTTGAACACCGTCGGGGGGCGTTGTGAATGAGATAGCTGAGAGGGGGGCGATCAGGCACAAATGGGGGGCGTTGATCACTGATATTTACCATAATGTTTAAGCATTACATTTGTTTGTTTTGACACGAAATGGAATGATTTGTGCCTGGTGGCTCCGTCTAGTTTCCTCCTTAGAGCGCTCCGATTTGAACCCGAAATCGCGACATTCATATCCACGATACTGTGTCGCGGTGTGAAAAGGTAGAATCGCGACACACCCTTTCTAGTGTTTCACGCACTGCTTTGCAGCTTACGCGGCCGCAAAACAACCCACATCTCCCGCTTTACTTATCGGTAGCCTACGTTGTCCAAAAACAAATAAATAAATAATAATGTCATACCTCTCCTTGCTTTCATTGTAGACTATGTGTGCAACTTTACCAAACAGTATAGAAGTAAACCCCCTCTCCTTGCCCCGCTCTCTCTCGCGCTCCCTCCCTCTCCCTCTCCCTCCTGCTCAATGAACACGCGCGACTTAAATAAAACATTCACAATCGTGAAAGCAAGGACGCATAGAAGACGACTAGCTATATTACTATTAAATCCGCTTAGCATCATTAGCTATCATTGCTGCACATATTTGTTTAAAACTCTTGCATTGAAGTTGACTGATCATCTCAATACCAACGTTTCCCAAAAGGGCCTGTCCCAAGGAGAACAAGTATTATCTTGAAACTTAAACACACATGGGGAAACTGAACAGTCCAATCAGTAGACTATGATAGGCTAAGCTAGCCAACTATGCTACTTTGTTTACAACATTTCCAGGCTTCAACCAGACAGCTGAATTAAAGAGGTAGAGTTATAATAATAAAAATAGTAGGCCTAGGCTATAGGCTAATCTACATAAAGTGTGCTGTCATAAATATCAGTCATTCAGAAAAATATAAAGGATATAAAATAAAATATATATTATATTGTAAACTTTTGGTGTTCTAAGGGAGACTATTAAAATGTTATTTAATAAAAAATACTGGTTATTTAATAAAATGTCTAGCCTCCCCCTCCCCCCCCCAAAAAATGTATTGTGCAATGTTTTTCCCTTATTACTAATGAACTGAAACAAGTAGACCACACACAAAACATAAATGAAGTATTATCAAGAATTTGATCATGTTCCACAGATCTGGCCAAAACAGCATTCAAGCACAAAGCCTTGGCTACTCACTCGAGGTCTTATCTCAAACAAAACCTTAATTTGACTACTCATAGACCACTTTGATTCCAACACTTATACAACCATTTGTTATTATTATTATTATTATTATTATTATTAGTAGTAGTAGTAGTAGTAGTAGTAGTAGTAGTAGTAGTAGTAGTAGTAGTATTATTAGTAGTAGTAGTAGTAGTAGTAGGCTAATAAAAAAAATAATAATAATGATAATAATTATCACCATCATTAGGCAGTTATGAGCATATCAGTGGTCTATATCTTTGTGTGTGTGTGTGTTTGTGTGTGTGTGTGAGTGCAAGTGCGTGTGTTGGGTGGGGGGCATCAGGAGATTCATGATGAAGTCAGGGGGCGTTTGTTCAAAAAAGGTTGAGAACCACTGATTTATATTAAATATAGTAAAAATACTGTAAATTATTACTGTAAATTATTACTGTAAATTATTACTGTAAATTATTACTATAAATTATATTTTATAGACTCAATGAATGATGCACTGACTGGAGAGCACTTTAAATTTCATTGTACCTATGACAATGACAACAAAGACCTATTCTATTTTATTCTATTCTATTCTATTCTATTCTATTCTATTCTATTCTATTCTAAAGAAGCACAGTATTGAAGATGCTGTGAATGGCATTTAGAAAAAAATGCTGATTCTTTTCACAGTGCATGTCAATAGGCTGCCCACCGCCACCAACATGGCCTTTTCTGTGAACAAATGATAATAACAATAACAAAAGCAGCAAAGAAAAAATGCATTCTTCAATAAGGAGTCCAACAGTGGCCAGGAAATGCACCTGTCTAAAAGCATCTGAGAAATGAACAAATTGGACAGCCTTGTGATGTTCAGAGGATGAGAGACAGCTATAGTAGGACATCTATTTCTGTCTCTCCAAGCACTCAATCGATGTGGCAGGTTGTTTGTCTGTTGTTCACCGTGCAATTCACAGCTACAGGTTATAGCTGCTCTTTCATGATAGATGCTGGCACCAGTCTGCCTTCAGGTAATTTGTGTCGAGATTCATGTAATGGAAATTTAAATGAAATTAAAATGTATGTCTCTCTCTCTCTCTCTCTCTCTCTCTCTATGTGTGTGTGTTCTTAATGCATCTGAAACTTGTGAGTTTGATTAAACTCAAGAATTGATAAATAACATCTTTGGGCCTGGTCCTGGAACTTATGAATGATTTTGTTGAATGAGTTTATTTATTTATTTTGTTTATTCTGGAGATGCCATACTACGGAGTGTGACAGCCCCTTTTCAGAGTGTATGTGGACGATAAACAAAGAGTCTATCAATAAAGATGTCAGAAGTGGTTCTCTGCAACTAATTACATTATTTCCAAGCAGCTGGGCTGAATACTTGTCATTACAACGCATAATTTCACTTATGCACTCGTCTTTCTCTACCAACTTCCCCACAGAGTCAAAATTTCACTTTGTTTGTACGCTTTTTGTTCTTTCAACTGGTTTCTTTTTTCTGCACTGATTTACTTCACTCAGCTAACCACACAAATGGCTGCTGTTTTAGGGACAAAAGATGATCTTCCTTTAGACAACAGATCTTATTTTCATCCTGTTGTTGAGAGAGAGTGAACCTGAAGAAGCTGACAGAGAAATGTGCTGTTTGCTCTAAATAAACCATCTGTAGTAGTACTATACCAGTGTGCTGTGATGAACTTTACTTTTGAAGCCTGTTTTTTTTGTCTCAGGCAATATGCATTGTTATTTGTCTCGGTCAACACCTTGCATATACACATTAAACTTTGTCAAAGTGATTAGTTCCCCCCTGTTGAGGAAGTGAAAGAAAACATCCAAGGAAGTCAAACAGATGGTGTGATAATGGCTGTGATTAGTTCTGATCAGCCACCTGGTGAGGAGTCAGAGCCCAACAAAACGCACAGCCAGAGATGTAAAGTAACTAAGAAGAAATACTTAAGTACAATACTTAAGTATGAATGCAGAGTATCTGTACTTTATTTTACTTGAGTTTTTATTTTTGTTCCTACTTTAACTTTTACTTTACTACATTTTAAAAATTAAATGTATACTTTTACTTCACTACATTTTCTTTAGCAGCAAGTAGAAAGTAGGCTAAAATAATGTTCAAATGAAAACAAAAGCCATAGTTTCCATTCAGCATGTTAGATATTTGCAACTCCAGGATTTTCTGATCTGATGTCACCACAGGACCCAGCAATGAATGATGACATACTAAGCAATGAATGATGATATACTAAGTACTTTAAATATAGATACATTAAGACTTGTACTTAAGTATGCTTGTACTTTTACTTTTACTTAAGTCATTTTCTGATCAAATATCTGTACCTCTACTCAAGTGTAGTTTTCGGATACTTTAGGCTATACAACTGTGCACATCCCAGTAAAGCTGTGCCAAGGAAACAGAACATATAGACCCATTCGATCTGTTCCCAGATGATTTCTGGTTGAAACGCAGATACTTTGAAATGAAAATGAATCGGACTTTAGCGTAATGCTCTTCAGAATGACTTTAAAAATAATTTTTAAAATATCTGTTTCTCCCCAAGTTACCATTAGCTCAATGTTGTTTTTCTGTGCCACCTGAAATGCATTTAAAACACATATGTTTGTTTAAGCAGTTGAAAGGCTCATATAGTATTGCCGAGTTTTTGGCCCTGGGAGGCCTATGTTCATACAGCATCACAATACCCCTGAAAAGCATCATGAAGGAGAAGGGATGACGTGTTGTGAACATGCAGACTGTAAATGACAACAGCATACATGACTTACCTCAGAGCAAACCCAGAAGTTTTTAGCAGCAGTTTCAGTGTTAACCTATATTTGCTTAGAAAGTGCAAAGAGACCAGTGAAGTCTCAAAGCTCAGCTGATATTGTTTTATCAAGACAAACCTTGTTGAATTTGAAAAACTGCTTTCGCAATGCAGAGCTACACAGCACCCTAGGCTGTATTGCTAAAGTGGAAAGTATTACTAATATTTGAAAGCTGTTTACTTTCATATGATTTAGAGGCATGATAAGAAAAAAGGAATGATGTAACAGTGCCTGAAACAATAATACTTACCAGAGAACAGTGGACACTGCATGATCAGACTGATCGTGAATAATTTCCTTAAAAACTTCAGCTTGCAGTGCAGACAAGAATGTTTTTCACGACATGTCAGTGAAATGTTTTCAACATCATCTAAGCCACCAATGTCTTCTTCATGGCGACAAATGACACTAATTTAGATGGAATATCTAAATACATTTTGACATGTGCTATTTTTTATTTAGTGCTGTCTTTTAGCCCTCAAGCCTCTGTATGAAACTTTTCTCTAGGAGGATGCCACCCTCTGAAGTTTTCCATTCAGTCAGTGATTGCTAAAGTGCTTTCACTCACTCATGTACAATTCACTGATGGAGGCCTCAGTGATTCAGAGATTTTAATATGATTTTCTGAATCTTTATTTTTCATTAATAATTGATGAAGTACATCACCAGCCACATCAACACAAGAATATGTGTTTATTGAATATTCCTTTAATTAATTATTATTTAAATTTAATTAAACATGTACTGTGTACAGTATGTGTGGTTTCATGTTATTGGTATCAACATGCTATTTCCATAAAAAAATCACTTATTTTTCATTGTATGAAATCTGATTCTCTTGAGCACCTACAGTATGTAAGCATGACTGTGAATACAAAATATTGGCAGAATTATATTGGACAGAACTGGAGCAGATAAAACAAATTAACCTCACTGGCCCTGCTCATTGAATATCCATGGCACACAACAACACAAAATGTCTGTCTTTTTTTCCACACCAACAACTGTGACCTGTGGAGAGAGCAGAGTATGTGAAAATAATTGTACTGAAGGCGAAACCTTGTAGCCGAAGAGAGCTCCACAGAGTGACCTGACTGTTGTGCGGTTCTAGCGTTGTTCCAGAGACACTCAGGTGATCCGCAAGCATTAGCCCATGCAGAGCCACACTGCGGGAGGAAAACTGAGTGGCTGACTGCACCAGTGAAAAGAAAGAGTACTGTAGGTCTAGTTCATTAGGCATATGGCAGATTTAGTATGAATACCAATCAATCAATAGCTTCCTGACACTAATTCTGCAAGGAAATGTATTGTTTTAAACTGGATGAAAGTGCTACAAGAACTGCCTCTCAGACCACAAAACAGAGAGAATTTTTCAGAGAATGGCAATCAATAATGTTTCTAATGGTGTCGGGAAAATAAAATTACATATTGACATGAACAGGGCTAAATCTGAAATATGCTGTTCACAAAACTGAATGTAGACCATTTAAAATCCTAGCTTTTGGTGTCTATTTAGTAGTCAGGAATTCCACACCACTCATACAACTGAGCTCAAAACAGAGTTTGATACAAAACCCTAAAACAACTATCCCTGTCAGCTTGGCTTTGGGGACATGACTGCAACACAAGCTTCTATCAGAATGTGATAACTCACCCTTTTTATGGTCACTTTTAGTGCACATGGAGAAGCTAATGCCACATCTGCTGCTTGGAGGCAGATATCTCTGCTTTTTTACCCCATTGTTTTTAAGAGGAACTGCTTGTAGACAAAGAATAAATTTGGATTTTATATATCTAGCAAAACTATTCTCTAAAGTGATTTACAGTAAAAAAATGTTTTTTTCTCTTTCCAGTATATGTCCAGTATAGGCTACTGTATCTGTACCTCCTGGGAATGAATCCTATAGTGCTGGCTCCTGCTGGCTCCTTTCTTCTACCGATTGAGGTTCAGACATTTGTGCAGGCCATGCAGCAATAATCATGGAAAAATACAGGACTGCAGGGTTTCTGTCTCCAGCAAGCGTTGACAAATAGAAGCACGCATGATAAAAGGCGAACGCCACCGTACCACCACCTTTGAAGAGCTTGTTGCTAAGACATCTGAAAGTAGTGACTGTGTGGGGCTTTATTGGCAGATATTGTTAGCCGGTCAGTTTGGCATCAATGGAAACAAACTATGAGGAATCTTCATATTTGTTTACCTTTCAAATGTCCCATGTTAAATAAATATTTTAATGTATTTTGATTGGTAATTGTAATTTAATTTTTTTTCTTTGTGACAGTAACTGATAACATTTTGTAATTCAATGATGTAACTGTACCAGCCTACTCCCTAATACTGTTTGTATTTTTGTTGTATTTTGAATGTTTCTTTGTTTGATTTCTGTTAGTGTTGAATAATCTCTATATGGCTTCATGTATTTGTAACGAGTAAGAGGACACTACAAGACTGTGTGTAGCCTACCTACAGTACCTGATACCTATTGCAGTCTGCTAGTAAATATAACACCAATTGGTCTGCAGTAGCCACAGCATTCGGCTTGAAGGAGTAAAGAACACAGTCAGCAGCATCAGTGAAGATACAAAATGGCCGATGGTAGTGCAGTGGATAAGGGGCCGAGTTTGCATGCAGTCGCCTGAAAAGTTGTGAGTTTGAATCGCAGCTGTCACCGTTGTGCCCTTGAGCAAGGCACTTAACCCTGAGTTACTCCAGGGAGTCTGGCCCTGCGATTAGTTGACATCTGTAAGTTTCTTTGGATAAAAGCGTCAGCCGAGTAAATAAAGATAAAGACAATGCTGAAGAAGAGGTCATATCTTTCTCAGGACGTATTTGGTCCTTTCTAGGCAAACGTCCGTTTTTCCTGCCATTTACTGTTTAGTTTTTCTGTGTTTCCCAGTATTCAGGCTGTCACTTGAACTTTCTAGTTGCTGCTCTGGTGATGGTTAAAGACATGGTTAATTGGATGGTGGAACAAATGTTAGTTCATATGTGATTTAGTGGAATTATTGCAACTGGTTTCAGTTCTGTCTTTGGGAATTTGTTATGTTTTAATTTGTCTTTATGATCTTTGTCCAAAAGGACAATGATTTCTGTTGTGCTGGGTGACAGATGGGAGAGTGACAAACTAAGGGCGTGTGTGTGTGTACAGTATGTGTGTGTGATGGACATCAGGGGACCATGAGGGTGAATAGTTTTATTCATGTTCCAACAACAACAACCTTGACATGCCAACAAAGCAGATAAAAACGATCTGTTTTGTGTGTGTGTGTGTGTGTGTGTGTGTGTGTGTGTGTTTGTTAGAGAGAGAGAGAGAGACATACTGTACACTTGGCTCTGTTTGAAGGACAGCAGAGCTGTGAACATCCACTCAGCAGATATTTAGCTATAAAAGTTCTACATAAAACATGTTTGAATTGAACACATTCTTTGGAAACCCTTCCAGTTAACATATCCCAGATGCAAGCCCAGCTATACATTCAACCCAGTGGCCCGTCATGGTGCCTTGCCCTAATGCTGTTTGCCATGGTTACTTCACGGCCAGCAAAGGTCCCATGGCGTTAAGCTTGCACTGCTGGTCTTCCCCCCTGAGGAATTGTTAGGTATTTTCGTCTATCCTGATATTTGTCCATTAGGGATTTAATGAGCAACAAGCCTACAGCAGCTTAGGCCCTGTCATCTGTGTCAGAAATGGACACATAGACTAAACTCTGACAGTAGTTTTATATACATGTTACCATGCCTGTTTAAGGTTGCAGCTGCACCACCTGCAGGATGTATTATGGATGGGCTCTGCTTGCAAAGTCTCTTTCTCTTTACTTTTTACCATCTTAGGAGACAGATTCCATGGAGAAGCTTGGAATGAAGGTTGGTTGGTTGCAGCAAAGTGGTTTTGGTTGGTTTGGTTTTGGTGCCCTTTGTGAAGTTGAGTTAAGTTACTTTATTGTCCTGTAGGAAAATGTGTTAGCATTTGCATTTTGTGTTAGCATCTGCATTTTACCCCTCCGGGGGTAGTGTGCACCCATACACAATTGGAGCAGTGAGCTCACTCGGAACCCAAACACACTAGGTGCACACATACACACCCAGAGCAGTGGGCAGCCCTTTTAGAGAAACTCATTTTTCACCTAAAAGAAAGGTGAGCAGAGTGCAACAGGCCTCTTGCGTCATAGTGTCGTTGGCTACATTAAAGTATCGGTAATATCCATGGACCATGCTAAACTGTGTGAATATCCTCTTGATCGTTCATGCAAGAAATTAACTGATATCACCCAACAGGGACAGCCGGGCACTGGGCAGGGACCAAACAAGTCGTTATGGGGAGAGAGAGACGAACACTGCAATACTGGCATCTGAAAGAGGCACATAAGTTGAATAATTTAAAAGTGGGCTCTAGGCCAGAAGTAGTGAATGAATGAATGAATGAATGATGTGGAAACAGTGTCTATCTAGTAGAAAATGCCCTAGAGCTTCCACACCACTGCTTCATATGGGGTGGTGAGAGGGTCCTGAATAGACTAATGACAGGCTCATTCATGTTGCCTAGCTTCCAGTCTCAAAGACGAGATGACCTCTGGCGTGGTGCCGAGTATCTCTCTTCAGGGTTAATTGATAACTTTCCGTTAATTTGTGGTCCTGACGTTTGCCTTAGTTCGCCGAGCCACCAGGGCAGATTTCCCGTCGAGCAGAGGAAGAGGACAGAGAAAGAGTTCTGTTGTTCCAGAACCATCTAATTTTTTGCAGAGTGTGCTGTGCTATTAGACCCCGTGGTGATCTTCAGTCTGTTGTGTCCAATTGGTGTCACTCATGTAAGGAGCATGCTAATGGGAAAATAAACAGAGCCAATCCACGCCCTTCTCAAACTTTGACAGTTGAGGTCTTTTCAGACTGAGGTCTTTTCAGAAGGCCTCGAACACCATTCACACAAACTCATCCCACTACATTGAAGGACGCATAAAATGTAGGTTTAATCAATGTTTATCCGATGCCTTTAAAACGATGACAGGAGATGATGTTGAATCTTGAGTGGTGACAGTGAAGGGGGTCTATTTGGGTCCAGTATCACTCTGTCAGTACATTTGTGTCAGAATATACAGTAGGACATCCCAATTAAGTGGCCATAAACGCCATATTTTCAATTTATAATATGAATGAATAAATATTAATTTATTACAGGGACTTCATAGTGGATGCTTTCATCCTAATGTGTTTAATAAAACTCTGATAGAAACAGCATTTAGAGTTTTGGAGAGGTTTGTACATTTTACATACAACCCACTCTATCACCTGAAATTTTAATTTAGACTTAACATGCCCCTCAAAGAGGATATTGTATCGTCTGAGATCCCTGGGGAAATTAATGCCCTCACAAATTGTGCAAATGTTTCTTTCACTCAAATTTGGCTGCCACATTAGCTTCAGAGTCCTGGCCCCCACTGAAAATACCAATTAATCTGGCTCATTGCCCCTAGAGGCTGATTGGGGAAGAGAGGGTAATACATCCCATAAATGTAGCTGAAAGCTCTTGACCTCTCACGTTGGCGGGACTCACATTGCTCTATCATCTCTTCTGGAAAAGCTAATCATCCGCTCTGCAGCTCTCTCCGCGTCTCTGTTCCATTTTGATGTATCAAATGGCAAAATTGAAACAAGTTCAAGAGATTGAGAGAGACGGTGGAGCTTCTTTAAAATTACTCTAAAGTCAGTGGAAACAACTAAGCCTATGTAAACCCTAGAATAACTTGCATGTCAAACATCTTGGGGAATTTAGAGTATGCAGACTATACCATACATTGCTTGGTTGCCTTTCTGTGCAGTGTTATTTATTAGGGGTAATATAAAGTGTTGTGGTTTGCAGACCCAGAGAAACATCATAATTCAGGCCTTTATGACAGGCCCAGTGTGCATCAAATTAAACCTTTTTTTCCCCAGTTGAGCATGTAACTTATTAGCAACACTGTATTAGTTTTAGTTGGTTACTTGTCATGGCACCATAAGGTATGCCATATTTTTTCTGCTGAAGCAATTTGTTGAGTCAATTAGCATACTCCAGGCTGAAGTGTGTGAATGAAAAATAAGACAATTATTCTCAAATTAGTACCAAACATTCTGTAATAGAATGACGGTCTATGATTGTACCCACTTGATGCTCTGCTGTCTTATAAGACCGTTTCAATCTGTTCCTAGAGGGTTTCCGGTTGAAACATTCAAAATCAACGCAGATACTTTGAAATGAAAATGAATTGGAATTTGGTGTAATGTTCTACAAAATGTTGACTCCAAAACTTGGTTTGTTTATGCAGTTGAAAGGGTCTATATCAGGCTTTACCACACTACCACACTATGAGTAGGGAAGAGGTGCAACATGTAATCATATAACACATTGTCATTAGACTGAACATTCGACTTAATGTGTCTGTTTGCAATGTTTGTCTATGGGAATTTTATCTGATAGGGACAATGCAATTTCAATGTGCATGATACCGCATTTGTTTAGAGAGGTAGCTCATCCCTCCCTTCAGTATTCCCCAAAAAACTCCACACAGTGTTTCATTATTTTTTGGCTGCCCCCAATTTGTTTGATTCCAGTTTTTGGAGCCGGGGCTGCCTACAGACAGACTTTTTTACAGTGTATAGATTGTAAGGAGATGTGACAAAAAAATGTAGGTGCTTGAAATCACGTACAATCACTGACTGTACCTTTAACAGAGTCACCATATTAGGATAAGTTTTATTTTGTAAGTCGCTTTGGACAAATTCCGTAATCATTCCATAACCATAAGGTGCTGTACTTCTGGGTTTTGTAGCTATTTTTAATTCCATACTATTGCCCATAGCTGGGCTTTTACCATTACATAAAAAATCTACGCAAATTATATAAAATTACAATGTAAGCAATCTCATACTGGACACTAACCTTGTTTTTTACCCCCTGAGTGCAAGTCACCTTAAAGTCAAGGACATGAGTTAGTCTAGCAAATCTTGCAGATGTCTAGCTGACATTCTGGCCTTTTCCTCTCAGGGGTTCATGCAGCACAACCTTAAGGGGAATTTGAGTCGCCTCACTGTAGTTTTGCCAGCGATTTTGACCTTTCTGCTATGGCGGACATGACAGGAACCTTCTATGCGGCCAAAAATGTTAAGCAGTTTCACATTGTATGTACCCACAATAAATTTCAAAATAGAAAGTTCATCTGTGTTTTTGTTCAGACTTAGAAACCGCAAAGCGATACACCAATCACGCTTGTCAATTTGTCTCCATCTACTCCATCCCCTACTCTTGCAACTTTTGTGTATGTAAATGAGTGCATGTGTGTGTTTGCTTTTGTGTGTGTGTGTGAGTGTGTGTGTGTGTTTGTTTACAGTATGTGTGTGTGTGTTTATCTGTGTGTGTGCTTGCTTGCCTGCATGTGTGTATGGTCGTGCACGCGTGTGGGTGTGTTTATGTGTGTGTGTGTTTGTGTGTGTGCATGTGCGTGTGTGTGTGTGCATGCGTTTGGATGTGTTTGTGAGTGTGTGCGTGCCTGTGTAGCTTGCATGATTGTGTGTGTGTGTACTGTGTGGGTGTATCTGTACTGTGTGTGTGTGTGTGTGTGTGTGTGTGTGCGTGTGTGTGTGTGTGTGTGTGCGTGCATGTGTGCATGCATGTGTGTGTGTGCATGCGTCCGTGTGTGTGAGTGTGTGCGTACCTGTATGTGTGTGTGTGTGTGTTTGTTTATGTGTGTGTGTGTGTGTGTGTGTTTATATGTGTGTGTGTATAACAGACCACTGTCAAGGAAAATGGGTTTTGTGCTTAATATTTACGTCTTTCATATCCCTCCGTTAGTAGTCTGATCACTTCTTGCGTTGGAACTTCATTCAAAAGTGAAAGCTGACGGTTGATCAGCTGTGTTCTAAAGAATGTTTGAATCAAGTTCAGCGTGTTTTGAAAACTATTTGTTTCTGCAAAAGCCACGATATAACAGTAACAAATAAACATAAAAAGTCACATTGTGTGGAGTTTATCTCCTCCGCTGCGCGTCGGGGAGTTCTTTGCCCCTCGCCCTCGTCCATAAATTCCGTAGCCTATAACAGGACACCTCGGCGGCCGTTATCCCTTACATAATGACCGGCGTTCTATACATTGTGCCTTACTTATGGCCCCCCATGAATGGAATTCCAGAAAACTTGGCAAGCATTCAAAAGTTGTCATAATGATCCTACACTTCAAATTCTGTGCAGTTTTGAACATGTCAGCCAAAGATACCTGCGAATACAATGCCTCGTTTTTACTTTTTATTTTTAACTAGGTGTCGCTATACCTCAAATGAGTGAATATGGGATGGGTTGACATGGCCCCTTGAGGCCAACATACAAAAAAATTGGTTATCCTAGGCCCTACAGTTCTCAAGATATTCACAGAAAACTCTGTCCGGCCATCTATAGGCCGATTGGTGTAGTCACTAAATGTACACATATATTAATTTATTGAATGGCCCCCCATGAACGGAATTCCTCGAAACCTGGCATGCATTCAGAAGGTGTCATAATGATCCTACACTTCAATTACATGCAGTTTTGAACATGTCAGACAAAGATACCTGCGACTACAACGCCTCACTTTTGCTTTTTCATTTTTAACTTGGATGGCGCTATAACACAATGGGATGGATATGGGATGGCTTGACATGGCCCCTTGAGACCAACATACCAAAATTATTTGGTCATCCTAGGCCCTAGGATGTCATCCTTGTGGGGCTACATTCGTAAACGTTTTATGCAGCTCGGCAGCTCAGTGTCCCGGGAATCGTTGACACAAATTTACTGGAAAAACTAAACCTATATGACTGCCGTTTGCTAGCGCCGCAGTCATAATCATAAGTTCTTGTTGATGCTGAAGTTCCATTTATAGTAGGCCTACACTATACTGTACTATATGCACTGCTCAGGTGGTAAAACCTCCAAGCATGTTATTCATCTCCTCACAGACATTTTTTCCTTGGCCAGGCCTTTTCAGTATACGGTCTGTACACACTGACCTAAATTCTGTCCGTGTGGCGCACTTCTTGACGTGGCGCACTTTTGGGGAGTGATAACAAGTATACATCTCTCCTCTCCACAAGTGAACCTTCCACACATTACAAACCCATGAAGTGTTATTTTTGGACATCACCGAAAGCTTATTTCCTCTGTATGAGTTTGGTTCCAAAATCTCCAATTTTGAAATCATTAATGTTATTTAATTGTGTATTTCAAGTAATATCAATAAAAATCGTTTTGGAACTCTCAACTCTTCATATACTGGTGTCGTCATTCATAACGTATTAGCTGCAGTCTCTTTCAGACAGCTGTCAGTGCTGGTAGTGTGGGGTCACAGAGGGTGATCCCAGACATGTGTTCACTGCTGCACCACTGAACCCTAACAAGGACAAAAACTCCACAGCCTCGTGGAATCTGGTCAAACTCATGTCTAATCCAGTGAGAGAGAGAGAGGGAGAGAGAGAGAGGGAGAGAGAGAGAGGGAAATCTGCATTACGATGAGCAGATGGCTTAGGGGCCGTGAGCCAGACTAAGAGAATGTCCATGTGAGTGAGGAAAAAAATAGAAGAGAGAGAGAGGGGGGGCATGAAGACAGGTGGGTCAGACGCAGTCTACATGGAGTGTGAAGATAGCCCACCTTGGATTGGGTTGGTGCGTGCTTTAGAAGTGATTACATTTGGGAATGGGTTGGCGTGTGTGGTTTAATGATTACATCTGGAATGGAGGGGTGTTGTAGGCTGGGGGCAGAGAGGTGAGGTGATTGGATGACATCTGGGACTCCTCGTAGTCTTCTTGAGGTCTCAGATGAGGAGCAAAATATATATACTTCTGGCTACCTTGATTCTGATGCATTTTCAGATGTTGTGAAAATATTGTGGTACCCTATTATTATAGAAGAGCAGAGACATTTCTGGGGCACGTATGCAAATACAGTGCTGTTTAGAGAGCTATTTGTTCCAAGAAATCTTGCTAATGTAGATTCCACCATAACGGTTTATATATTGTGCAGTGAAAGAGCTATTGTGTTATTTGTAGCTTAAGAAGTTGGTGACTAATTAGATCCTTTCATGTAACCCTTCATGTTGTGAAGAGTCCCTGTCGAGAAGCGAAAGCAGTCCTTTGTTGCAGCTTTGTGATTTAGTGAACACACGATATCACAGTGAGAGGTCATTCAACACCTATGTTGCTCAAAAGCCGATTATGCAGAAGAAGCAAACACAAATTGGCCTAACAAGTCCATGCACAAATATGCACATAACACATTTCTTAGCAGCTTGTCCAGCTGTTGTTTTTAATGGAAACAAACTGTGATGTTGTTAATCACTGGGAAACCAGTTATAACAGTCCCCCAGGCATTATGACACATTATTTACACAGAGTGAAAACAGTGTTCCTGTCTGCTACGGACATGCCAAACCATTCTAGCCCTTGCAATGGAATACAATACACTCACTAATCTCCATTCATTCTTCAGAGTGATGCTTTTCTGTTGCTTTTTAAATGCTGCCGGTGTTACATTGTACTACCTCTTCCTTTGGCATCACAGTCTAATTTCCAGTCAATACACTGGAAATCTCAAAGCCAGACCTGGCTGTAAAAATACCCTGCTTATTCCTATCACTGCTGCATTCCTCCTGTGTCATTTCTCCTCTTATCTCCACTAACAAAGCTTGTCAGTAGGAAATGTATTGGCCATTTGCACTAAATCCTAAAATGATCTCTGTGAGCACTGGTCTGGAAGATGCTGCATGATCCCTGAATAATGTTTCAAGGCTCTGCAGTGGCCAGAGATATCAACTACAGATTCAGATCACATTAAGTATGCTAACTTATTCTCCCTGATATATTTTCTGAGGGAAGTGCTGATAAAGATGTACAGTGAGGTTAATATCCATTTAAAGACACTTTAATAGAAAGTATTAAAATTGGGACTGGCCACATCTAAGCCACACAGTTGAATACAGATTAAGGAATTCTGGCGAACATTCAATGGCACATATCAAATGGAAAAAAAAAATGAAAAAAATAAAAACAATAAACTTGGACAGTTTGACACAGAACTTACACCTCGACTGTGGGGGACACACACTGGGCTACATATTTATGTCTGGTTGGGTTGATGGGGTAGCAGTATATCCAACAAGACTGGCTCTCTTTTTCTTGGCTCACGTGTACACATCCCAAATTCTGTGAGTCCACGTCTTCTGTTTAATTTTGGATAACTATCTTCTCAGACCCTCACTCATGCAGCCCAGCTTCTGGACAGGCCATCTGTACAGACCAGACCTACCAGCTGAGGGGGACAAAGAGGAGCAATACAGATTCTGTACAGAACATTTTTGTTGCTTTTTTGTACTTAGCTGTATTATTGTGAAATTCATATCTATATTATTCTGAAATTCTTGGTTAATTTCAGATGAGGCCTCGTCAGCAGCACATTTGGCTAGAACTTTTATTGAATGAGACTCACAAGCCCCCCACCCCCCCCCCCCTACCCCAGTTAATGATCTCATCTCACAGTTCCTGGCTATGCTACTTGTAAATGACCTTAGTTTTAATAACCAGAACAAGCAGACATTTTTGTTTTTACCGTGAGCTGCATGCCCTTAGTGTGAGATCGATGCAGGAGTGGAATCGATATGCCCGGGACAAAAGCCTGGACAAAAGAGTGGAGTAGCTGAGAAGCGAGTGGTCACCTAACGTCTCGGTGCCAGTGGAAACAAGCAGAAAATATCACTGATGATGATGAGGCAACAATAGTCAAGTCTCAGCCCTTACAGTCATCTGATTGGGGGCGGAATCACCACTATGGAGGCACTTCGGAATATAGTCAGCCTGTCCAAATATGATTTATGTCTAACCTTACCTGCTGTGATGTTATGCTATCAAGATTTTGCCTTGCTGGGATTGTAAGAGTATGATATGCATTTTAGCCGCCTAGATCCACACTGCTAACATGATTGATGGTTGTTAGGGCCCCATTTTTTTTGATCAACTGAAAGATGAACAGGGAGGCGAAATACCCAACTTCACACATTCATCACACAATTTATAGCCTTTTAAGAGCTGTATCAGATAGAGCACAAACATGAAAACTGAACCAACGTATGAAATGATTTGAGACGTCAGATTTCCACCTTAAGGAGAGTTAAACTCTACTGTTCAGGTTTCAGGTTGTCTGAAAATTATCAAATCTTTCAGATGTAACAGAAGTACAAATAAAATGTTTACATTTTCTTATAAGAGATTACATTCACAGGAATGTAAAAAACTGGATTTGTGTAATAACCCCTAGAACACTTATACAGACAGAAAAGAACACATACACACAATGGGTCCTTCTTTGTGCTGACGGTCCAATCTCTTTCTGATCTACGCAGAGAATAGACATCCCAGACATAATGTGTCCCTCACTCCCTCTCTCTCTCACACACACATACACACACACACACACACACACACACTAGAGCACAGTGCTGGCTGTGTCAGAGTCCTTTGAGCTGCTCTGTGAGCTGTTGGGCAGTGCCTTGAGGTACTCCAGATGTCGCCGTGTGTCTTCACGATTGTGCCGAACATAGTAGACCACATAGGCGATTACCATGGCGAACCAGCCGAACATGGTGACAAACATGGCCACGTCGGTAGTCTTGCGCTGGAAACTGCAGAAGTTGACCCCCGAGTCCAGCACCTGAATGATGGGCCGTCCGGCGAACTCCTCCCGCACGGCTGTGTGACAGCTGACCTCGTTGACCGTGTGCTCGTCCAGGCGGAGCTCGCGGAGCACCTCCTGCAGTGTGCACTCGCAGTGCCAGGGGTTGCCCGACAGGCTGATCTTGGCACGGAGCCGGCCGAAGGCCTCCTTGGGCAAGGTGTGCAGTCGGTTGTCGGACAGGTCGAGCGCCCGCAGGCTCTCCGCCACGCCCTGGAAGGCGCCCTCCTCCACGGCCTCGATGGCGTTGCCCGACAGGTCCAGCTCCTGCAACCGCCACAGCCGCACGAAGGCCTGGCTTGGCACACGCGTGATGCGGTTGGACGCCAGGTGCAGGCTGACTGTGTCCTCGGGGAGGTCCGCCGGAATGGCGCGCAGGTCGCGTGACGAGCACTGGACGCTGGTCTGGCCGCCACGCTCCGAGCAGTGGCAGGGCTTGGGACATGTGCACACCGTGGCAGACAGTAGAGCCAACGCCATGACCCCTCGAAGCAGCACCCCCATGTCAGAGATGTCCACAGTTAGTCGATGCATTCTCATGCATGACAGACAGGTAACTTTTTTACCACCAATCTTGATAAATGGTCCTGTGACTGAAATCGAGTGAACACCTTGTTTGATTGTAATGAATTGAACATTTCTTCTAGTTACATTCCCAAGACTGAGTTCCCTTCCCCCTTCTCTGGGTACAATAAGCAGTAAACCATACTCAGAAGAAAATCAGAGTTCTTTCCAGTGTCAAGACAAGAGCATTTGTTGGTTCAAAGCAGGCATAGTCTTCAACTTGAAACAATAAGATAACAGTTACAGAGAACAAATCAAACATCTGCCTGTGTTTGGACTTTCAATGTTGTCAGGCATTCTTTGGTGAATATCCAGCCGATTTCTTTTCATCTGAAGGTATTTTTCCCCCTCACAAGTTTTGATCCATGAAGAAGGGGTATCTGGACTTACATATTATGCACTCAGCGCCATCTGGTAGAGCTGAATGTTACATCACCCTCAGACACATGGAAACTGGCTACAAAAGAAAGAAATGTCAGACAAATAGAAGTCCCCTAATGAGACCCGTGCAGAAGATGTGTGCTGTCTTTTCCATCAGAGATCATCCATATTCATTCAATATTTCAAATAGGAGAAAATAATTTCACTGGCATTGATTTCTGTGACTCACACTGATCTTCAGAATGGTTCATTGTGTCTTGTAAATGGAACATGCAATTGATCTGAGATCAAATTACTTTCTGCAAAGGTACTGTGCATAATCAGTTGGACCTAAAACAGAGTGCATTTGGGGTTTAGACTGCTGTGTCCGTGTGCTATGAATCATCTAAAATGCTTCTTGTAATTACATCAAAGATATCCACAGAATCCTAAAATGCTAAAGAACTCATGGCAAGGCATAATAGCTTTATTTCAGAAGGGCGGTGTGTCTCAATTACAGGTGGTGTGCTTTTAAATTTGTGCATCTCATTGTGACATTTTTCTTTTTGACATTTTCTGAAATAGAAAATAGGCTTCAGGAAAGGCATATCTTCGGCTGTAGCTTTTGTGTAGACAATGTAAGTAATTAGCTTTAATTCCAGGCGAGCTTTCCTGGAGGCTCAGAAGCCTAATTAGTGGGTTAAATGTCAGGTACCATTGGCATCAAATTGTGACAACATTGTGTCAATCTCACCCTGTCACTTAGTGCCTATTCATAGTTCTATGTAAGCACCCCAAAGGTCAAAGCTCTAATCACAGAAATATTTCCATCATGGCTTCAACTTAGGGTGTCAATCAAGGCATTCTATTGCACCAAAATAGTCTATAGACGAGTGTATGGATTAAATAAAGTATGTATTGTACTGACACTGTAGCATTTTAGAGTTTTGTTTTGACTCCAAAAATATAAGCTTACCCTAGGCTGCAAGCATAGTCATTTTAGGTCGTCTTTGACAACAAGTGAGGTCAGGCGTTTTTGGAGAAATGTCCAGTCTAATCCTTTTAATGTTATTTTTTCCTTCAAAGATGTTAATCCATGAGGAATGTGTATCTAGACTTATACTACATTGTGCCAAAAATAATGCCCTATCCACTTCAATCATTCCGAAAAGTTTTCAGTAAAGTTCTGGAATTTCATTCCAATTTAATTGAAATAGTTACCTTCACATGAAGTTTTCAAATGAACCTTTAATTGTAGCATCACTTGTTGCTTCTCTTCGGTAGAATGCTAGCAGATTCTAAGGAAAGACTCGTTATGCCTGTTTGGAGTGGGAGCGGATGCCTTGTCTCGCTCGCTTTGTGGACGAGCATAATCCGCTGCAAAAAACAAAACACTCCAATGGTCCGTCTCAAAAGTATCTCACTCTCGAAAATAGCTCATAAATTCCTTATCAGTAAATCATTCTGATGCCAAATTTAATATCAAGACGATCGGTTAAGGATTAATATTCCTGACTTGACAGAATACAGTTGGTGGTCCACGGATACAGTATCGTTATCCCAATTTGCCACTAATCTTCAGCCGCAAAGACAGCCTATCTCTATATTTTAGGCTACCTGAAAGAGGACCATGGTATCCAAAGTCTAAAGATGTAGCCTACGACTGCAAACGCATCCACGTCGGGTAGCCAAAGTGTGAGGCAGAGCGGAATCAAAAACAACAATCCAACAACTCACAAACAACTAAGCACCAAAAACGTGATAGTACCTAATAGATAAGTTAAAAGACACACAATCATAAATAGCAACGACTGCGAGAAAGAGTATCACGTCGCCCGGACTACCTTGCGCGCTCAGTTGAGGAACTCGTCTGAGGTCTTCATGTGTAGAGTGACTGATGGAGCTAGAAATGGCCCAATCAGCTCTCTCTCTCTCTCTCTCTCTCTCTCTTTCTCTCTCTCTCTCTCTCTCTCTCTCTCTCGCACACACACACAAACACGACATACGACACAGGTGCACTTTATGTGACAGAAGCTATTACAGTAGGCTATCACTCAACTAACTCCTTATACGTTTGGCTCAGGCGGCAGGCCACACAAGTTAGCATGAAATATCGTCACGTAGAAACCTTTGATACAGCCTACATAATGAAATTGGGTCCTCCCCTGCGGGACATGCACATAGGGTACACGTTGATATACTGCTGCTGAATCAATTGGTTTGCATAAGAGGGCGTGTGACATTTTAGGGAATGCAGAGTAGAAACAGCAACATCCATAAATTAGTATCGATGTCACTCAAATAATTTTCTTTCAAAATAAAAATTTCCCTTTCAAATCTCAATTTTTTTTATGATGGGAAAAAATATAAAAAGGATAAACAACAAAAGAGATTTAGATTGATCTGATCACCTTTAAAGAGTTAGAGATTTTATTCAAACTACAGGTGAATAGCCATTTTACTGTAGCATATAACCTCATTGCCCGCCCCCCCCCCCCCCCCCCAATAGGCGTTTCTCTCAAATTAAAATCTCCAATGGATGTACAGAAGTGATTATTTAGGGTTTTAGTGATATGTTGACTTTTATTGCCGCTATCTATATTAATTAGGCCTGGCTGTGCCCAAGCATTCCTGTACTTCTGTACTTCTGTACTGTAACTCTGTTTTTATTTGCAATTGGATGAGTCTGAAATTATACAACTGTGTGACCATTAAGCTTTCAGCACCCTGTTGTGTTAGTTAGGTAGCAGACTAAAGATTACTACAGTCATAAAAACAGCAGGAAGGAACCGTTGTGTTTGTTTGTTTGTTTGTTCGTTTGTTTCCGTTTATACTATATTGTCTGTTTCAATTACAGGCACTTAAAAAGAGTCAGTAAATGAACCCACAGCCGTTTCAGTCTGCCAACATATTGTCATTTCAGTCTGCCAACATAACACAGTTAGCAGTTATTCTCAGTTCCGTTTATTAACCACCAACAATGTTAAAAAATAAAAAATAAAACACAGAGTGCAGCCAAGTATGTGAATTGATAATGGAACTCAGCAGGAAGTGACACACACAGCCTTTAGACACATGGGTGCAAAAAAAAAATGTCTCCCTCCACACTTCACCCAGCCAGGCTCCATTATGTTGGAGCAGCTCTTCTGTGTCACCCCTCTCTACTGGATATAGCCTTGGGAAAGCGCAGCACCAGCCATGAATGCAAAGCGCTTGCAGCTCACTACTTGGGGCCCCGGCGAGATAATGATGCGGATCTATGGCGCAGTCCCTCTACATGAGTCAACGAGCCTTCTAGTCATTAGAGTTGCGAATTCTAATTGGGTGGCACAAAAACAGCCCCTAATTGACAATTAAAGTATCCTGTGTGTGTGTGTGTGTGTGTGTGTGTGTGTGTGTGTGTGTGTGTGTGTGCGTGTGCGTGTGTGTGTGTGTGTACGTGCGTGTGTGTTTGGGTACAACTGCCACAACCTTGTAATCAACATATCTGCTTCTTGGCTGAAAAGGCAGTTTCAACATTGCTGTTCGCTGTATTTGGCTACAGCCAATTGATTTCACTTATGGTCTCCATTATTAACGTGAGTGTTTGTTTTAGGGGGTTCTCGGGCAAGTTTCCTGGAAAACTCGGCATTGAAAGGTTATTGCTATTCAAAATTCAATAATGTGGGCTACACTTTGGGGCCAAGGTTAAGGATCAACAGGAAGACAGAATAATGGTTAACATATAGACTTCATAACACAGAATCCTCGAAACTGCAATGGGCAAACACAAAAAAAGCTGAAAGGCATACAAATTACCAACCTTTAACTCAGCTTGGTGCAGTTGTGAGGAGAAACTGATGCGATTATTAACGAACATGATACACAGTGTGGTATACAAACATCAGTGTCTTATTGTCTGTTTTTCCCCCTTGTCTGTTTTGTCAATTAATTACACATGCCCTTTTCAAAAAAGCTTGAAGCTCAGATCAGTGTCTGAATGGCCTTAATTGTCACCTGTGTGATGTTTATGAAAGAGTTATGCTGCAGGATTGTGAGAGACCATGCCAAAAAACATGATGCTGTTGATGGTCAGTTTTAATTTACTTGAGGACCAGACAAACACTGTCACCAGCCCCAGACTACTGTGGAGAGGCTTTTCTGACAAAGTAAACAAACATAATTGTACCTGGTGATCATCTTTGAGATGTCAGATGTCACTCAAACATCAGCCCAAGAGGAATTGAATTCCTTCCTAAAATGTTGCCTTCTATTCCTTTTTGACAGGGCTATATCTCTAAAGCACTGTTTGTCACAGTTTATAAATCCTCAGCAACATTTGTGTTATACTCTTCAGATGATAAAGGCCATTTTATTTCACAATAAACCCCTCTGGCGTGACTAACAATGAAGTGATGGTTTTCTTACAGGAAGGATTTTACTTTGTGTGTGCGCGCCTGTGTGTGTGTGTGTGTGTGTGTGTGTGTGTGTGCGCACCTGTGTGTGTGTGTGTGTGTGTGTGTGTGTGTGTGGTGTTTGTGTGTGTGTGTGTGTGTGTGTGTGTGTGTGTGTGTGTGTGTGTGGGTGTGTGTGTGTTTATAGCTCTTCTGGAAGTCTGGAACAGCCCTCTCAACGTATTCTTAGAGCTTAGTTACAGTAATGGCCTATTAGAGTGAACTTGACCAAGGATGACTCAAGGTAAGCAGTGATGCTTGTAAATGCGATGCAGTCATCCATTCTGCCCTCCATAAGGACCTGTATCTAGCTCTGTCTTCCTTTCTGTCTGCTTCTTATCTCTGTTCCTGTTGTTTTTTCCTTCTTTCCTTCTCTTCTAAGAGTGTCTTTCTCACTCTGTGTCTTTCTCACTCTATTTTCAGCATTTCCCTTCACGTCTTTCAGGTCAGTATTCTCCTCTGTCTCGTGAAATCTTTTGTTCGTAGTTGTTTTGTTCATTGTCTTCATTCCCCCTTACCCACCCACACTCCTCCCTCGGCATACAGAGTCCCATTCGGTTTGTCTCTGCTGATGCAAGTGATCGTTCAAACTTTGTGTATGTGTGTGTGTGTGTGTGTGTGTTTCTGAGAGAGATAGAGTATGTCTGTGTGTGAGTGTTTGTGTGTGTGTATGTTAGTGTGTGTGTGTCTGTGTGTGTGTATGTGTGTGCATATCTGTCTGTGTTTGTGTGTGTGTCTCTGTGTTTCTCTCTCTGTGTGCGTGTGAGTGTGCGTGTGAGTGTGTGTGCATATTAGGAATTCATCTGCATCAATTTGAGACTCACTCTAGAGGGAGAAGCAGACACCTCACATACCCTTCTGCAACCCTTGATGTGTTCTGTGTTATGTATAGCAGACTTTCACTGCCAGCAGAACAGAAGTGCAGAATTAAGGCAATCACTCACAGCCAGTGATGTGACAGTCAAATGCGATGGTAGAATTCTGTTAATCGCTTTACTACACGCACTACTGGTGACGCGATCACCCATTGATTCAGTGGAGATACACTGACCAGACAGCTTTTTTCTATTTTGACACCTCAAAATCGCCCTGAAAAATAAAAAAAAGGGGCTGCGATGCGACGGCCATTGTTCCACTTGCCGTATGTGTTGCCCCATTCACTTCAATAGATTATATTCAATTTTGCCGGTTGCCAGCCATAAATCACCGTCGCATCACCGGCCATGTGTATGCCTTTAATTGTAGCATCCCTTCATATAGAACTTCTTTCGGACCAAGGTCAAAGGTACCTACCCTTACCCTATGAACTTTGTTCCCATATTAGTTGTATCACATTATGCTCTTACAACTCAACAAGCATCACATCAATAAGTCACATCCTATGCTGTTTTAGGTGAAGTATTCTGTGGTTGTCTAGAAATAATCCTTTCAACATTGCTTGCTGAATATTGTACTAGTGATGTACTATTGTACCCCATTCAAGTTTTGAGTTGGGCACCATCCATCAGCTCTTGAAGTACTGTAAATGACAGAATATTTCCTCTCAAAATTATATCTGTCTACCTTGCAAGATAGTAGAATATGCTGTATTCAGTATTAGAATATGTTGTGACTTATGGGAAATATACTTTGGAAAAAAAGCAGATGTTAAGGAGGTCATGTTTTTGTTGTTCAGTTTCTTTCGGAGATTCAGGCCTTATTAAGCTAAACCTTACTGCAGCATGCCTGGGCCACCACCTGCTGCTTCTTAAGCCAAAGGCAATGTTTGCCATTGTGCTACAAACAGGACTGCTCTGGATTTCCACAAAATCTGCCAGCCTTTGATAGTCCAGAGAGCAGAGGAAATTACCAGTCCTAACTTTCTAATCTGTCACAATTCTAATTTTCTGTACTGTAGTGTGCCTTGACCTTTGTAGCCTACACCTTGTCCAAGACATAGTTTCAGAACTGCTCTGACACACAGCATAGCATGAGACTACAGTATGCTTGAGTATGCAGACTCCAATTGATTTTATTGCCAGTTTCTCTTTTGAAAGTGTGTATGCTGCAGAAATAAAGAATGGAAAAAAAGAGAAGAGAAAACCCTGAACTGACTGAGCTTGCCATAGACCAAAAAAAGCCTGGGTATTATTGTTTTCCTCCAGTACTAAAGCAAGCTTATGCTTTGTGTTGGATGTCCTCTAATACTATGTACAGATGAAAGGAACTCATGGTCTCTTAATCAACTACAAATTGAGTGGAAGAAAATTGCGTTCCTGAAGTCTATATTTAAGTGTGGTGAAGAAAGGTGACAGGCGTGGGACTGAATTGAGAAACAATGACGAACCTCTTTGCAAGGCAGGCTATAAGAGAAAATATTCATAAACAATTTGAAGACAAAGAAGAGGAGAAACAGAGAGGGAGAGAGATGTTTTTTGCAGAGTTAGTTATGCTGTGTGTAGATGTGCTAACTCATTATTTTGAAATAATAATAAAGCTGGGCTGAGGAAAGAGCTCATGTTGAAATGAACATTCTTGAATTTCCCCTTGGGGATCAATAAAGTATCTATCTATCTATCTATCTATCTATCTATCTATCTATCTATCTATCTATTCTGTTTAAATGAATGGAAAATGTGTGCATGGGTCAAAAATTCAGCGCCACATCAAAAAAGATCCCCAGACGGAAATACTGTAAGTCCTTGAAGTCAAGAGTGGAATAGGATACTGTAATTTAAGCTCTGCTCAAGAATACCATAGCAAATAAGAGTTTTGCAGGGGTGAACATTTCAGTCAGATCTTTATCAGTATGTGAATAAAGAAACAACACACTTCAGTGACAGAAAAGAAGAATTTATTGATCCTCTTCACAAATCATTTCAAAAGAAACCTAAGAAGTTAAATAATGTTCATCTAAAGTAGATCTGCAAGCAGCAAAAAATCACCCGACTAAAAACCAAAACCTCCGTTACACTTTTTTTTTTTTTTTTCAAACAGCAAATGTTTTACAGAAGCACAAATTTTTAAATATCCGCTAGCACATGAGAAACACAAAAATAACATATATACTAGTAAATGCATCTGGATTACACCAACAGTTCATGTCAGTCTTTTTTGTGATTTTCTTTTTCTTTTTTTGCGAACTGCAGTAAATAGTTAGAATCAAATATGACAGGACACGTAAAAATGTGTCCAGAGCTATAATAACTATGAAATACTGGATGTACAGTATCCGCAACAATTGTTGTGTACTATGGATTAACAGACAGAAGAGACAGATCAAGCACGTATCTGTCTACCCCTCTGCCTGGTAACACATAGACTGAAAACATGTATGTCACTCTACGAGCTGCATCATATGAGATGGCCAGTTATAATAAACTACAATGCAGAAACAAATCTGATCATGCACTTCATGTACTTGTTTGGATGTCCTAAGAAATATTAATGCATGTTACAGTTATAATCATAGTCATAATAATATCAATAATAGTAACAACCGCAATAATGAATTTGTCAATGCAATGTCATGTAAAACAATAAAATCTAGTCTATAGCTTTGATATAAACGACATTCCATAGAATACAAGTTCCAGTTAACATAGCTAAAGAATAAGACATACAACACAATTTTAAGTACAGCAACCAATTTGTAGCCATTTGTAAAACACCATCTTAACACACCAATTGTCTAACTGTGTTGATTCATTCTGTACTTTTCGGTTTGTCCTGAAATATCAATTGTCCACAGCAATATGGCGTCACTATTACAAACACTAAATAATGAAGATTGCCTTTTGATCGTTCTTGAAAATTACATTCAAAGGCTAGTTCCATGCTTATTTTGGACAAAGAACAACCCTTCATTCTCAGTTATTTAAATTGACAACAGAGAGGATCATCCGAACACATTTTTATACAACTTCAGCTCCACCCATGTTGTCCAGGAGACATGTCACACAGCTGAACATAAATAACATTGAGATGGCTTCAAATGTCAAGAGAGAAAATATGTCAAGTTGACATGTTCAACATCCTTTCCCTAACCCATTCTTTTTTAAATAAACCATGAATAAACATGAGAATGGCATAAAATAAAATAACATTCTGCAGGCTACCGCCTATCAGTCAAAACATATTTCATAATAATAAAAAAAAGCCTTTTACAAGGAATGTGGCATATGTTTTTTTTTAAAAACCATACAATGCTGTTGACACAAGGCTTTAAACAAAAGTGACAATTTAGTCAACTCCCTCCCACAAAATTTCATCTCAAACTTGAGATAGCACGTCAAACTCACTGACCATGGCTCCTGCTATAGCATTCATAACTGCGTAAAGTGAACATATACGAACAAAGAGTACATGGATGTGACTAGAGCTGAGGGTATCTGTGGCCCCCCAGGCCCACTTGTTTTGCATTAGGAAGAGTGTCAAACACTGTCACCATCAACTGAGTATGACCAAAGTCAGCCAGCGTCTCTGTATGAATGTGCAAATTAAATATACAGCAAGAAGCAAGTTATTGCATTTTTCAAAGTCAAGGAGGGAAACGGTTTCAGTCAGGGGGAAGAAGAGGGATTTTGTGACTCTTATGGGAATTGTAGTCTTACATTGTTCATGAGACTATGGAAGGGGGGCATGACAAAGACTACAGCCCTCTAACTGTACCTCCTCCATGACAGATAAACAAACAAAACAAAACATACAATAAACAACATGCATTTACAGAGCACAGTTAATTGGTCTCCAGAAATGCAGTTGACCGCCGCATCAAGCGCACTGTACATAGCGACTGAATAAATAAGCACTCACAGGCCGACAGAAAGAAGAAAAGAAATAAGCTCAATTCCAAACAAAATGACTAAATATGCAGCATGCTCACACACTGGGCTAAACCTATACAGACAAAAAGAACAAACAAACAAATCAACTGTGACATTGGCTCACACAATAGCCTACACAATGCATCCAGTGCATGCTCAACACCTATTATAACCATTCAATGTACTTCATGCTGTATATTTTGAGTGCGTTACTGAGAATATAAGCCACAGACACACATACAGCATCAGAGTCTGGAATGGTTATAGCAGGGGTTGCGGAGTTCTGTCAACATTCTGACAAGAAAACTATGTAGGTGTGTTATGGCTAGCATGTCACAAATGAGAATCAATCAAACAAACAAACAAAAAAACAAATATTTTTTATATGAATCAATGCTTTTTTTTGTCACTCACAGCCGTATAAACTTCCTGAGAATAAAGCTTCAGTTGGGGTTGATTGCTCAGGTCGTTATTGAGGCTGAGAAGGTCCAAAAAAGAGAAAAAGGGGCGGAGGAAGGGAGTGGTTTGTTTTTCCAATAGTGCTGTATCGACGTGGGAGGGTCATCCGTCGCGGGCTTCGAGGGAGAGGGAGGAATGTCAGGGGCTTCAGGAAGTCGTCATAGAGGAGGGGTCAGTCCACATGGCCGCCACATCCCTGAACCTGCCAGAGGTGTCGTTGGGAGGAGTGACAGTCATTAATTTGTGTCTCATTATTCTATCAAAACCTCAGGGCACTAAATTATAGCTTTCCAAGAAAAGCATGTCTGCTTTGCAACAGTCAAAGGAGTCAAAGGAATCCTTGTAGATTATTTAGCATTTTACAGGACAGGAGTTTCTCCTTGCTTCCATCTTCTCTGACAGACAGTAAAATATATATTTATATATTTATGTATAGTTCAAGGTTTGTCCACCTGATTAGGGATATTGAAATGTACATTTTTTATTATAACATTTATTTGAGGTGGAAGAATGGGTAAAGCTAGAGTGAAAATTAGTTTTACAATACTGTACATGCAGTAAATTTTTGTCTTTTTCCCTTACTAACCAGATATAAAATATATGACCAGAGGTGTCAAAATACTGACTGTGTTGTTAATGTTTTATTAAAGTTGTTAAAATGCATCCACATCATTTCATGACCCCTTGCATAATGTTGGTGACTCCTCTTGGAGGTCATCCACACCCCCCACAGTTTAAGAGCCACTGGGACTCTGGATCAGATTTGACCCAGGAGAGTCCCTGATTCTGGTGTGTGACATAACTGAAGGCTTACCTGGCATTGATGAGATACTGGGCAAGGCTGATGTTGGCGGGGGTTCCAGTGATGGTGATCTGGCGCTCGGATGACCCTTCCATGGCGTTAGCAATTTTGATCTGTGCCCCAGACATCTGTCGGATCTCGTTGATTTTGGTTCCCTGGCGCCCGATTATGCAGCCTATTAGCTGGGAAGAAACAGAAGAGGTATGATGCAATCCCTGTCCACCAATCACAGCGCATCCCTGGAGACCCTGCGACTCGAACCGACAGAGAAATCATTCTTAAACCCAGAGGCAAACTTCAGGAGGACCGAGTAAAATATGTCTTTATATGCCGTAGCTTACTTGTTTCTTGTTATTCCCACTGTATTCATCATTCACCGGCCTCCTCCCTTGTCAGGCTGTGATTAACTTCCCCACCACACACATCTCTAATGATGGCATTTTTTACAGCATTGTCATCAACATCAAACATCATGGGGGCGATGAAGGATTTGGGACAGTTTGTGCAGTTAAGGTGTTTTCACAATTCTGAATGATGCTCAGTTGGCAGACCCGGAATATACTTGACACTGAAGGGCCCGGCAATGATGTGGCCCTGATCTGGCCAGGATCTGGGAGATCAGAACCACACTGGGCCAGATTTGGGTCTGATTGTGCTCATGTGTGATAATAAAAAGATTGAGGAAGCCACACTATACTCACATCATTGGGAATGGTGAGCTCATGAGTACTGGCCTGTGGACTGGCATCCACACCTGCAATGAAAAGGGGATGGCGGGAGAGAGAGGGAGGAAGAGATAGGTAGAAAGAGAGATAGAGGGGGGTGATAGAGAGAAAGAGAGACAGAGAGATTTAGTGAAGGAGGACATAGAGGAAAGTTAAAGAAGAAGGGGGAAGAGAGGAGGGGAAAGAAAGAAAGAAAGAAAAAAGACAGGAAGAGGAAGAGAGAAAAGTTGAAAGAATAGCAAGAAAAAAGAGACAGGGAGATACCAAGAGAAAGACAGACAGAGAGAGAGAGTGAGAGAGAGAAAGAGAGAGAGAGCGAGAGCAAGCAAGAAATAGAGGATACCTTAAAGACTGTTGGGTTTAGCAACGGATCAAGATGATAATGTCCACTCATGGTCCTTAAGAATATACAGTTATTCCTATCAACTGCTGTTTGCGCTTTTTGAACCTGTTTTTAGGCTGTAGTTCAAAGCATTCGTAATGCATGAAAGGAAGCTGACAACTTCACATGAATATTTCAAGAATGATCAGTACAGCACCCCCTTCTGGATGCTCTTCATATTACACAAAACTCATTCTACAACCTGGGCTTAGTCCAGAGATGCTGAAAAAAATGGACCCCTCTCTCGACTCACTGAAGACACCTTTCCCATGTTCATTTAGGAAGATAATAAATAAATAAATAAATGAATAAAAAAATCAATAAACAAACAAAAAAAATATAACCTCAATAGCATTGACCAGGCTTGTGTTGAAAAAAGAGGGTGGAAGGAAAAAACAAGACGAAAAAAAGAGTGACAAAGACAAACGGACAGACGAACAGACAAAAAAGAGAGTGGTGACTCTACGGGTGCTATGGTGAGAAGGAGCGTGTTTTTTTTTAAGAGTGGGGAGCGTGGGTACGTACCAGGGAAAGCGGGGGTGGTCTGCCCGAGGGAGGTAAAAGGGGTTTGCTGCATAGCCAACTGGTGAAGCTTGGTCAACTGCTGAGGGGGGGAGGAGGAGGACAGTGAGACTAAGAGGTTATCATTAGAAACACAGGAGTCACTCTGAGTAAGACGCCCACAACTCCACCACAGAGTGAGAGAGAACGAGAGAGAGAGAGAGAGAGAGAGAGAGAGAGAGAGAGAGAGAGAGAGAGAGAGAGAGAGAGAGAGTGAGAGAGAACGAGAGAGAGATAAAGAGAGAATGACAGAAAGAAACAAAAAGAAAGCGAGAAAGGGAGAGACAGACAAAGGAAGAGAGAGCAAGAAAAAGAGAGAAAGAGGGATAGAGTGAGGAGAAGTTGTGGACCGTTGTGGTGGAGGAGGAGAAAGCAAGAGCAACAGACAGACAGAAAGAAAGACAGAGCGAAAGAAAGGAAAACAGACAGAGAAAAGAAAGAAGAGTCAAAAAGCTAGAGGAAACTTTTGTAAAGACTTGGCCTGAACGGAGATATGAAGCCTACTGAGGCGCAAAGTGCTAAAGCTAGCGTTGGGTTGGGGGGGGGGGGGTGTCCGATTCGCTCTGCACCTCAATCCTCTATCATTGACGAAACATCGAAGGCGTTTAAAGATTAATGATCAATTCGACCCAGTTATGCATGGGTAGGCAATCTTTCCTCACAGATCTCCCTCAAGCCATGTCCTGTCAAGTTCTGGAGGGTAGAGATCTAATTCGGCTCTGACAGACAAATTATCACATATCAGAAATGCGCTATTAATATTATGATGAATATTAATACGGGAGGAAGTCCAAAAAGAAGAGGCATGCAGAAGGCTGGTCATAGTCAAAGGCATCAGTGTCTGTGTCAGAGGGGGAGAAAACTCACGTCTGGGTGCGGAATGGCATACTGTCCCTGAATGGTGTAAGCCTGCTGATCCAGAGAAATGGAAGGATGCAGAGTGGAAGAGAAAGAGAGGAATAAAAGAGAGAGAATAAAGCCAGTGGACAAGAGAGAAGAGAGAGATATAGAGATGGGGAGGGGGGGGGGGGCAGACAGCATGTCAGTTGGCAGTTTGGAACTGAAGAAGTAATACATATGTATATATATATATATATTATATATTTATATATATATATATGAGTATCTGCATATTTTATGTCAAATAGTTATAGGTTCCGTGATTGTGTGAGTGAGTGAGTGTGTGTGTGTGTTTGTGTGCCTGTGTGTGTGTGTGTGTGTGTGTGTGTGTGTGTGTGTGTGTGTGTGTGTGTGTGTGTGTGTGCGTGTGTATGTGTATGTGTATGTGTATGTGTATGTGTATGTGTATGTGTATGTGTATGTCCGTGTGTGTATGTCCGTGTGTGTATGTCCGTGTGTGTGTGCACATGTGTATTAGAGTTTGTCTGTGGTACTCACAGGCAGTGGCTGGTGCTGAAGCAGCAGGCTGAGGTTGGCTGTGGAGGACGCAGCCAGAGGGTCTGCTGCCCTCACCTGCCCGCCGGTGAAGATGACTGGGGCAGCGGCCGGCTTGGGCCGGTAGGGGATAGTGGCACCTTTGGGAGGGGACTTAGAGAGGCGTGGACAGGAGCAAAGCCAAGGATGGACACGGAGCCGGAAAGAACGAGGGCAGAGAGGAGAGAGAGAGAGGGGGTGAAGAGAGAGAGAGAAGGGCAAAAGGCAGACACAGTATTAATTGATAGGTCCGTGTCAGAGAGAGGGACTTGTAAAAACTGAGGGGATGGAGGGACCAAAAGAGGAAGAGAGAGAGAGTGAGAGAGCAAAGAAAAGCTGTGGATCTGGTTCCATCTGTATCTGGGTAATCAGATGTTAACACGGGTAAAAGGATAACAAAATGTTTCTCTCTAAGTTTGTGGTGCATAGCCCTTGTTGCAGTGTAACTGTACCTTTAGATTTACATTTACATCTATTCATTTAGCTTTTATGTCAATTATATTACAAGAGCCATTGTGCCCAGAGCAACTCGGGGTTAAGAGCCTTGCTAAAGGGCACAACAGTGGGTATTGAACCCACAAGTTTTCAGGCTACTTAGCCACTATGCTACCACCGCCCCATTCAGATGCTGTATGACATATTAAGTACTGATAAGCATTAGCACTTTGATACAGTGTAATTACATAAAACCAGGGCCAGGGTTAGAGTTAGGATAGGGGTAAGGTTTGGGGTCATGTAGGTGCAAAGTATCAAAGTGCTGCTATAGTTGGAGAGATAATATGTTGACAAACTGCATTTAGAGTAGATACAATGTAACAAGGACTATATGTCATAAAATATCAAAACTAAATTTAAAATGTAAAAATGTAACACATCAAATTCTAAATTTCTCCATTGGTGGGTCATTTTTTCATGTTTTTAGGCATGTACAGTTTCAGCATGTTATAAAATGGATTTTTAATATGAATCACACAGTATCTTGTACAATGTTGTGTTTGGTGTGCATTTGCTATTTGAGATACATTACAATATGCATTAAAAAACAGAAAAAAATATATAAATCTGTTCAAAGAAATGGAATCCCCTCACTTATATTGAAAGTACAATCTTTTCAAAGGCTTTCAACAGGCTTGTCTGAAACTGCCAGTCAATTTGAGACCAAGTCTCTATGGGCTCTTCTATGTGATTGCTGTTATTAACCACTAGCAGTTGAGATGTCTTCTATTAGGACCATAGATAGACATTTAGACATGCTTTTACACACACACACACACACACACACACACACACACACACACACACACACACACACACAGAGCCCAATACCTCCAGCATCACCACGCAGATTTGCTTGACACACTGGATGATGGCCTCTGGCGTGCCCGAGATGGTGACTGCTCTCTCTGTGGAGTTGGGCAGCATGTCCCCCGCCACCTGCACCTGGGCTCCCGTGGACTAGGGAGAAAACACCAGCAAATGTGAGCTACAGCCAGACATGGAGTTTCAAGTTCAAGTTTATTACACCCGGGCTACACCGCGTTTGCAACTGAAGTGCTCTGTTTTAGAAGACTTTTTTTTGAACGTACACGTCACTATCATGCCTGGTATAGCCAGTTCCATCGGTTGTAGTGGAAGCTAATTAGATTAGGTACGAGTACAGAGGCAACGAAATGCAGTTTGTGTCTAACCAGAAGTGGAAAAAAGCAGAAAAGTGCAATGTGATATACAAAGTAGGTGGTGCATAGACAGGACATGTGCAGTGTATTAGCAGTTACCTTATAAGAGCAAAATAAATATGGCTATGTAATATGAACAATGTGTGAACAACATGTACAGATATGTGCAATGTAGTGGCAGTACCATTATAGTAGTAGTAAGAACAATAGATAGATATGTGTAGTGTATTAACAGAATATATTACAGAAAAACTGAATAAATGTGGATATTTAGTATGAACCATATAAACAGATATGTACAGTATGTGCAGTGTGGTAGCACCATTGTAGTGCAGAAACAGTAACATTATATTAGTATTAAGAATAAGTGTATGTGCAGGATGAAGAGCAGTAGAATATGGCTATGTATAAGTGTAATTACAGTATGCACATTTGTAAATAAATAGACACTACGGATGGGATAGGATAGTGCAGTTTTTTTTTTTGGGGGGGGGGGGGGCTGTTGCAGCATACACTACGCAAACAGACCGCTTCAGTTACGTGCCTGGTGGGGCCTCCCTGTTACATATCTAAATTTAATGTCATACACTATACATATGAAGTTACAAATGTATGTAGGTAAAAGTGTCTGCTAAGTAACCATGACCATAACCATACATGCAACAGCATTACCAGTGATGAAATTCATAATCTCAGAGTCAGAGCTAGCTAAAATTTTACATGGTTAGTTAAAAAGGAATATTTAAATAGTAATTCAAACACACATTTTTTGTGTAAAGAAGTTCAATATGAAGGAGATAATTATAAAATAAAATGTCTAATGGTAAAACAGTGCAGACAGTAAATTGACTCAGGACAGGTAAACAAGACAAAGCTTTTTATTCACTAGCACTTCTGCCAAAGATGATGATAACAAAGACAAAGAGGGGTCTGGCGGAGCATCTCTCTCTATTTGTAGGTGGAACTTGATAAATACTGTACCTATGGGTGTATGAACTTTACACAATAATCTGCACATGAAAAGGACCTTAACTGGCCCTTAACTTTTGTGTATTTTCCTGAAGTTTGATATTCTATTAGTAAACATTGATTTTTCAAATTTGAAAACAAAAAAGTATCTAGTCCTCTCGGAGGTTGCTCCAAACTACAGTAGATATCTAATGGCGACACCTGAACATCTTCAACATGGACAGGATTATGGAGAGGGAACGTTAGCATTCACACAGAATCAACCAGGCAAGTAAGATTCAGTAAATGGACAGGAACAGTATGCTTCAGTACTTTTTATAATGATTTATATCTAGTCATAATGAATGATGTATGTGATTTATATACTTTATTTCTGTGCTACAGGCATTAAAGAAAGAAAGGATTGAACAAAATCAATAAACGCCTTTCTACTGGGGAGATTATGTTCTCTTATCACCCCTTCATAATCACAAAAATATGTTGGGTCTACACTGGGGGCAATCATAACTGTGTTCAAATTCGCAAACATAAACACGTTCGCGAACGTTTGCAAACAGTTTTCTGTTCGCTGTGAATTCTCCATGAACCTCTTGCTTTATTGATGACAATAACTACATGGTGTATCTTCTGTAGGAAGAGTCTGTAGTCTGCAGGGTACTGCTTTCAGTTCAAATAGAAAATCCACACTTTCTAGAAGCCTGAAGGCAGAGGCATACCATACTGAGCCTGTCTACCTGAGAACAATAAAGCTTTGTAGACTACCTTTGTACCTTTGTTTGATACCTGACACACACACACACACACACACACACACACACACACACACACACACACACACACACACACACACACACACACACACACACACCCCTTACCTCTCTCATCTCCTTGATCTTGGAGCCCCCTTTCCCTATGAGGGAACCACACTGGCTGGCTGGGACCACTAGGCGCAGGGTGACAGGTGGTTTGCTGGTGGCGGGGCTGTTGCTCATGGAGTTGATGATGTCCTGAGGGAGGATACAAAATGGAACATTCCAGATCACCAGCTCCTCCATAATGCTCAGAACACTTCCATGACACAGCATTCTAGGCTCTTTGCTAAACTCCAGACTTTAAAAATGGGGCGATTAACATCTTCATGAAGTAGTCCTTGGCATGCCTCCATAGCAAAAATAGTGAATGTTCTACTTAGAGTTTTCTGATGACAGGTACTTTGTCTTAGCACAAAAGAAATAAAGCATCATTCACAAAGGTATCAGCTATAGTGAAGCCAATGTTATTTCACAAAGCGGTTATGAAAAGCATCTTACAATACAGTGAAGTCAAACAGTTAGCATGCACCATTTACCGTAGCTGAATGCTTTCAGATTTAGTTTTTTGTAGAGAGACGGTCAAATAAAAGTTATTCTTTTAGAAAGTCCTTTGTGGCTTGAGATATTCTTATCATTTGTCAAATAATTAGATATGCTCCATAAATCTGTTTTAAATATAAAATTAATGGAAACTCTTTGCCTCTGCCTCGTTCATTAATTTTGTAATTTACTGGGACACCTCGGCGGCCATTACCCCTTATGTAAAGTAAAGCAATTGCATAAAAGTACCTCTTCAAACTTGTAGGCGATCATGGCAAAGGCCTTAAAGATGGCATCTGTGGGGCCGGTGATGGTCACTATCCTCTCAGGGCAGTTCCCTTCTGAAATGTTGATGCGAGCGCCACTCTACACAAGAACCACAGGAATACAGAACCACACACAATACAGTTTTTAAGCATACAAAAAATGGCCTGCTGACCATATTATCACACTGATAAAGTAAGTATGACACAGTAAAGGGCTGGTCTTACCTCCTCACGCATTTTCTTGACTGTTTCTCCTTTCTGAAGAGAGAAGATCAGCAGAGTCACTGGACTGTTTAATTATTTAAATCTTCAGTTCTTGGAAAACTATATGTAATAAGTTACATTCTACAAAAGCGGTCATTTACCTTTCCAATGATGCTACCAACCTCCTGCAAAATGACAAGCAGATGAACAAATCAATGACAAAATACTCTCACTACATGGGTCAGATGTGCATGCATGCAATACTTAATTTAATTATTATTTTGCCAATAAACAAACAAACAAACAAACAAACAACAAACTTGTGCTTACCTTGCCATGCATGAGGAGCCGGATGGTGAGGGTGACATTCAGCCCGCCTTCGGACTGGACTTTGGCAGGTTCCATCATGGGTTCGGTTGAGAAGGGCTGGGTGTGGTCACGTGAAGAGGGATCCGATAGGGTCAGAGAGTGAGTGATGGGAAGGACAGCCAACCAGTCACCTGCAATGAGCAAGATTGACAGGCCAACGGTAAGGTGATATATTCTAATAAACACATCTACTGTACATTTGCATAGCATGCTACTTTGTCCATGCACGCACTTACAAGACAGTGGTATTGTGCATCTTTTGAAAAGGATAGTGTACACCATTTTAGGAACTTGCACATCTCAAAGCATTATCTTCCATTTTATACCAGACTGAACCACAAGGGGGGGTAGTCTAATCATACTACCCAATTGGATCATGACAACATGGATGTATGGATAATTGCTTTGAGAGGAGATATGGAAATATGCATTTGTTCATGTAAGAGTATTAAGCCTGCGATAATACCATTTTAGTAAATCTGTGAGGCCTACCGAATGAGCCGGTGAGTATTTCATGTAACACTGAGATATGGACAAAACAACAACAACTATGCGTCCTCACTGTATGCTTATAACAACACAGGCTGTAAAGAGTTGCGTCTGGTAGAAACGCAATGTCAACAACCTCAGACCACGGCCAAAATGCTCCCTCACAAACACCCATCCATCACCGCCATCATCAGTCACTACACTGCAGCTCGGAGAGCAGTCTGGAGCCGTCTGGACTGGTGTCCGGTAAGAAGCCGCAGAGAGGGCAGGGGAGAGTGGATAGAGATGGGGATCGGCACTGTTGTTGCCAGCTGTCCTCCTCCAATCTCTCAGAGGATGCTGGGATTACATAAAGCCCTAATCCGGGGTTAAGACCATCCAGAGGTTGGAGGGCAACGTAGCCAGCACCGAGAAATAATCCACAAAACAAGCAGCCCCAAATGACTACTGTGGATCCAGCCAGAGAGAGAGAGAGAGAAAGAGAGAGAGAGTATGATGAAGAAATCAAAGCCGCTGCATTACAGCACTGTTGCCTCGGGGCTGAGGGCAGTATTATGGGATGGGATGGCGTCCATCTAGAGAACTGCTTTCTTGTACTGTAGCCGAGTGGCCTGAGTGTTAATGCTGGTGAAAATGGCTGCCACACAAAATAAATAAAGGATGAAATGGAGGGAAAATGTATTGCTTCCGCTGAAATGTTACATTTTAAACATCCCATCCTATTTTAAACATTGCAAACATGTTTAGCTAATCTGTATTTTTGTGTGTGTGTGTGTGTGTTTGTGTGTGTGTGTGTGTGTGTGTGTGTGTAGAGCAAGAGAGGAGGGTACATTTTCCAACGTCTCTGCACAAACAAAATGGCCTCATGTTTGAACAAACGCCAGCTTCCAGGCATGGCCTACTCAAAGACTGCTTCCTCCTCCTATCCTCCCTGCTTCGCTCTCTCCCCTCTTCCTCCTCTCTACCTCTTCTTCTCTCTCTCTCTCCCACATTATCTACCTTCCCTTATTCCTCTGTCTTAACAGGACATGAGATGTTATCTGTCTCCTTGTCGTTCATCGACATGGACACACACACACACACACACACACACACACATTTACCATTGTGCTAATTGAGCTTCAAGAGCACAGCCTTGTTCTCTCTCTCTCTCTTTCTCTCTCTCTCTGTCTCTCTCTCATTCTCTCTATGTGTGTAGCGCACACACCATCACTGCTAGTGAGCGAGTGCCGCTTCTCACGGAGGTGACATCTGATGGGGAAAGTGGGTCAAGCCTTCTGCTAAAGAGCTTCTGCCCCCTTCCTCTGTGGCGGCTATCGAATTAAGCACGCTTCGCGCTCGACTGAGCACCGCTCCGCAAAAACGCTCCCTTTTTTCCTCCCTCCCTTCTCTTTCTCCAGCCCCCATGCTCTCGCTTCTAACCCCCCCCCCCCCCCCCCCCCCAATTCTGCTGCTCTGCACTGCAGACTGCGCAGCGATGTTAAAGAGAAGAAGAAGAAAAAGAGAGAAAGAGAGAGAGAGAGAGAGAGGGAGGGAGGGAGAGAGAGAGCAAAGGAGCTCTTTTCTTATCTCTCTCTCTCTCTCTTGCTGTGATTCAGTTTTAATACTTCAGGCCTGCGGTATGCAGAGCCTCTGACAATGAGCAATGGGGCGGCCCTTTCAGAGCAAGCCAAGTGCACGGAGATCCACGGAGCAAAAAGTCAATACTAACAACCCCTCGTAACAAAAGAAGTGCAGTGAAAGAGGGAAAGAGCCTGGAGACTTCTCTGAGGGCTTCATCAGCTGTGCTGTAGGCCGTGACCCTGTCAGGCATGGCGGTGTACAGGTGACTGTCTGACAAGTGACGTGTCAAAGAACATTCTCGTTACATAAAACCTGACACACTAGGCTATGACTTATTAAAATGTCATTGACTGAGTCTATGGTTATACAGGTTTGGTTGTTGGGTTGGTTCACTTCAGGAAAACTCGATTAGGAGCACCTTTGTGAAAAATAAGAAGAGCATCTAAATATAATAATATCTGTAAAAAAAGGACACACAACAGTAACAACAATGTTTTTGTGGTGACCCAAAGGTCAGAGTGTTGGTGTCAAAATCTAATCCTTAATCAAAAAAGGCATAAATGCGAAAATGTAATCCCTAATCAAATCAGATTTCAATTCTCCTATAGTATCAGAACAGCCAAAATTCCATAGGCCAGCGAGATTTAAACTAACGTCTGTTCAAAAAATTGAAACTATGCAATTTTTGGAATGTGTCACTCTTTCACCTATAGCTATACTTGACAGCTAACAGGAGCAAGAAAATTTCCTCAACTTCTAACCGTCGACTGCAATAACCTCTTGGGTTCCAGGAATTGCTGAATGGTTCCACGGCGTTAAAAAGTGATAGTTTTACAGTGCCATGACCAATGGGTCTCTCAGGTGTAATGCACTAAAGCTGGCAATTCTGGCACTCTGTTTGACCTTGCTCTGCTTGACTTGAAACCCATCGGTGACAGGTGAATGGATAGCCACAGACGACAACTGCAGGTCAGGAGCAGATGTGGACCAAATTTGGACCAGATTTCGGCCGGATCGAGGTCGGATCTGGTGTCTGGATGTGCAAACACTCAGCTCATGCAAAGCCTCTTACAACACTCTGGTCGGGACAGGCTCTAATGCTGAAGGAGGATTTGCATCCACTGGATCCCTCATCCCAACCTTAAGATCAAAACTGCATGAGAGATAAAGACAAAAATACCCACATTGAAGGCAAGCAGTCGGATCCGACAAGACCAGGTTGCATCAAATCACAGTCAATGCGGTTTACTTTTATTTGTGTGGCCGCACAATTTATTTAATGTTGGCACCCATCCACTTTTGGGAATCACTAATCTGGTATTCTACTTCATGCAGCTGTGAGATGCAATCTTTTTTCCATAAAGCAAGCCAAATTAACTGATGTACAGTATGTTGATGTGATAAAATGTATATTGCCCTAGGCACATTTAGAAAATGGAAACCTCCAGTAGGCGACTCAATAACATCATGACTGCAATGAGATTACACAACCACTGCGATCACCTGATAATACCATCTCCTCTCATACATGCAGTTTGGGAAAACAGTGATCATAATCCGACCTCTCAAACCGGTGACATACTTTGACCACCAAGTCAACTTTGACTACTTTCCCATCGGTTATCGTTAATAAATAATGACTCCCCCCCCCCCACCCACCCACCCATCCAGGCAGCAAAGCAAGTTCCAGAAGTTTTTCAGTGGTTAATCACTCTCCCCGGCGCTGGGACGTTTAATCAATATCTCTCACTACAGGACGTCATGGCGAAAAAAAAAAGATCACGGGGGTTCTCCACAAGACAGATGGAGACAGAGACAAAGTCTTCTCCCTACTGTACGCTTGATCTTCATTTGGTGGTCCCCACGGACTCTCGGCACCAAAAAGACAGACTTAAGAGAAGATTTAGCGCAGCAAGGTGGAAGGGAAGTATTAGGCTGTCACAGGGTTAGGTTGAAGGTTATGGATATGTGGGGATGCAGGAGTACACTGTAGATGCTCTTTGGAGACTACAGCACGCGTTCTATTCATTCATGTCAGCCCTGAACCGGTTTATTGCCGATGATCGAGACAAATTATGTCACAGTGATGATAATTGCACTAATGACTCTGGAGGTTACCCTGTTTTAGGTTGGTAATAGATACTGAATGTATTGCATTCAGTGTGGTCATTATATCCCAACCAATCGCTCAGGGGTTTCATATCAAAAATGACGTACTGACGCAATCCACTTACTTTATCAACAAAAAAATTGCAAGCAAAAGCTCACCAAAACTTTGCAGCAAAAATAATTACCCAGTTCATTTTCGAACTGCGTCGTTATTTCTCCCGGACAATGACATATGGCAGAGTCGTAATTAAGACAACAATGAATTGGGCCCCTGCTGCAAGCTCTATGTATGTTTCTCGTGAGAATGGAGGCATGCTTCTGCCTTTTGTGTTTGCTCACTGAGATACCACGGCTTAGGGTCTCGCCTCACTCAATTACAGTCAAAACCACCACGAAGAAACGCACATACATTCGCATGGAGTCGTTAGAACGTGCGGCATGAATTAATAATGGACCCACCATGATCGCGTGCACGTCATTAATACAACATTACATCATTAACACAAAAAATACAAATTATGACCGGTGTCAATCTCTTCTGTCCATTTGACTTTGTCTGAGACCACACATTTCAAGACGAAAATCAAAGCCTCAATGGCCCCTAACTGGACAATGTCTAGTAAAAGGACCCATGTTAAGGCACAAATGAAATAAACTCTCTATTTAACACTATCTACGCATTGTAATTTGACAGATTTATTTATATATTTATTTTCTAAAATGACCACAAGACAGAGAGGCATAAGAAGGCAAAAGCATTAGTTTTTAAAGAGGCTTTACCTTTGTGCTGCGCCACACAGATGGCCTCCACTTTCGACGTTTGCGAAAAGATTAAAGATAGAAAAAACGCGCACAACACGCAGAAGGAAAATTATTTTTTTCCCTCGCGTTTCGCCCAGCTTAGATCGAACGCTGACATCTGATTGGTCCACTGACAGCGACGCGTGGGCGGGCAGTAGGATCACGTGACCTCTGGCGAACGACAAAATGGTGAAAAAAAAATCGAAGCTTTGATTCGGTGCAATTTTTCGGGGCGCGATTCAGCAACGATGCCAATGCTGCCACTTTGTGTTGTGATGAAAGAGGGTCAATGGGTGAGGGGGTGCCCGGGCTCTGGGGGATCCCCCCCCTTTTCCCTGGGGATCATGGGAGCTGCCCACTGAGGCACACTGGCATCCTAGCGCACCCATTGGGCGATGCATCATCGCGGCTACCTCTGCCCTCGGGCCCAAGGGTGAGATCTCGCATCAGAACACCTCTCTTACCCCTGTTAGGCTCCGAAGGGGCAGAGCAACCAACAGCCTCTATGGACAACCATTTCCAGAACAGCAAATACACACAACACACACACGCGTGCACACACACACACACACACACACACACACACACACACACACACACACACATACTTACAAACAGGCCAAATATACACATGCATGGAGACATATAACCATATGTACTCTAATTGCCCCCCCCCCACACACACACACTCACACAAAATACAGCTTCTAGCATGGACACACACATATATGAACACACTCCTATTAACACACGTACTGTAAAACATAACCCACTTATGAATGGGGAACAGGCAACCCAACAGTATCACATTAAACAAACTCCCTGCCCCCCTCATATACTGTACACACACGCGTGCACACACACACACACACACACACACACACACACACACACACACACACACACACACACACACACACACACACACACACACACACAGGGCACGCGGCTGTGTGTGTTTAGCAGGGGGGATGGTCAGGGGGCAGAGTAAATGTGTTAATATGTTGGACATAAGGGGGGGAAAGCGGGGTAAGACAGAACAAGTGTAAACTGTGGTCCATAGTATGTGTCCTCTCTACCGATTTGCCCCTGCATTTGAAATCTCATGGCTCGAATTAGGTTGGGCTTTACTGACATCTCTCTGGGATTAACAATCCCTGCGCAAATCCACCGAGATGTCAGATGCACAAGAATTAATCTCCAGTCATCACGGCCTCATGCCAGGTCTACACCATGGGCTGGGTGGATGCATAACACTGAAGCATAGTGGTGTCTGTATGTGAGCGTATAAGTGTGTCCATGTGTGTGTGTGTGTGTGTGTGTGTGTGTGTGTGTGTGTGTGTGTGTGTGTGTGTGTGTGAGTGAGTGAGGGAGTGAGTGAGAGAGAGAAGAGAAGAGAGAGAGAGGAGGGGTGGCTGGGTATCACATTAGACCTGACAAAGACAATACAATTTGTGTGTGTCCCAGTTCCCCGTGATTGTTTCCCCCGGACAGCTCAGTAATCATTTGCACCATGAGACAACCCCCACCCCCCCCCTTACACACACACACACACACGAAAATCACCACATCATCCTCCCTTCTACTTCGTCTGCTTGCCTTTTGTGAAACCAAAAAGCTGAGGGGTTTTATTTGTTGTTGTTGTTGTTGCTTTTGCTTTTTTAAACAGGACGTTTTAAACATCTCTGGAAGTGGTAAATCACTGCAGTGGAACCATAGGCTAAAATCAACTGCAAATCGAGCACACGTTGTCTGGCCTGTGGGCATGGCACAAATAGAGCATTAAATTTGTTCCACATTAAGCCGGAGACAGTGTATGGGAAAGAAAAGACTGCTAAGTCACAGGAAACGTGGCTTATATTCAAACAAGGACTGCGGCTTTACCTGATGAGATGAGAGACATCTCATCAGACAGACACACAGGCCAGACATATCTCATATTTGCAGTAACAAAATGAAATTTCTCAGAAAACTGACCAAAGCTCATCTATAGGCGTGTATTCCATCACCTGCTGGAAAAGTCACAGTACTCCTATGCAATATAGATGAGCTGCCTAGAGGATACATAATCTTTCTATTAGCAAGTCTGCTGAGAAAGTCCACTGTTACAGTCACATTTTCTTTAATAGGTATTGGTCCTCATCTATTCACAGACTAAACTTAAAACATAAAGGAAATACACCCAAAATATGTAATATCTCAGATAATATCAACATAAAACTAAAACTGCACCATTAAGTGATGTTTATACACAAGTGTGTCTAGTGGACTCTAAAACCAGACAAGCATTAAGAGAGACCAAGACAGAAACAGGGAAAGAGAGAGAGAGATGGAGAAAGAATTGGACTGCTCAAGACAGCAGGCCACAGACAGAGACACAGACAGACAGACCGACAGACAGACAGACAGACAGACAGGGAGACAGAGTGGAGCTACTGCAGAGCCAGACTGGAGTATTGGTAAAAGCAGAGCAACAGGGCCCCCAGCAAGGTGACCAGTGTGACCTGTGAGCAGGGCCGGTTCCCTGTCCCCATCTCATCATCCTGAACAGCAGATGAGCCAAGAGAGGCGTGAAGGAGAGCGAGTGATCAGAGCCAGGCAGAGAGCCATTGCTTTTACTGATGGTGTGTGTGTGTGTGCGTGTTTGTGTGTGCGTGTTTGTGTTTGTGTGTGTGTGTGTGTGTGTGTGTGTGTGTGTGTGTGTGTGTGTGTGTGTGCGTGTGTGTGTGTGTGTTTGAGTGTGTGTGACAGAGAGAGAGAGAGAGAGAGAGAGAGTGTGTGTGTGTGTGTGTGTGTGTGTGTTTATATGCGTGTGTATGTGCGTTTGTGTGTGCTAGCGCGCATGTGTGTGCGTGTGTGTATATGGGTGTGTAAGAGAGTGTGTTCGATTCCAGGGCTGAGCCGAGTAAAAGTTAATTAGAGACAGAGGCGAGCGAGAGGCAGGGGAGTCATTTGAGTTCCTGAGAGGCGTCGGGAGGCTTGTTCATTAAATCAATAGGTTTTAATGAACATGATTAACAGCTTGTAACTGTACAGAGGAGATGACATGGTGCTTGATATATTAATCTACGTGCAAGTTAATCTAAATGGAGTGCCTATCATAGGACAAAATATGAGAAGGATTACTTGCTGTGCCTGTCAGTGAAATGGATGACGTACTTTGACCAGAACATTCTGCAAAAAAACATTCCGATTGGTTCTAAGTTCAGTGACCAGTGTCCAGTAATGCAACCAGACTTACTGCAAACATGACCCCCCTCCCCTCAACAAAGTCCATTATTCAAGAGCCACAAACAAAAACAATACTGCAACCACTGCAATGTCACACGTGCATTTGGACGATCAATACCCAGTGAGATCATTAAAAGTTCCCTCTCAGAGCCTAATTTCCATGGCCTGGCGTGAGGCACAGGGAGAAAGGAACGCTGAGGAAAGGAACGCTGCCATAATGGGGGTGACCCCGGCACTGGGGGGGTCGGAGTGCCTCTGCTACAGTAACTCCTTTGTGCATGTCTGAAAGGACGTTCGTTCCTCTTTTCTCCTTTCTTTATGGTCCAGAGTGGACTAAAAGCACACATGGCCACAGTACAGCCACAAGGCATGAGTGCTCGACGCCTCGCCCAGCCACAAAAGGCCACGGATGGCCTCCGCTGCTCCCTCTGTGGTCAAGGAGAAGTCATCGCTCCCTGTTTTTGCCTTCCACTCAGTCTTTCTTTCTTTCTTTCTTTCTTTCATTCTTTCTTTCTTTTTTAAAATATATTTATTGCCTTCTGTTTCCTACTCAAACTCCATCTTTGCTCAATCATATATTTTTTTCCAGTCATTATTTCAATCATTTCCTCTCTCTCTCTCTCTCTCTCTCTGTCTCTCTCTCTTCTCTCTCAGTTTCTCTCCCTCCCTCTCCCCCCCTCTATCTCTTTCTCATTCACTCTGTTCCCTCTCGCTCGCTAATGGAAAATGAAGCTGACCTTCTTTATGGCTGCTGTCGATGTAACAGAGGCCTGGGAGCGGAAACCAATAAATAATGACAGCAGGCTCACATGGAACTGTGCTCGGGCCAATGTTATCTCACACGGCAAACTAGTGTGTGTGTGTGTGTGTGTGTGTGTGTGTGTGTGTGTGTGTGTGTGTGTGTGTGTCTATGTGTGTGTCAGTGTTTGTGTTTATGCGTGTGTGTGTGAGTGTGTGAGGGAGAGAGTGAAAGAGTTTGTGCATAGATATGTAAGGGTGGATGGGAGTTTTTACAATTGCTCTATGAAAAGATTGTAGAAAAATAGTATGCCAAGGAACAAGTGAAAAAGAGTTTCAAAGCAAGTGTTTAGTAGCCAAGTAGCCAAACGTATTTACTGTTTAGTTGTTTCCCAATACAGTTCAACAACCACTGCAAATCCTCATGATGCTGTTTAACTACATCCACTCTATAGGACAATAATAGTTGCTTTCTGCAAGGGAATCTAGAACTATATTGAACATAAATACATTACAAAAATAAACCTTTTTTCAGTCTGTTCTTTTGTAACATATTAGTGTTAGCAGACTTTTTGTTTCTGATTCCAAGGAATACCTAGCCTATACATGGATACACATCCTTTTTGGCCATTTAACCATGTTAAAACATCTCTTCTGAACCTCTCCACTGTAATGGAGAAATTCTTTGAGTCTCTGGGAAAAGGCCATTGACATCATACCAGTCTGTTAAGATGCTGGATGTGATGGATGAATGTGTTTGGATGTGCTTTGGCAGCAACCTCTTATTACACAAATCCATCATGTTTACTCCAAATATTTCATTACCATCTTAAACAGCCTGCATGTGGTTTTGAATATACTTGGTGGAGGAAACTCTTCTTTACCTCCACCTAATCCATTAAAGGTGCAGTCAACAATTGAGCAATCAACAATTGCGCATGACGTTGCGTTGGTTTATGTTTATGTTTATGTTTATATTTCAATTTCTTAGCAGATGGTTTTGTCCAAAACAACATACATTATATTTTAATCAAGGACCAAACAAAACATACCATAAAAGTAGCTCACCCCTCCCTTCATGTATTTGAAACTCCACACAGTGTTTCGTTTTTGTTTAGGGGACAGGCTGCCCCCAATTTGTTTGTTTCCAGTTTTCAGCCTGGACTGCCTGGACAGAGACCAGTTTTTTTTATTTTTACAGTGTACTCACAGGATGGGCAGCTAGTGGATTGTGAGGAGATGTTTGGTTAATGTGACAAAACATTTTATGGGTTTTAAATTGCGTAAACCTTCACTGACGGCACCTTTAATTCCATATTGGAACACCTCAGCAGCCATTATCACATAGCAGATATGTGCTGTGTAGTCCAGTTGCAAATTACTATGAACTAGCTCACTGAGGTCATTCAATGTGCCATACACCTGACAGCACCCCATGCTACTGGACTGAGCTGGTAGGCATCAGACATGCCATGTTGTGAGTATAGGATTGTGTGAGATGGAGTGATGAAAGATTAGGGTTGGTCCCTACCTACCCCAGGAACATTCCAGAAGCTTCCTCAGCTTCCTCTTCCTGTTCAGGGCCTGCCCGACATGTCAGATGGCCCCTCCTATCCCACCTGGGAAGTCCTCAGGAGAAATGCGCAAAAAAGTTTTTTTATTATGACTGAGAGCCTGCTACATGTTAGGACCCAGATTTAAATTCTGGGCAAAGTGCAAAGTCACACAATCAAAGAACAAAGTGTCTTCTGCAAGAAATAACGTTATCTTGGGGCTTGTGGGTGCACTAAGCTGACCTACTCATGTTTGTTCTTCTGGTATGGTGTTAAATTAGCAAATATTGTGTAGTTATTAAATTAGTGACACTTTGTCCCAACATTCATTGTGGGGCCTTTAGTCTGCACATACTAATGTAAGGATAAATAGTGCCATGTCGTGTTAATAAAACAAGGATGTATTCTTGGCCAAACATACTGAATATATATATATATATGTGTGTGTTTTTATGTAAATCTTTACATGCATAGTATATCTGAATTAACTTTACATATCAAATACTGTCTGTCACTGATTGGCCTATTTGGATCACAACAGTATACCTGTCATCCACTGGAATCCATTGAGCTGTCACCTGTAAAAAGAAAACAGAAACTAAAGTCAATATGACAGATAAGTTGACAGAGATCAAAACAGGAAGTTAAAATAAGTTAAGATAAGATGACAGAAAACTAAAGCTACCATGGCAGATAACATGTGGAGGATTTCTATCTTGGCTTCAAGGCTTTGTCAGTTGAAGTTGATCATGATTTTGGTGTCCTCTACTGGATATTTTGTGTAAGTGCACACCACTGTAACTTTTAGCTGGTAAAGTGGGTCACAGCAGACACTCTAAGGCCTCCCCTGAAAGAATTCACATCGAGCTATTATACCTTTACATCCATTGCATTGCAATTGCACAGATCGATCAATGTGTGTGTGTCTAAATCAATCAATCAATCAATCAATCAATCAATCTATCTATCTATCTATCTATCTATCTATCTATCTGATTATTATCTGATTATCTGATTATCTGAACAGACTAGGTACAGCCAACCAGAATGCTGTTCCACTGTGGCCAATGTCTTGTCATCAGCGATGAGTTTGCAAATAAACAGTGGTCCTCTGGCAGGCAGACACAGCCTTGGAAATAACTCCCAGCCATCTCCTGAGCATAGTAATGCAATTTAGCACAGTGCCGTCTGACCTTTCAAAGAAACATACTTAGATAGTACGGCTGGCAAATTAATGCAGAGTAATGTGGCATGTTTTAACTCCCTTATTATATATTTCAGTGAGATTATGAGAAATAGAGAGATACTGTAATATATGGCAAATGGTAGTAGTAATGCTCTTAACTCTCAGAGAGATCCATAAGTGATAATTTTGAGTAGAGGCAAGTCTAAAAAGAAATCCTTTCTTTCAAAGTCATACGTTTAATAGGAAGCCAAGATCTTTATCGGATCTTGTGAGCAGCGAGCTTAATATGCATGAAATTCTTAGCAGCGGGTTACCTTGCAGAGTAGCATACAAAAGGCAAGCAGACTCAAACTACAACCACATATTTTCTTGTTTTAGCCAAAACAGATGCATCACTGTTTTCCAAGAGACCTTCAGGTTACACTACTAATTACCATACATACCCTGTGTGTATATGTGTGTGTGTGAGAGAGAGAGAGAGAGAGAGAGAGATAGTGTGTGTGTGTGTGTGTGTTAAATTCGCTTTGTGCTGTCTATTTCCTTTACAATGTGTGTAGTTTATGTACTTTCCCCATGTCTGACTGCCTGATACATTGGTGATTTTGTACCTTTACTAAATGTGGTAAAGAAGACAGATGAGGCATGCTGATGTTATTTAGATTGAATTATCACGCCATAGAGGGCGAAATATGCTAGCAGTCTATGAAAAAAAAAACGCTTCTCAAAATCTAAAACCATAAATATATTATTAAATAAATTCAAATAAAGTCATATATATTTCTTAAATAAATATAACTCAAATGTTTTTTCCCCTGACATCAGCCTTGTAAGCATGACAAAAGCCAGAAAGCTAACAACAAGAGGGAATATAGCAGGCCAGCACTGATCAACAGGTTGCATGTGTGTGCGTGTGTGTGTGTGTGTGTGTGCGCGTGTGTGTGTGTGTGTGTGTGTGTGTCGGAAAGTCTAGCCCATGCTCTTGTCTGAAGAAACAAAGCAACCTCGTATCATTTGAAAGCATTAGTAAGACAGAACATGACATTACATCTGAGCAGAGAAGAAGCCGCATAATTTCCTGTGTATGGCCAGACATGTCTGTGTAACCCTATTAGTGTGTGCTATGTGCAGTGGACGCCTGGGAAATCTGATTTGTGCCATAATTACTGCCTATGAGTCCCTCTGTGTAGGATGGCTTAAGACATTCACTAAACGGACGAATACTACGAACACACAGCGAACACACACAAAGCATCTTAGCAAACACAGATGGTGGAAAAGATCCCCATGTCAATGCCTGAATATGATTCAATACAGACATACTACATGTCTATAGGGGTGCATCTTATATAGTTTAAGAAGCAAACAAGATTGCATTGGGATGACTACAGTAGCTGTGTTCAGAGGTGGAGATGCTAGTTTGCTGAACAGTTGAAGCTGTGAATTGTGTAAAATGAGGGAATCTTACCTTCTATATCGGAAGTGGAGGACAGAAGTTTGGATGATTTTCTGTGTAAAAAAAACAAACCTGTTGTCTTGTTCTTGCGCTGTGAAGTTAGTCGGAGGGGAAAGACGGGTGAGAGGACGAGAGAAAGAGAGGCGGGCGGGGCAGGATGGAGGATGAAGAGAAATCACCCATCTCTGCTGTGCGCTCTGCCTCCACCAGACAACCCCCCCCTACACACACACACACAGACACACACACAGACACACACACACCACCCCTCCCATTGAGAACTGGAGGTACCCTGAGGAAACGTGCCATCTTCCCATGCAACTGCTAAGAGGGCGTCTTATGACTGGAATAAAATCACTCTAACACAAAGAAACCATATCTACCTCATTAAGACTGAGAGTGGAAAAAAACTCCACCATTCTAGCAAGGGGCAGCCTATAAACTAATCAGATTAGTAACACTCTGCTTTTGGATTACATTCCTAAACAAGGCCACTCCAGTACAGGAGAATGGTGAGAAGTGAAGCAGAGGGCAGCAGACTTCTGATGAATAAAACAACAAGCACACATTGTTTGGAGAAACACCCTCTCATAGTTGTCAACACCCCCACGTTTTTTTAGAGTGTATCACTTATTTTAACTTCCTGTTTTGATACTCTAATAACATTAGCCATCCCACCGGACCAGTCAGCCTCTGTACTGATGTCCTGTTGCTATCTACAGCAGTCCAGCCAGTTGGTGCTATAGTCTCACAATTAGTGGAATGGAGATCGCCTGAGTGCAGTGAATGTGTATAGTATAGTAATATAAAGACACCTGTGTCTGGAAGGTCCAGTCACTGATCAATCAGTATTCCTGGCTATAATTCCACCATGAAGACAAAAGAACACTCCAAACAACTCAAATAAAAGGTTATTGAAAAGCATAAGTGAGGGGATGGATAAAACAAAATGTTCAAGTCAATGAACATCCCCTGTTCAGTAAGTAAGGAGTTCAGTAAAATCCATCATTATAGAACACAAGTGCAGTGCGCGTTCAAACATGCCATTCCTGAAGAAAACCCGTAGCCCAATTACATGCCCACAGGTATGCCTGCTTTAAAAATAGGATGATAGGGAAACATCATTCCAGCTAAGCATTCAATAAGGAATAGGCTACTGAATATTATAATATATTAGCCTATAATTAATGTGGCCTCTAATACATGTGTAATAAATTTAGGCATGGCTGCATGTGACATTTCTACAGATCAGAATGACATAAGCCTAACAACTGTTTTGAGTTAATTGTGTACTGTATAGCTTACTGAATAACTTCCTAATGCTATTCGAAGCGTCAGTTTATTGCACATACTTTTATTTTGAGTGGTCAAGTAAAAAGTGACGTTGCTCAGTCTGCAACTTGTTTGCTATGTGGCATTAGCCTATCGCTCGTTTCAATTTGGGACCTTGCAGTCGGAATTGTCATTTGTTTAGTCAAAGTCTCAAGTCCAAAGTAGCCTGGGCTATTCGAAGTGTCAGTTTATTGCACATACTTTTATTTTGAGTGGTCACTACATACATACCCGTGTTTGTTAGTGTGTTGTTGGAAAATCCGCGTAATCATTTCATGCAAGCAATTAAACTGCATACAGGGAGTCTTTATTGTTGAGGTCAGACATGATAATCATCTTGCATCTTAACCCACAAGCGGTTCCCAAGTAATCCGTTTTTAATTTGCGGCTGATTATCATCAAAGTGAGACCTGCATGTCAGTAGGCTACACCAAACTGACTACACGATTCATGGGGCGGAGCTCCCCTGAAACTGGTCCCCTTGGAAACAGTGCAGTGCAGCGATAAATGTCCTACATAAATAAGCATATTTTGAAATATGCATTCAAAAATCTTCAAAATCGAGAGTGCACACCTTTGTGCCACGCGCGAGCCACATACGAAATCTTAGGTCAGTCTGACAAACGGTCAGCGAGATATTCATGCCAGACACACAAACACACAGACGCTTCTTGCTTTATAGATAGATAGATAGATGATAACAATTTGTTGGAACCTTGAGTCCGTTTATCCCTTTTAAATATGTATAATATTGCCATGTGAAAAATGTTTCTGTATGGTTCCACACCATATTTATGATGTAAAAAGAGTGTAATTATCCATGAAATTCAATCAGATCAGTTACAAACAATAAATAGACCTAAATTAACATTTTAACAACAGTTCTATTTGTGTGTGCACAAGTTTTTTCCATGGTAAGGATGACCTTTGCATGGAGACGGTGACAGTTGCTGTAGGTGGCCTGAACACCTGGCACAGGATTCTAATTGCTTAATTGCCCTATTATGATGTCATAATGGACAATGTTAAAGGTGCGATTTGTAGGATTGTTACCGAACGTTCTGTAGGCCAAAATCAAAACACTGATGAAAGTTCTCAAGACTACCAGACCCGAGCCTCTTCTGGGTTGCCAGATGTAATGAAGACTTAGCTAACGTTAGTTGACCTGCAGCTGCTTTAACGTTTCTCCAACCATGACCCATCTACACATTATGGAAACAGTGAAAACAAAAAATACCTCTCTAACCAACGTAACATATTTAGCTGAAGTTAGCGATGCAGATGAAGTTTAGCCTAGGCTACCTGTTGTGGAGAAATATGGCCAGCTCTGCGTCAGACTTGATATTCTTCGTTTGACAAAGACGTCACCATCTTAGGAAGCTCTTCCAATGTCTACTTAATTTGTTTCTTGTTTTAATTTTGGAAATTTGCCTGCCTCTCATAGGCGTTCATGTCTACAACTGACAGCTGTTGACAGTTGGCCTTTGCTAATTTAGCGGGACGCGCTAGCCCATTATTAATACGCTATTCTAGAATTAATCATTCAAAACATAAACGAAAATTCCAAGAGATTCCGCCCTGTAACTCATTTTTTTTCATGGGTTTTAGGGGGTTTTATGGGTTACAGTAATGTTGTCAAATAAGCCATTACTTCAATTCATTTTGTTTCCTTACAATCTGACAACATGGTGATAATTTTTGGAATGGTTAGTTTTCCCCCCCATTATTTCCTACATACTGGACCTTTAAGTCTATAGGGAAATTTGTAATAGTTTTAAATTAATAGTTTAGTTTAGTTAAGTATAAAAGTTGAAAAAAGATGAAAAATACACAGCAGCCATGTCCTTTAGAAGACCTACATTACAGGTTTGAATGAAGTTGCTAAGTTAAATGGTTCAAACTGAATAGCGCACAGAAAAAGTGGTCAGTGGAATATAATAGATAAGAAGCCTAGGAAGAACAGTGCATTTTCATGAACTATAAAAAGTGGAAGTTGTCTGGTAGAGATAGTCACTAGCTAGGCACATTCCAATGTGAATATTCTCTGGTTCAGGCAAAATCAGAGTGGCATGGGAAACAGTAGCCTACCATTTTCAATCATTATTTTGATTAACAGCATTTCTAAGCAAAAAAGTTGAGGTAGAATGGTTAAAATATCCACAATGGGTAAGTGTATGCGTATTTCAATACACAAAGGTTTTAAGGTTGCATTCGTAAAATGTTGAATATGACAGATAGCCTATGGGTAGGGTAAGATGCGTAAATATTTGACCAACATTAACCGAACATGCTTTGATGTTTCATCACAGTTCAGTTGAAGTTTACAGCTTAAAAACATCTAAGGGTGCACTTACACTTTACATGTAAGCTACATAATACTTGATGGGTTTACATTACAAAATAGTTGATATCAACATTACATCCACAAATGCTTTCCACAGGCCACCAGCTTACTTTCATTTCAGCCCTTTTCTCCAATGACTCCACATCCAACCCGGTAGGTGGCGGTATCGTAGAATTATTTGCTATGTGCCATAGCAGTGAAGAAGAAAAGGAATTCGTTTGCACTGCTCACGTTGCCTTAACCAGAACTCTCTCCTTCTGATAGAGGGACTTTACACAGTTGTTTTACCTTGGAAAGGTACAGCATTCTTATTTGACGTTTAATCAGAGGTGTCTACAACATTAAGATCTCAGGTGGCACTTATCATGCACTGCAAGCTAATGTAATCGTTTTAGTCAGCCAACAAGCTAGCTTGGACAGTTACTTCTGGTTAATGCTGTCGTCAGTGAAATAGCAGCTAACACAGGAAGCTCGACATACAAAACTTCCTAGCTAAATACGTAACTATTTCTGGTATCTAAACTGCATCTCTTAGTGGGATCAAGTCACCTATCGTGGAAAGGTAAGCATTTTCTGAACATTCTGAAAAATAAGGGGGAAAAACAGTCAATAGGTTTACTGAACTTCCCATATAAGTCAATTTCCCATGTTATAGTTCCCATGTCAGTTCTTTCAATAAGTGAAAAAACCGTAGGCTACAAGAACTAAACACTAAGGCCATCGCACGTATTGCTCATGTAATATTCCTGGACATTACTCATGCACTCAACCGCTACTTCTCACCCCTAGACGCTACCCTCTGGCAGGAGGTTTAAAAGCAAGGTGCAATAAAGCCCGCTTCAGCAGAAGCCTAATCCCCTCAGCAATCCAAATACTCAACAAGACAAAGCCCCACAGATAAATATATGCAGTGCAATAACATATGTTTTCCCATGAACCCCCAATAATGTAAATGTCTGTCGAATGTCTATGGTATATGAAATGTGTATGTCTGTATGTGACATCCCTATGTCATGTATGTATGTGCCATCCTGTGCTTGTGACCATGTAGGATGAAAAGCGGTATGGAAAATGTGAAAAAGAATTTCCCTAAGGGGACAGCTAATAAAGTAAACTAACAAATAACGATGGGTAGAACCTAGTGTTTCTGGTATTAACGTCACTACTTGTATTTAGGAAACATTTCCTCCTCAGGTTACACATAGCGGTCAGATGCCTCCTTTCAGAGGTCGCTACTCAGAAAGCTAAATTCGTTTAAAATGAGAAGTTTCAGAAAATTTAGCTTTGTCCATGCATGCTGTTATGTGTATTGGTGTCCCAATCTAAGCACATGTGGCAAATCTTGACAATGACCAAGCTTTCCTGTTCTTGTGAAGTTAAACACTAATGATGGTAATAATGTGGTTTAATCAACAAAACGACAGTTTGAAGTCTCTGAATGATTTGTTGTCTCGTCTTTTGTTCAGGTACCGACCATGGCCTCGCGAGCTGGCCCACGAGCAACTGGGACAGATGGAAGTGACTTTCAGCACCGGGAGCGAGTCGCCTCGCACTATCAAATGAGGTGAGCTAACCATCTTTGTTTGGCTCAGTTAGTTAGCTTGCACGATTTAAATGATTTCTCAGAAGGCAAAGTGGACCTCAGGTTTGAATATAATTAAAACTTAAACCTGCATGAAATCACTCAATAATATAAAATGACAAGAGATTAATATGTTGAGTTGGCCTAGGTAATTTTAAGTTATGTTGTGTTATAAATAATTTGCCATATTACTGTATGTCAGTTTGTTTCTTTCTTTCCCCCCCCAACTGTCGTAGTGTCGCACTGAAATCTGAGATCCGCAAGCTGAACATTGTCCATGTGATCATCTGGCTGCTGATATTGGCCCAGGTGACTGTGAGCCAGCTGAACCTGATCTCGCACGACGTGGTGGCCAGCCCGTACAACTGGGAGTACCCTTATCTTCTCAGCCTCTTCCCCACCATGTTCAGCTTCATGGCCATGCCCCGCAATAACATCAGCTACCTGGTCATCTCCATGATCAGTGCTGGGCTCTTCTGCATCGCGCCCCTCATCTATGGCGGCATGGAGATGTTCCCAGTGGCCCAGCAGCTCTACCGCCACGGCAAGGCCTACCGCTTCATCTTCGGCGTTTCGGCCGTGTCCGTCATGTACCTGGTGATGGTAATCGCCGTGCAAGTGCACGCCTGGCAGATCTATTACAGCAAACAGCTGCTGGATTCCTGGTTCACCTCTACGCAAGACAAAAAGAAGAAATAGACTGACACGACAGACCAAAAGGATTGGACAGGATGTGGTCATTTCAACATGCAGTCAGTTTTTTTTAATAGTTTCATCACGGCATGCTTAAGGGTTTAAAATTGCTCTGCGCGGTTTGATGAAACAAGGTGTACTGTCTGCCCCTCTTTAAATGTCTTACTCCCATCATCTCATTGCCCAGCCTAGAACATAGATTAAAATGCGCCAATTACAGACTGTCTTTGGTTTCACCTTCTTGGCTTAAGCTCGACCTGCTTGACTCTTGATCTGCTCTCCATTCCTGACAGCTTATCTACTCAGTGTCTGTAATCTGTCCGTTCAACGGATGCCTTTATGTTTCGTTCGCCAGAGGTGGGGTAGGGTAGGGATTTTCCTTGGCCAAACGACACCTGATGGAGAAGCAGAGAGGGGAAGCATAGTAAGGAATTGTCTGTGCCACAATGTGTCCACCCTGCGCCTCACCCCCAAACACACACACACACATTGGTTTTTTTCTGTTGCCTGTCTCTTAACTTAATTTAATTGGTAATAAACTATGGACTGAAAAAATATCCTAGCTGGTTTTCATTTTTCATGTTCAAGTGAAAATGTTCACCCTATTGTAGAGAGAGAGAATTTAGAGTAGTGATGCACCGATATTGAAGTTCTGGGCCGATACTAGGGGTGGCACGGTTCATGAAAAAAATCCGAACCATTCGGTTTGCTTGTCTCGGTTCGGGGCATGTGTGCATCGCACGGTTTTGACGGTTCATGGCTTGCGTAATGTAGCCTCATGCCCATATGTGACCTCAGACAGTTTTTTCCCCCCTTTCGCGTGAAAGCGGAGGTGTGGAGTGCTGCGGGTCACGTGAGAAATGGCAAATGGGAGAGAAAACGAAAGGCAGCACGGAGTTGAAGGATGCACCAGCGTCGCATAAGTCTGGTGTGTGGGAACATTTTGGATTTGATTTTACCTATGGTGACAGCGAAAGAAAACGGTAGATAGAACTGCGATTGTGTGCAAGCATTGTGCAACATTCATTATACTATACAGGCCCGGTGTGGCTAATCGGGAGCTTCGGGAGGGTGGGCCGGTCTGAATATCGTGAGCAAATATTGTTTCTAAAGTTCATTTGGCGCCCTCACAGCACTTCAGCAGCTTAGGCTGTGCGGTCGCAGCCCCTTACTCGCAGTTTCCCGAAGTAGCCCTCACAAAAACTGTTTGGAAATCGCAACCAAGTCTATTTGCAATAGTTAAGGGGAGTAGGAGGCTATATGAGCGGCTCCTGCGAGGGGAGACGTGTAGTAGGCTAATAATATTTTTTTTTACTGTAAAGTAACCTCATATCTCAAAAGCCCTCGGAAATTCCTGAATCCTGAATTCCTGAAATCAATAAAGTATCTATCTATCTAAATAAAATATCATTAAAATGTGTTTTGGGTATTCCTGGACGATCTAACGTTCAGTTTCTTTGAGCAAATAGCCCTGTTGAGAGAAACTAGAGAGGTGACAGGAGAAAGTGCACATTCACAGGGCTTGTTATGTGGTAGAAGCTATCTTGCATAGCTCGGCTACGCTATGTGTAGAAATAAAATATTCCAGAACATTTCAGTCAATCTTTGTTTGCTAAAAAGGCACAACAATTCCTGCAGATGGCAATAACACTACTTTTAGCCAAATAAATGAAAAGCATGTTGAAATCATCAAAATCTCACCTTTCCTCAGAAATGGTCTCAATAGTCAAGTAAAGATAAGTCAAGTCAAATTCTTTCAGTTTTTGCATGATTACATGACATAACTATACTAATACTGTAGCCTAAATGGTGGATAATTAAGTTATACATCAAATGCTGAAGTATGGTATTTCTGAAGTGTTAAAGATTAAAAGAAAAAAATAACAACAACCGTACAGAACCGAAAACCGTGACCCTAAAACCGTGATACGAACCGAACCGTTGGTTTTGTAAACCACCCCTAGGAGATACCGATATTTAAAATTTCACTTTTGCCGATAACAATACCGATACCAATATTTTTATCATCATTTTTTTGATACACCTTTGCTGGCAAAAAAGTATTCAAAATACCTTTCAATTTTTTTTAACAAGAAAATTAGAAGAGAGAAGAAAATAACTTTAATCTTGCATATCCCTCTGTTATTCCCTATGAACGTTTTCAGATCTGCACTCTTAGAATAGGTTGGCGACACTTATCAGCGATTTAGTCTTGTTCTTATGAGAGTGAATGTTCAGGGATTTCCTGAGTCCTGCTTCTAGACCTAACACCTGCTTCAAGCTGTTTCTAAGACCTAACACCATGATGAAAGATTAGGATTTTCATACAAGCTTGCTTGTTTAGCTTCTCAAGTGAATTTCAGGAAATTGGTTATGTCTGCATCTACAGCATTGAAATACTGTATGTCCAAAATATGTGTCTATTTCAAGCATAAACAAAAACAGAAACCCAAGAAGAATAAGTCCTTATTGAGGTCTTTAAGACTCCTCTGGGCATAGTTATAGCGCTTGCAGCATTGTTACATGGCTGCTTGACCTGCATGACAGCAGCAGTCAATAGTCCAAAATGCAGTTCCATGGCTAAAACGGCAGAGGGCAATAAAGAGTTACTAAAGCTTCTTTTCAGATGTCTGATATGCGGTGCACACATCACAATGTTTTATTATTATTATTATATTTGTAAACTATGCTTTTTTATATGATATATCAAACTGGTAGTTGACTTCAGACATACTCCGTTTGAATTAGTGTGGCACGTGTTTGTCTCTCAAACTATGACTCTGTACACAGACAGCTTTGAATAGCTAATCCAGTCACTAGACCATAGAATTGCCTTTGTGAAAATAAAGGGGATGTTTGATTTGAAGCCTAGAACTTTGAATATAAAAGTCAATGATGCATGAACATAAACTTCAAAAATCCTCTGTGTTTTGTGCTAAGTATAGGTCACACAATCTCTCTCTCTCTCTCTCTCTCACACACACACACACACACACACACACACACACACACACACACACGACTCACTCACCCACACACAAACACACACCATACACTACACCAGTTGGACAGTCTGACGCACCCACCATTAGCCAAGCTTAGCATAGCTCAGGAGGTTGGAACCAACTAACCTAGAGCTCCTAAAAGTGACAAAAGGTCTCTAAAATTTCTCTAATTACATGTTGTGACTTGTATAGTTACAACATGTACGAAATACCAATGCAAAATAAGACACAGCAATTTTCTTAGCATACATACTTGGAACTATATTCTCATTCAGGCGAAGCATGCATTGCTACTTGCCCTGCTACTTGTTAATTGCCTGGGAAACAGGGTTATTTAGCAATCAGATAGAACTGTGTGAGCCTGATCATAGTCTGAACATTATTTATTAACACTTAGCCCCTGCTGCTTACAGTAGTCACTTGCCTTTGCCTCAGAAACATAAAGGGTGTTGATTTCCTTAAGCTATAGTTGGGGGATTTCCCACAGTCGCAGATCAGCAACCCAAGCCTGTTTAACATGATGTGGGATACAACAGCAGAGCACAGTTGGCTGACGCCAGTCACAAGTGCGTCACATCACTGTGCAGCATGTGCTGCCTGTAGACGAATGCCCAACCAAAGAAACAGCAAAACACAACATCCCCAACCGAGCAGTCTGCGTGCAACAGATAGATGGATGGATAGATAGATAGATAGATAGATAGATGGATGGATAGATTGTTTAGCAAGTGCTTATTCCTATTGATGCGGGCTCTGAACAGAGCTAGTAGCCTACAGTAAATGCCTCTGCGGGCATTTGGCCTGCATTTAAATGATATCAGACTGTATTCAGGTGACCTGGATCCACATTCTGACACACAAACCACACCTCATGAGAAAAGATAGTCACTCCCACACGTGCAGATACACTCTTATGCCTCTCCTCGCTTCCTTCACTCCCCTTATCTCTCCACCTCTATCACCTCATGAGAGAAGATAGTCACTCCCACACATGCAGATACACTCTTGCCTCGCTTCCTTCACTCCCCATATCTCTCCACCTCTATCACCTCTGTGTAATTAAATAAGGGTGATTGTAATTGCCAATTGCCAAGCTTTCCCATGCTAGTTTCTGGGTTATGGAGACATTCTGGGTCAGTAGCCAATGAGTTACTAAATTAGGCCCTCCAGGAGTAACGGCAGCACGTTGGTACTCTGCGTCTCTGCGTGCGCGACCAGAGTTTGCATCCTCTTTCTCCTTTTTACTTTTTACTTTTGAGTAAGAGTAGGCCTATGAGACACAACAATAGGTTTTGACCCTAAATATTTATAGTTACTGTACACCGAGAGACCATTAGGAACATGACATCAGTTACAAATAATAGTTTCAAATAAAGTTCCACAGCATTATTAAATATTTTCCTGTTTTACTGCACATAGTCAGAAACAAGACAAGCTCATAGAATAAGGAATTAGAACCTACAACATCCAATTGACAAGTCACCTGCTTAAGCCACAGTAGTAGGCCTATACCATTGGTCAGTGTGCTTGATTACAGAGTCTGGGAGTAGCTACCAAAATACAAACCAACACGCAAATTAACATAAGTAGCAGGAATGAGCCCAACAGCAGAGTCAGTCTTTTAATGAACATTAAGCTACAGCATAGATCAATCATTGAGTCACGAGAAAAACAACCACCTGTGATTTCTGGTTAGGCGTGATTTATGGATGGATGGATGGATTATTGATCCCCAAGGGGAAATTCAAGAATAAAAAATTGTTAACATTTATAGGTTTTGGACCTTGTTCATATTTAGTGTAGGCTATAAACCCAGGAGAATATTCAATAAAATACCTAACCATGGTTAGGCGCTCCGGACACTGTCGACATCACCAACCGGAACTACCAAGGAATGACACAAGTCACAAGTGCAACTGCTGAGGGGCAGTAACCTAGTTCAAACCACCAAGCCACAAACCACCAAAAAAGCTGCCATCTTTGATATCCGGTATCTTGCGATTTTTCCTATGGGAAAACAACATGGGGGTTTGAATTATCGCTGGTAAACTGTCGTGAGGACGAAGAAGTCTGAAACATAGACGTTTCGCACTTTTGTCTTCTGCCTTCGAGGGGCTCCTGTGATCTTCGGTACATTAAGACAGCAAACTTAAATTTTTGCTACCCCAGAGCTAACTATGCAACAATGTAACAATGCAACTTGCCAAAGTTAGCTTCAATTAACACCCGGATCTCCTTATAGTATATGGGCAAAGTTGGCAGCTTCGATTCTTTTTTGTAGGCAAATTTCAGAGGTCTATGAAAGTCATGACGCAGACTACTTCTGCTATAGATATTAGAAAGCTATAGTACCGCATCCTTTCAGGCTAGTCCCTCCACTTGGCGGCCATATTGCAGCGCTTTTTGGGCACTTATCGGGCATCTATTCGAGCAGAAATGCACGTGCGCAAGGCTTCAGGACACCAACCTTGCTCCAGCGGCAAGATCATAACACATGATTGGCACGATGTATTCACAACACACCACATGATTGGCACAATGTATACACGTCAACTTTTTTGGCGTGGAAGGGGCGGGATATGTGAAGACAACTGCCATATTGGCGCTACAAACTAACCCCATTTATGGATTTTTTGAGTGCTGTATCTCCTCATTAGAAAGTCTCTGATCGCATTGTCCGTCGAGTTGTATTAGGTGACATACGTGAACGTGGCCACCATATTGCTTGGGGCAAACACCTTACTGTTTATGGGCAACCCTTGCCGGCAATCAGAGACACCTGTCTGATTTCCAGTCAGAGTCACATGTTTCTCCATTTCCATTCTCCCCATTTCTCCATTTGCTATCTGGTGACATCTGTACATAAATTAATCATCATTACATTTCATATTTACATAAATGTCTTTGTGACAGATTTACTACTAAGAAAAACTCCACGTTTCTTTGCTGACCTGTTGTTCTTTTTCTCTTCCTTATTAGCATTAATTTCTACAACTATTGTGTTTGTGTTTGTGTTTGTTTATTTCCAGGGAGTGAATGAGGAACTTTGTGTTATTTATGGATGCGGAAGCCTGATGTCTGTGGATATAAATTCTGAAACGAATGATGGATTAAAGATTATTTAGTCATATGTTTGGGAAAGTAGTCATATGGTGGGAAAGTTTTGGGTGACGTGATGGTTACTCATAACTCAGCTAATTGTATAGTTCTGAATGAAAGACACACACACACATATATATAAGTTACACTCACACCTAATGAAGCACACTAGTGAACCAGCACACTGGATATAGGACACCAGTTATAAATTATGAATTGAATGAAAAAAAAATAGCTCCAAGAAATGTATAAGTATATATAAGTATATATACTCTTTGATCCCGTGAGGGAAATTTGGTCTCTGCATTTATCCCAATCCATGAATTAGTGAAACACACTCCGCACACAGTGATTTTAGATTGCCCATGTATAAAATTGTTGTCACACACACACACACAGAGCAGAGGCGGAGAGGAAGGAAGGGAAGAACAGCACAGGATTAGTAGGGTCACACACTCAGACACAACCAAATAAACCAATAATTGAACCCCGGTCTCCAACGTCAAAGAGTGCATCGCTACCTATTGAGCTACACTACTTTTCTTACATTGCTGATGAAATTGTTTATGTTGATTCTATATTCCGATGTGCTATATCACACTAGCTATGCTTTTTACAAATATGTTTCTGATGGAAAAGTGGTGTTAAATTAATTCAGAAACAGACCACGAATGTTCGCCTCTGTTCAAGGCAAACTGAAACATGTTTCAAATAGATCACGAACGTTCGCCTATGTTTGCAACTTTGAACCAGAGCTTTGAACGCACCCACTTATCGTCTTTAAGCCTCGGTTGCTAGGTAACCAACTATATACAAAGCAAAGATTCTAGAGCGGAGCTCTGCTCTTGAATCTTTGATACAAAGCTGGCATATCTTTAGACTGCTGACAAACTGTTTTATGCGTTCACTGAACAAAGATTATGGAAATTAAACACCACTTTTCCATCAGAAACATATTTGTAAAAAGCATAGCTAGTATCATATGGAACATCGGAATATAGAATCAAAATGAACATTTTCATCAAAGAATTAGGAACAGTAGTGTAGCTCAACAAGTAGTGATGCACTCTTTGACGTGGCAGACCGGAGTTCAATTCCTGCTCCCTGCATCAATTTTGAAGGTGCATTTCTCACAGCTAAACCAAGCTAGATAGAGATATACAGTATATAAAGAGATAGAAGGTTGGGCTTGTGGAACTACATGGTCCTCGCTTTAGATTGGGGGGCTGCAAAATTTACTACAAATAGGTAAGAAAGGTCTTATAAGCGTATTAGTTATCCACCTCTTTGTCTTATACACCATTGACAAGCATTAACAAGCTGCTTGTTAACACTTACAACTGTTAACAAATATGCTTGTAAGTAACTTAAAAGGCTGCTTATTAACACTTACAAGCTGCATGCTAACAGTTAGTTAATGTTATTAAAGGATAACAACAGTTAACTAACTGTTAGTAATTAATTGTTAACTGCTTATTATGCACTGTTAATACCTAATAAGCACATGTTATTCTAAAGCGTTACCCAAAAAAGTTTCAAGAGTGGGAGATGGAGTAGAAGATGGAGACAAATTCATTAATATGATTTATTTTCGGAATGGATGTGCAGGGCTGAGCCGCGGTCATATTTTGTACCGCTACACGGTACATCTAGTTTTAATTGTGATAGCCGTATAATTATTAACATAGGCCTAGGTACTCTTTGTTTGCTTATTTTATTGATAGACGTTTGATGAATAGCCTACTGTAGTTGATTGGAAGTGGAGGGGCAAGTTCTCGGAGGTATTTTCAACTATAATATTAAGGTATATCATACTATGTGCATCTTTGCAGAGACAAGCGCTTTCTTAATGACGTTGCGTGCCGAGACAAGAAAGCACTCACACGTGCGTGCATACGTAAATTTGCATTCAGTTGGTCTACCACGCCTACTCCCGCTGTTTTACAGAAATTGCCATGATTTCCCATTCCAAAAAGGACAACTTTACTTCATTGTTAGTCTATATCAAAAGCGGTTGTTCACTTTGTGTGAATGACGCTATTTTCCGCGTCTTTTTTTATTCCAACCGTGGGCATTTTGGAGCAGAAATGAGAACGCGCACACATCCTGAATTACTTACACCTGGCTTGACATAGTTGCTCCTACTCATCTTGGATTGGCGTTAGTGAAATGAGTTTAGCTAGGATGACCAGACAACGCTATGTCAAACCTCGCTTTATCACTTATCTTGGATGTCTTAATTCTGCCTTTGTGAAATACCCCTCTGGGCCAAGACATGCAAACCAGCTAACAAGCCGCGAGTATCAAGACTAGTTTATAATAGTTGCAGGCAACAGTGGCGTAAGCAAAACAGCAGTGTTCAATTGGTAGTGAACCTAAATTAATGCCACCGCTCCCTTAGGTTAACCAGCAATCCTTGTGGTGCATAAAATACCTTGGCTAATTAAAACCAAAACAAAAACAGAATTAAAACGACCTCCAGAAGAGTCTACCACGGAGGAGACATCACCCAGCTCAGGTGCAGCCTGTGACCTTCTATCCACTTGAGCTGCTGATAACCTACAACAAAGCACAGGTTTATTACCTTTGCACACACATAGTAGGCCACTATATCGTGGGGAACGGTGGACATGCCAACAGTGATGCGCAAGCTGGCATCTTTCGAGGGGGGAGCAGGCCCGCAGTAAGCCCCGTTGAAAAGCTAACACTCGGGCATCAATTGCAAATTTGACTTGACATTTTTACATGAGTTTTATCAAAAGTTGCATTAAGATTGGCTGATGACTAATTGCCTGATTGACAAATTACAAAATGTGCGCTTTTAGTTAATATAGGCTAGCCTAACATGCAGTGTATCCTTACTGAGCCTAAGAAAAAACCTTTACATAAACAGAAAACCTTCACGTCAGCCTACCCATATCATCCCCTATCAAATAGCCTACCGCACAAACACTGTAGGCCTAGGCTAAAAGTTGAACGTGGACTAGCCTGCACATAGGGGTGTTTCAAGTTTTTAAATGGTCTGAGGCGAGGGAGGTTTCTTCCCCAGGAATTTTTTGAAATTCTGGCTGCTAAACAGACCATTCTTACGCAGTTTGGGAGGGACAGAAACACCTTTACAGGGCAAGCAGCTCTGGCTCACATGACGTGAACATTGCTTTATCCATTATCACTTCACTACTCAACCCACGGAAAAGGAAAAAAAGGAAAAAAGAAACCAATGAGCTTATGTCGCGATTTTCGATAGGGAAAAATACAGCTATGGTAACCTGCAACAATTAAGGATTTACCTGCAACATTCTAAATACCTTGCACTGCTGTTTGGTTGTCCCAAACTTTTATATGATCCATACTATAGACATTAACTGAATCTTAGCAATCTTGAAACCCGAATGGCGAATTGTTCCAAAGTGAATGACTGTAGAGGATGCAATGCCTAATCTCACTGCTGTCAGCATCACTGCTAAGACCCGTGCGCCTACTGTTAAACACCTGAAAATATTAAGATGCTGTTTTCTTTTCATGACGACTGGCAGCATACAGTCATTTTTTAACCTATTCAAGAAGACAAATCAACCCCACCTAGATAATTGCCCTGGTATGAAATATCATGTGAAATGTGTCAGCTGTCAAATATTAACATTATATGTTGACTGGTTTGCATGCATTTATTGTAGCCCTTATCTGAAGTAGCAGCCTATAAATTCCTCCACTCTGTTTGTGTCATTGACATCCATAAATCATTAGATATTATTCAATGCCATCCATTTGGCCTATACTGAAAAAAGAGCTATCCTTTTCATAGTCACAAGGCTAGAGTGGAGTCTTTTTTGCCAATTTGATTGATTGCCCGGTATTTCAACTCTGGCCAAGCTGAAGAGAGCAGAATTTCCTTACTGTTTTTCATCAATTATTAACTGGAGGAGGTCAGCGCTGTTATAGCAGGACAAAAGATAGTTATGGTCTAGCTGTAAAGGCACCTGTGAAAATGCAGAGTTTCCCCTTCATACCCGTGCTGTTGTCAGGTAAGACATCCTACACTGTCACATCATACCTTATACTTGTTTAGAAACACAATAATGAAAATATTTTGGTCATAGTAATGTAAATATACTGCATATATAGCAGAAATAGAAGCATGTGTGTGTTTGGGTGCAAGTGATTTGAATCTTATCTCAACTGAATTCCACATGGCATCTCATGGGTAGTGTTATTCACTGATACAGTAGATACAGTACATTCTTTTCTTGTCCTTAAGCAGGACATTCTTTGTCAGTGTGTACAGAGCCTCACATACAACACTAAATAGCACACGTTGCCTCCTGTTATCAATGTTATGCATCGGTGCAGTGTTTCTGTGTTTTAGCATATTGTTTGCCTTTGTTGGTTTCATTTGGTTTCATACTGCAAGGAATATTATTACAAATAACATCCAGATTGTATGATTAACATTAGTGGTCTTTCTGAAAATAGTTTACCTTGTACTAAAATATGTAATAGCTGTGTATTTATCCATGCCAATGTATTATACATTATTATACAGCAGTTAGGGTTATATTATTTTTTTCATTTCAAATGCTTTACCCTCATGAATTTAATTTGGCCATTATATTTGATGAAATAATAGCTGTTTCTTTTAAGCCGGTTTAACCCTTGGTTTTGAGGCAGGCCACCCATTTTGGCCACAATGGCTTACCTTATTTGATTGCAATGCATAGAGTATTCAGATTGAAGGTTACAACTGTCATTTACATTGCTCAATTGACAGTTTTATTATTACCAAAACATGAATCAACTTAAAATGTTATGTTTCCTCTAAGAGGAGCTTTCTTATTTAACTGTGTGTCTGTATCTCTTTTCCAGCACTATTCATTACAGCCGAAAACACCAATCCCCCTCCATCGAATACTCCTACAGCTTACACTGAATACCATACAGCTGCCTTTACTCCTGCCACATCAAGTGCAGCTGTCTTTAGTGCTGTAACTGCAACTACCACACCCAGAACTCCACCTGTTACTATTATCGATTTTTCACCAACCCCTTCAGAAGCCACTGCAGAAGCTCTCACTAGCACAACACTACCACAGCATATGACTTCTACTGATATCTTAACTCAGACTACAGACTCCACCTCTACAAATCCTCCCATCACCACCTCCATCCTTAGCACATTCCCTCCATTAGAAACCACATCTATTACACACACTCCTACTACAGACTTCAACCCCTCCCCCTCTACAATTCCTCCCACCACCTACTCTATTCCTGGCACATCCCCTCCATTAGAAACCACATCTATTACACACACTCCTACTACAGACTCCACCTCTACAAATCCTCCCATCACCACCTCCATCCTTAGCACATTCCCTCCATTAGAAACCACATCTATTACACACACTCCTACTACAGACTCCACCCCCTCCCCCTCTACAATTCCTCCCACCACCTACTCTATTCCCGGCACATCCCCTCCATTAGAAACCACATCTATTACACACACTCCTACTACAAACTCCACCACCTCTATAACTCCTCCCACCACCAACTCCACTCTTGACACATCCCCTCCATTAGAAACCACATCTATTACACACACTCCAACTACAAACTCCACCACCTCTATAACTCCTCCCACGACCAACTCCACTCTTTGCACATCCCCTCCAATAGAAACCACATCTATTACACACACTTCTACTACAAACTCCACCACCTCTATAAGTCCTCCCACCACCAACTCCACTCTTGGCACATCCCCTCTAATAGAAACCACATCTATTACACAGACTCCTACTACGACTCCTCCCACCACCACGCCGGCAACCCAACCCCCATTGGTGTGCCTCAATGGTCTGCTGCAAGATGGAGTCTGCCTCTGCCCAGATGAGTGGACTGGTGTCACCTGCTCTGTTGGTATGAATCACTTGTACACTTACATTTATTTATCTAGCAGATGTTTTTATCCAAAGTGTGTCACAAAATGAGGAATAACATTCAAGCTATTTCAAAGAAGACCTTAGGTAACAATAAATACCCCCTACAAAACAGGAAATCCAAAAATCATTTCATTGTATAATGTGGGTAATACAATAAATTTTCCTCGTCAGTTGCCTGATTATAAATGTACAATTACAGTGCTTATAAAAAACTTTTTTTTGCAATTATTTATAAAAATCCCCTCTTGTCAAATTGAAAGCAGATTTCTACAAAGTATAAGCTGATGTATGCACAGTTTCTCCCATCTCAGCTGCTGAAGCTTTTAACTTCTTCACAGTTGTCATAGGTGCCTTGTTGGCCTCCCCCACCATTACTTTTTTTGAACGGTCACTCAGTTTGTGGTGACGACCTGCTCTAAGCAGATTTGCACATTTGTCATATTCCCTACATTCCTTATAATGGATTTCACTGAACTCCAGGGGATGCTCAGTGACTTGAACATTTTTTTATCCATCCCCTCACTTATGCTTGTCAATAACATTTTCTTTGAGTTGTTTGGAGTATTCTTAAATTCACACAGATTCTATTTATTAAAGCAATGAAAGGGGAAATATTCAAGGAGAATGAATACTTTTTACAGGCACTGTACATGTATGTTCAGTTTTGTTTTGTGGTTGTTGTCAGTATGTTCATTTCCAGAAGTCATGCACAAGTAAACAGTTTGACTGTTGCGGTATGTGCAGATTATTATTATATTGCTAACCTTTGTTTCTATATGTTTTTCTTATTTTAGCAAACTTCTGTAATGAGGCTACTGTGGAAGGCTTTGAGTTCCCACAAACTGTAATTGGTTGGTCTGCCTACTCCTCACAGACATGTGAAAATACAACCAACAATGGTATAAGACCGCTTGACCTCTTCATTGTTAACTTATTGCTTAAGTCATGCCAATGGGTAATTATCAACACATTGATTCCCCCCTTATAGCTGATATTTCCAAAGCCTCAACTAGATGCTTGTACAATAATGGACGGCCAGAATTTGACCGCATTCAGAAAATTGAATGCCAAATAACCCTTGAAAATATCCAAGTCAATGTAAGTAGCTGAGACAATGGTAGTGGCTTTGAGAAGGCAATTTTCTTTCCATATATTCCTCCAAATATGTGCAGTTTATAACCTTACATTTCCCCAGGTGACTGGTTCTTTGGATGCTGTGGAAACAGAGCAGCTAGCAAGCAGTACACAGATCCTGACGTCCAGGCCAGAACGGCTGACGGCCTCAAACATTACGTCTGCAGCACAAATTGTAAACACCATTCTGTCCGACAGTGTCAACATAACAGAGGTAGGCCTGCTTCATGCAACATGGTTGTCTGTATTGTCATGCATCCGTATTTTTGACTTTTTCAGACTTTTGGTTGAGTAGCGGAAATCTGATCTGGGCCAAATCTGTAAAACAGTGAAAGAAACTGCACTGCTTGCAGTTAGAATGTTTAAGCGGAAACCAGATCTGGCCCACAGTCATATCTGTTACCGTATGTGGACTAGACGGAGTGAGCACATCCGGAATCACACTTCCAGTGTGATGCGTATGACGCACTTCCTGCGATGCTGTCGCCCGTCACTGAAATATCTAACCCCTACTGCTATGTGAGGTACAGACGGATCTGAAGGATCTGCACAGGAAAAACTGCTCGTCTAATAAAATCTAACCTAGTGTTATTAATCTTATATCAAGATCAACAAATCTAGTTGGTATTGTTTTCAGTATAAAGAGACTAGCGCTTACTCATAAAATCATTTGACTTAAAGGGGTGGTTCAGGATTTTGGACATAAGACCTCATTTCCAAGTAAGCAAGTGTGATATTTATCAGTGAAGACCGTTTTCAACACGTTTCATCCAGTCCTTCTAATTGCAGAGTTCGCAGGTGCTAGGCTAGCGCAAGTCAACGGTATGTGCTAGCCTGCCACTAAAAACAGTCTTACCCACTCCACAGTACACCCAATCCTGAACCACCCCTTTAATTTAAGAAGAGTTTGACTTATTTTAAGACGTCTCATCCTAAAAACAAGCAAATTTGGCTGCCAGTGCGTTTTTCATGTCTTGATAAGACTTCGCTACCCTAGAATAATAAGGTTCTATCTGCGTTTTGAGTAGTTCTGAGATATTGAGCTTCAAAGTTTTAGAGTTCAATAGAGTTACATGGTAAATGAAACAAATTCTTTTTGATATAAAGTCCAAATATGTACACAACTTTAAGAAACACCTCATCTGAACTTAAGAAACTTTCAAAGAATAAAAATATGTAAATAACTCCATTTTGACAAAAATGTCAGATAGAACCTTATTATTCTAAGGTAGCGACTTCTTAAAATAAATCAAAGTGTTCAAAATGTTCTTTCGAGAGAGCACTAGGTAAGTCTCTTCATGCTAAATAATATTTTTTTATCTTAACACCGTAAGATTAATAACACTTGGTTAGATTTAATTGTGGGAAAGATGTGGACCTTCAAATGCCCTGGAAATCAGCTTCACTGACTGGATCATGGTCACAGAGATACAACTCTATAGAATAGTCTACACAGTCTTAAAGTAACACGCCAACTTTTTTGGAAAAATTTGCTTATGATTTTTTTATGATATTTGTAATTTTTTAATTACCCCAGAGTTAAATAGGAGGATTCAGTGGGCTATAGGCTAACTGGTGTAGCCCACTTCCAGTGAATTATGCTAAGCTAACAGTATCACACTGGGTTATTGCATGCACAGAAGAGAAGGGTATGTGCCCTCTTATCTCTTAACTCTGGGGTAGACAGCAAATAAGCTGATTTCCCAAAAAGTTGGCATGTTCCTTTAAAGGGGCCATATTATGCAAAACTCAGTTTTGTATTTTAAAACTATGTGCTTTTGTACTTCCATTTGGCTCTCTGATGCTTCTACAAACACTCCAAGTGCAAAACAAAACCGTGCATCAAGGTTTTTGTGGGTTAGTTGAGAGATGTTGATGTCAGAAACCATGTGCTTCTGTTATCGTTCTTGGTGTGAATGGGCCTTTACCCATTATCATTTACCATTGTCAGGCCATGTTACATCATATGCAGGGGTCTGAATTGATCCTGCTATGGTTATTGTAGGCCTATTTAGCAGACGTTTCGGTAAACTCCAATAACTTGACTATTAGGACCGGCAATGGCGTTTGTCACACAATCTTTATTATTCCTGCATAACAAATTGCATTTTATCACTGGCAGTTGGAGGCTTTCTGGTGGAGAATCCTCCATTGCCGTGTCACCGACTCATATTCCCTGGCTATTGACCATGCTGCCCATTGACGTAAACATGGAATCAATTATTTATAGATATTAGAAAGCTAGATACCGCGTTGGGCTCCATAACGTACGTAAATGGCGCCGCCATATTGGTGGGGGCAACAATATAGCATCTTATAGTTTACGTAGAGCTATTAAAGATGCTAAACGGCGCTACAGAGACAGAGTTGAAGCTGATTTCTTGGAGGGTGATCCAGCACGAGTGTGGAAAGGACTCCAAACCATCACTGGCTTTGAAAGAAAGTCCCCTCCTATGATGAATGTGAGTAAAGCCCTCCCTGATGAACTTAATGCTTTTTATGCTCGCTTTGACATGAAAAACACAGACTATATTGGACTAGCTGCAGCATGTGAAGCAAATGAGGATGCACCTTTCTGTGTCTCTGAGGTCGATGTGAGCAATGCCTTTAGGAGGGTAAATTGTAGAAAAGCTACTGGACCGGATGGAATTTCTAACAGGGTTTTGAAATCCTGCGCTGCTCAGTTAGCTCCTGTGTTTACTTATATCTTTAACACATCATTGGCTCAAGAGACAGTTCCTACTTGCCTCAAGCAGTCTGTTATTGTTCCAGTACCGAAAAACAAAAGTCCATCATGTCTGAATGACTACCGCCCAGTAGCCCTGACGTCTACAGTGATGAAGTGTTTTGAGAAACTTGTGAAAAACATTATCTGCTCATCCCTCCCTGCCTCCTTCGACCCCCTCCAATTTGCTTACAGAGCCAACAGGTCTACAGAGGATGCCATCTCAAACCTCATGCACACCACCTTAACTCACCTGGAGGAGGGGAATGGGAATTATGTGAGGATGCTGTTCATTGACTTTAGTTCAGCATTCAACACGATAGTACCTCTCACCTTGGTCACAAAGATGAAGGCCTTAGGACTGAACACCACCCTGTGTCACTGGATATTTGACTTCCTCACCAACCGTTCACAAGTGGTTAGAGTGGGGGGTCTGACATCTGACTCATTAAACATCAGCACTGGTGCTCCCCAAGGCTGTGTTTTGAGTCCACTGCTGTACAACATCTACACACATGACTGCAAAGCCAACAGTAGTCATACCTCCATCATCAAGTTTGCAGATGACAGTGATCTTGGGCCTGATTAGTAACAGCAATGAACAGCTCTACTTGGATCAGGTTGATGAGGTGGCACAGTGGTGTCAATCTAACAGCTTGACACTGAATATCAATAAAACCAAGGAAATGGTAGTGGATTACAGAAGGCAGCAGCAGAACTACAGTTACACCCCACTAATGATCAGCGGGCAACCTGTAGAGAGAGTCACAAGTTTTAAATACCTTGGTGTCCACATTACTGAAGACTTAACATGGACTGTTAACACTCAATATGTTCTGAAGAAGTCCAGACAACGACTCTACTTCCTTCGTCAGCTAAGGAAATTCAAAGTTTCTACATCCATCATGAAGGCCTTCTACACTTCAGCGGTTGAGAGTGTTCTAACTGGTAGCATCATCACCTGGTATGGGAACTCCACAGTTAGAGATTGTAGTACTCTGCAGAGAGTAGTGCGCTCAGCTGAACGTACTATAAGAACTCAACTCCCTGCTCTACAAGATATCTATTCCAGAAGAGTACTCCTAAGAGCCCAAAAGATTCTGAAGGACTCTTCTCATCCTAACAATGGATTATTCCTACCACTGAAATCAAGAAGACGCCTATGTAGTCACAAAGCCAGAACTGAGAGACTTAGGAGAAGTTTTTATCCCCAGGCCATCCGAACTCTGAACTCACACTATACTGACTTTGCACACATTCACTCCTCAGCACTCTCAAACATTTCCCAACTCTGAACTCACACTATACTGACTTTGCACTCATTCACTACTCAGCACTCATGACCCCCCCCCCCCACCCCCCCCCACACACACACACACACACACAAGACTTTTAGCACTTTTACATCCCTCTCCCTATGCTACAGACCTCTTATTTATTTTCTTATTTCATCACACGTCAAAACACACAAACACACACACACACACACACACACACACACACACACACACATATCTGACTTTCTCCAACTTTTGCACATCTCCATAGAACTTTTTATTTATTATTTTTGATTTCTCCTCCATCTACCCATGTCCTTGATTGCCTAGCCTTCTGCCCCCCCCACCCCCCACCCATCCCCAACACACACACTTACATCATCACTGTCATCACTTCACATACATACAGCACACTGCTTGCTACAGTAAGCCTCCTCTACATACTTGCTGCACACTGCCCCCCCCCCCCCTACATACACAGCACATTGTCTTCAGGATCTTCTCCAACACACATCCTCTACATACTTACAGAACACTGCCCCCACCTACCCACACACACACTACACACACACACACACACACAGTCACTGCTCCACTCCCCTCCCGCCCACACACACATCTTCACTGTCATCACTCACATACATCATACATACAGTACTCTGCTTGCAATAGTAAGTCCCTGCCCCCCCCCCCCCCCTACATACACAGCACATTATTTCATCAGGAAGCTTCTCCAACACACATCCCCAACATACTTACAGCACACTGCCCACACACACACTACACACACACACACACACACAGTCACTGCTCCACTCCCCTCCCGCCCACACACACATCTTCACTGTCATCACTCACATACATCATACATACAGGACTCTGCTTGCAATAGTAAGTCCCTGCCCCCCCCCCCCCCCCCTACATACACAGCACATTATTTCATCAGGAAGCTTATCCAACACACATCCCCAACATACTTACAGCACACTGCCCCCCAATACACAGCACATTGTCTCATGAGGAAGCTTCTCCAACACACATATTGCACACTGCCCTCTCCCCACATACACAGCACACTATCCCATCTCCCCTGTCATCCCCCCAACACATACACAAAGACCCCTTGCAGTTGGGTTAGCCCCTTGAGCCGTGGATCTGCCCAAGGTTTCTTCCTTGGTAAGGGAGTTTTTCCTTGCCCCTGTTGCTCTTGGGTGCTCCTTGTTGGTGCCCCCCACCCAATCCCAATCCTCCCCCACCTTTTTTTATGCAGCCCTTGCCACTTAATCTACTAAACCCCTCTTCTACTGCACTTTTACCCCCCCCCCCATAAATGCACAAATAGGCTGACACCAGACATAATTTCACTGCATTTCTTACTTCCAGTAACTATATGCATGTGACAATAAACTTCCTTGTATCCTTGTATCCTTGTAATAACTGGAGGGCAATGGAGAAACATGTGACTCTGACTGGAAATCAGACAGGTGTCTCTGATTGCCGGCAAGTGTTGCCCATAGACAGTAAGGTATTTGCCCTAAGCAATATGGCGGCCACGTTCATATGTCACCTAATAGAACTCGATGGACAATGCTTTCTAATATCTATGGAATCAATTCCGGAGTGGGGCTTGGCCAACAACAGCTCAGAAACAGCCTATTCTGAAAGGGACTGAAACTGGCGAGAATGGAGCTGCTGATAATGCAGTGTTTCCTCTAGGATTTTTTTGGCTCAAGGGCCACATTGGGTTTTGAAAATTACCGCACAACAACCCCCCCCCACGACACATACATAAAAAACTATTGTTTTTATAGCCTATCATTTAGTATGAAAAGTATTTCTTTTAAAATATGAATTGCTTAAAAATACTGCTAATTTTATGCAGTTTAACAAATGTATAAATTGTGCACTGTGGCTTTAAGACAGTCGCTTTAATTCACGTTTATTGCTCAATGATCTTCTGCCTGCACCGCTATGGCTAGTGCTGTACTGGGCCCTCTCACAGTTTTTAAATGGTCAGTAGTGGGAACTACTGTTGCCTTCATGATTTCCTTTTTAAAGTTTCTTATAAGAAGGAGATATCAATTATCAACAATGGCAAGCCAGCTGGAACCGGCGGCTCTCTCTCCCTCTCGTGAGTGCAGACGCTTTCCCACGCTGAAAGGCCTATATGATTCTAACTGTCTCACTAAATTGCATTATCCACACTCAATTCTCACTGGTATCTGCTAGACAACAAGTAGGGGAGACCGGGGCTGGTTGGAACACTTTTCACTCTCGGTTATATTTCTCCGTCTTACAATGCGTTGAAATGGTCAAATTGTGATTAACTGAAAGCTTGGGATCTCAGCTACAAAATGTATACATTCAATGTCAACAAATAATCCCTTGTTTTGAGTTATATATGATTAAAGTGGTGTTGTGCACGTGTTCCAACCTGCCCCATGCACGGGGTTGGTTGGCACATGTAGTCGGGGTTGGTTGGAACACCTATGTTATAGTCCTTTGCAGTACTCCTTTTGCTTTTGTTTGAAGTGCTCATCTATATCACTACCTGTAGGGCTTTGCTGATTTCTTTTCTGTGTGTTTTTCTTCAGTAGGGCCCACCGTCCAGACCAATTTGGTCCCTACCGATTTTTTTTTACTTCAAATGTTTAAAAATGTCTGAAATGCTTCCAAATGTAAAACTATGTTCAGTAATTACAATAACAATGTTAAAATAAAGATTGATGATGTTTTTATGTGTAAAATACAAAGTTTATAGATTTGTCACAAAATAGCCATAGAGAATGAATGTGCCAACCAACCGCAAAATCAGTGTGCCAACCTGCCCCGCCCACATTAGGTCAAACTTTTTTGCACCAATGCTGTTAGCCTGCTAATATCGGTCACCTTAGGTTTTTAAACTTCATTTTTAATTATAGATGAGTCCCCTAGCAATCAATTATAATGAATATGTTTTATATATCCCTAACTATTACCCTTCTAGGATGTATTTAGTGGGAGGTGCATATTCTAAGTTTTGACACTACAAAATCAAAAAGTTGTTCTCACCTAAAGGGTTAATGACCTGGAGACTAGTTACATACGTGAGTTTACTCTACTCAATTAGGCCGTCAGTTTAGTGTTGGAATTTTGTTGCAGCTCCCTCTAGTAGCCTGGATATTAACAGTGTCTCAACCTGCCCTTGTTCCAACCAGCCCCGGTCTCCCCTACCAAAACATGATTAGTTCATAGATTTCACTAGAGCCCGACCGATAAAGGATTTTGAAGGCTGATACCGATACAAATATTTGTTGATTTAAAAACCCGATATTCCGATATATCGGCTGATATATATTTTTTTTTTCAGAAACGCGAAACAAAACATTAACAGATTTCCCTAACATTAGTTATTTGTAGTTATTTATGAGTATTGACTAAAATAATATGATAATGCATTTTAAAAACAAACTTGTTTATTTTTAAATAATATTGTCACAGTGGAACATCGAAATATATTAAAGTTCTGATAAATAAAATGTATAAAAATAGAAACTTAAGATATTAAACTTAGTCTTTTGAACAAAAACACAATAACAACAACAACCAAATCAAAGTTACCAGTATTAAAAGACTTGGTAAGCTTCATAAATATAACTTTGAACTAAGACTTAATTACAAAAAATAATGATGACATTATTACTATCATCATCATTTGTATTATCATTAAACAAGATAAAGGTCACTCCACGTCCACTCCATGTTTGCGTGTGTAATAATTAGTCCCTATTGCCTTATAAGCTACCTTATAATTACAATGTCAGCTTGCTTATCCCTTTACCTGCACTTTTAAAATTATTTCCATCAAGCTACATCAAACCATTTTCAATCATCAGTTGCTGCCTGCCTTCTAAAACCTACTATTTAGTGATCTAAATCCATTATGTAACTTGTTAATGCTGCGGCTGAACGACAGTCTGAAACGCGTCATTGGATTTCACACACGTTTAAAAGAAAAGCTAACTTTTATGCATGAGCTACGTTTGATACTTTTTCTCTATGTCTAAATGTTCACTCCTCGCACGTCTAACTTACATTTTACAATGCAGGGACTGTAACTACAGATATACTAGTTATAAATATAGTAATCATTACTTTATTAGGCAGAATAAGTTCGTTGTGGTTTCCAAGCTCATTAATGTTAACGTTAGCGGTCTTCCACTGATATTCATGGCATTAGCTAGCTTTGTGGTTAGCTAGTCTATGATGAGCCATAATTTAGCAATGGATAAGGTCATACTGCAAATTGTAAAACATACGCTTTCAAAATAACAGGCCGGGGAGAGATGATACGTCTCACTGCTATAACTGTCACGCTATTAAAGAAATACAGTCATATTCAGTCACATTGTCAAAAGTTAAAAGGACAGACAGTCAACTACACTGTAACAACGTAACTTAATTACTAGCTAATTCCGCTTCACTCGGCTTATTTAACAGCAGCAAAACTGAATTTTGTCATGCTTACTTGAGTTAAGAGAACTGATGGGGATGTTCTTTTCAATTGTTATACCAAATCACCATGAACACACTTAACTGATGATCTCACTCGCGGATAACTGGTTCTCTCTGCCCGACTCTGGCTGGATCAGCAGGTTGCAGGATGTGTGGCGCGTTATAAACGAGTGTTGCCAGCAGGGACGGTGTAGAGTGCCCTCTGGTGGACAAACTATACAACGCCAACACTCATGACATGGTTGAAGGGTGTTTCGTCCGTTTTTATTTTATTTTTAAAATAGTCATTTATCGGCCATTATAAATGCCGATACCGATAGTTTGGAAAATGCCTAATATCAGCCGATAATATCGGCTCGCCGATAAATCGGTCGGGCTCTAGATTTCACATGTAAAATTAATTTTATACAACCCCACCTCCATCTTGCCTGTTCATAATTCTGAGAAATTCCTGATTGTTTGTGTTATGTTTATGTTATGTGTGTGGGTGTGTGTGTGTGTGAGTGTGTGTGTGTGTGCGTGCTTGTGTGTGTGCCTGCGTATGTGTCTGTGCATGGAAGCGTACATATGTCTACTGTGTGAGTATGTGTCATACGTATGATTACTGTGTGTGTGTGTGTGTGTATCTGTTTGTGCACATGTGCGCACATGAAATGGGTTAACATGACCCCTGGAGGCAAATATACGGAAAAAAATGGTCATCCTAGGCCCTTCAGTTCTCAAGATATTCACAGAGAACTGTGTCTGGCCTACCCTCCTTTCGGGGGTTCCAGTCCAGCGGGGGGGCTACAGATCAAAACGAAAAATGACGGTTCCATGCTATCCATGTGGGGGTACATGCCCACCAAGTTTTGTGTACCCCGGTCTTTCAGTGTCCCGGGAATCCTTGTTGGTGTACGTCACTAAATGTACACATAAATTGTTTTATTGTAAGGCCCCCCATGAACGAAAGTACACAAAACTTGGCATGCATTCGGAGGGTGTCATAATGATCGATCCTACACTTTCAATTTCGTGCAGTTTTGACCATGTCAGCCAGAGATATTGTGATGAAAACACCTAATTTTTTGCTTTTTAATTTTTTAACTAGGTGGCGCTATACATGAAATAAGTGGTAATGGGATGGGTTGACATGGCCCCTTGAGATCAACATACAAAAAAAAGGTGGACCTCCTAGGCCCTACGGTTCTCGAGATATTCACAGAAAACTGTCTCCGGCCACCTACAGGCCAGTTGGTGTATAGTAACATAAATTAATTTATTGTGTGGCCCCCCATGAACGGAATTCCACGAAACTTGGCGTGCATTCAGAGGGTGTCATAATGATCCTACACTTCCAATTTCGTGCAGTTCTGACTTGGCCCCTTGAGATCAACATACAAAAAAAAATGGTCCTCCTAAACCTTACGGTTCTCGAGATATTCACAGAAAACTGTGTCTGCCCTACCCTCCTTTCGGAGGGTGCAGTCCAGCGGGGGGGCTACAGATCAAAACGAAAAACGATGGTTCCATGCTATCCATATGGGGTTACATGCCCACCAAGTTTCGTCTACCCCGGTCTTTCAGTGTCCCGGGAATCATTGACGGAAATTTGGACATGCGAAAAAGAAAAAAAAAAAAAAAAAGAAAAAAAATCTGACTAAACCTATATGACCGCCGCTTCGCTGCACGGCGGTCATACATCTATAGACTATTTCCAATTTGTATTATATTAGTGACTCACTTATCGTTTTAATGTTTCCAGATGTTTGATATCAGGACGTGAGCTGTCAGAACTGACAAGTTAAATATTTAAATAATATCTTATTAAAACGGACCCACCGCGGTGACGTTTTTGGTGGAGGTGTTGTTTAATAGTGACTCAGAAGAAAGCAAACGTTTGGACAATAAGCACATCAACACACTATGTGGAGTTAAACTGGACAGCCCCAAACCTCTGAATAGTTCTGCATGTTGTTAAATTGCAATGTTAGCGGCCGCCAACAGGGGTGCATAATGTCGGCAGGATCATTTAAAAGGCAACTGCGACTATTGTGCATCTGCCCCATTTCTGATACCGTGGGGGAAGAAAATTAAACCGTGGCGGGCCGCCACTACCAAATCAACATAGAGGAAACACTGGATAATGTGTAATCTGAGAGTAATTTTGCGCAAACAGCTTCAGGGACATGTTTTGTGCAACCCATAAGTCTATTTTGACTTGAAAAAGAAAAAGAAGTATAATATGGGACCTTTAACATCCTTTACACAGTATCATCTTCGTGTACACTTGCACGGAATAGTGTTCTAGCTTGCAATCTCATGGTATACTGAAATGTCAGCAGAACTGCTGTAGAATGTCTTGACAACATCTGACATTTGTTTTTTTCTCAGATATACTCGAGCTCAGTTGCAAAAATCTTCCACAATGTTTCTATTCAAAGCAAGTTTCAATGTGAGCACAATGGCAGAATCCTAACAGAAAATGTGCTTTAAATCTCTGTACAGGGGACTGCTGTGGCTGCTGTGACAACAATTAGTCAGTTACTAACTGCTGATCCTAAAAAATTTCCTAATGAAAGCAATGCATTTGGAGGGTAAGATACTGCTGAACTTATGTCTAATGTGTTAATAAAGGAACACGCCAACATTTTGGGAAATTAGCTTATTCAACATCTACCCCAGAATTAGATAAGATGATACACACCCTTCTGGCCTCTGTGTGTGCATTAACTGTCTGAATTCTGAAGCACCCACCAGCATAGCTTAGCTTATTCCACTGCTTGGTTGAATTTCCCATTGTCCTACGTAATTTAGAACGACCACATTAACCGTATGTTATCTGCACACCTATGAAATAGATCCATTTTTTGGCCGTATCACACTTGTATATCAATTCGCCAAACTCGTTGTGAAGTTTAAGAACTGTCACGTTGCATCCGAGCTGTAAAATGCAGACGTTCAGAACATTGCAACATTGTAGCATATGACGGAGGTGGCTTTTAGCTAGATGGATGACAGCAGGCTAAGTAAAATAGCAATGTTTCAAAGCTAAAGTTCATCAGAATCTTGGGATACGCCCGCTTGACAACGGGAGAGATAGAACTAACGACTGGCCTTTGGCCGTAGCAACCATCCATTTAGAACTAGTAACGGCAGTTTGTCCTGTGAGTTGAGAAATTAGTTGATATGTGTCGGAAGAAATTAGTTCTACAAACAAGACAGTTTTAGCGATTAAAACGTTTAAATTGTAACATGAAATGAACACAACGCAAGTGGCAACAGTGGAATAAGCGGGATAATGGACTCCACGGTGGTCTGTTCACAGAAGTTAAAGGGGTGGTTCAGGATTTTGGACATAAGACCTCATTTCCAAGTAAGCAAGTGTGATATTTATCAGTGGAGACCGTTTTCAACACGTTTCATCCAGTCCTTCTAATTGCAGAGTTCGCAGGTGCTAGGCTAGCGCAAGTCAACGGTATGTGCTAGCCTGCCACTAAAAACAGTCTTATCCACTCCACAGTACACCCGAGGCAAATAAATTATAACGCCAGACTATCGATGTAAATGTCTGTATTGATACTGTTATTTCTAACGTTATTCTATCCTTGCATTTCAACGATCGCATTACATTTTGAGGGACTAGTTTCTTACCACGACGGAATTATACTTGCTCCGGTTAGTAGTACTGCGCCGAAAAGTAAACAGTAAAGCCACTCCAATGGGGATACTTAGTAGTAGCCTTGGTAATATCAGTCTGCTGCTGAGATGCAAAATGACTACTACCAACTTCAGGGACCAAAGTATAACTATTGCAGCGCGATGCGAGGGTAGTTGTATTTCTTACACTATTCTATCAACACAGACATTTACATCGATTGTGTGGAATTTGCCTCGGGTGTACTTTGGAGTGGGTAAGACTGTCTTTAGTGGCAGGCTAGCACATACCGTTGACTTGCGCTAGCCTAGCACCTGCGAACTCTGCAATTAGAAGGACTGGATAAAACGTGTTGAAAACGGTCTCCACTGATGAATATCACACTTGCTTACTTGGAAATGAGGTCTTATGTCCAAAATCCTGAACCACCCCTTTAATGCCCTACGAGGTTTAAACGGCCCTCCGCTTCGCGTCCGGGCCGTTTTACAACCTCGACAGTGCATTAACTTCTGTGAACAGACCACCGTGTCGTCCATTATGCCTTACTTATTCCACTGCTTGGTTGAATTTCCCATTGTCCTACGTAATTTAGAACGACCATTAAACGTATGTTATCTGCACACCTATGAAGTAGATCCATTTTTTGGCCGTATCACACTTGTATATTAATGAGCTGCCCCCCTTACCAAAAAAAAATATATATATAACGTAATTTTGATATTCTTAGAAAGCGAAAGTAGGCTATGAGCGCAGATAGGTGCGTCTTATGTATCAGCTGGAATAGTGATGTGTCGCCGAGCAGAGGTGATGGATGTCACAGGTGAGCTACATGAAACTTTGAGAATTCAAATTCAAATGATGTTAGGAAAAACGGTGAGTATCCTAGTGTAGCAATAAGCATATTTTTTCAATGTCATTAACGACAATATTAGACAGCTAACCTGTTGCATTTTTGCACGCGAAAATGTATAAAGAGTCTATTTGATGGGAGAATACCTGAACTTTAAACCATTAAGATGGGCAATAGGTGAATAGGCAGACATCATTAGTCTATTAACCTAAAGGCTAATGAATAACTTTAGACAAGGTGCATTGCTCCTAAACTCAAACAAGTTTATTTATTACCTGGTTTGGTCCAACAAAGATAATCTTAACATGGACTATGCTGGGCTGTGTTAAGCTCTGAACAATGTCCGTTTTACAGTGAAAGGCCCGGTCGCGAGTGACGATTATTGCGATAGGGGGCCCGGCCGTCAATCATGTATTTCCAGTGTGATGCGGGCCCCTGATTGGTCCGGGCCGTAAGCGACCGCGTACCCTGCTTACCGATAGTTACGCCCCTGGAACAGACCACTGTGTCGTCCATTATCCCTTACATAGCTCATAGCCTATCTCCCAAAAGTGACAAAAGAACTCAAACATTGTTCTATTTACCTGTGGTCACTAGTATACTTACAATGTGTACATATTTCAATGTAAAATGTAACCCAACGATTTTCTAAGCATATACTTGGAACTACTACATTCTCATTCTGGCGAAGCACTGATACTGCAGCTTTCCAAGTGCTGTGTGTAAATCCCTCAGCCCAAAAAGCAGTGCTTTTCCTGAATGAGAACTAAATTGTCTATTTGTAGCCTATATGTTGTAACTATACAAGTCATGTTGGAATTCTTATATCACTATTGGGTGCTATAGGCTAGTTGGAACTGCCCACCTCAATAAACCATGCTAAGCTATGCTAATGGTGGGTGCTTCAGGCTGAGTTACTGCACACACAGAAACAAGAAGCATCATCTTATCTAACACTAGTGAAGACGGTGAATAGGCTAATTTCCCAAAATCTTGGTGTGTTCCTTTAGTCAGGTTTTACAGATGATCAGCAATGTATTCAAATTCATAATCAAACACATAAATTAAAAATCCTTAAAACCTTAAATAGGCTACACCTGTGTGTATGTGTGTGTACAAGATACAATAAATATTACAGTTATTGTAACACAATCAGATAAGGTTGTTGCTGCACCATCTCAGATTTTGTTCAAACCGTGTCTATATCATCAATGCAATGGGTCCTAAAACCAAGGCCTGTGAAATATATCTGTGCAAATCTTCTGTCTTCATATCTTTTTCAGACCTTGAAATTCTTAAATTTTTACAACTTGAAAAACACATGCCATGTTTAGATATTAATATCTTGACAAATATTTTCCCTAGCTCCTTCAAATTGACCAGGGAAGACAAACACATAATATGCATGCATGTGTAAACAATTTAAAGTCTTTACTAAATATCTCCTGACTTTCAAAAGGGCCCTATATTTCAGAAAAATTGCATTAAGTGTGATATTGAAGTTAGTATAGTTTTTTTTTTTTCAGTTTTTTTCAGTCACTATTTCTTCTTCAAATACATCTGTTTATTAATGTTTCCCCACAATTTGAAGTCACAACAAATGACCATGACAATAAAAAGGATAAAACAAGGTTTGTATCTAAAACAAGGTATTTCAAGCAACTGAAATGGTATGTGGGGTAGCTAGTAGGACCATACAAATCTAAATGGAAATAACTAAGTATATGGATATTTAGATATTTAGTGTGTGAAGTACCAATATTGTTCCATGCCCCATTCAAAGATTAAATGCATGTTGTTACAGGTGTTTTGGGAACACCAAAATAAACATTTACAATAAACAATACATTTTTGTGCCCCTCAGGTGAAATACAGCATAGTATTTTGCTCCAGTTACATGAAAATTACACAAAAATACAAAGACGCCTATAGAACATACTGATCGTTGGCAGGTGTGTCACAATAAAGTAGTTTTGAGACCCTCAATATCACTTTTTTTAAATATTTTTTTCTGAAAATAACTAAGTATATGGATATTTAGATATTTAGTGTGTGAAGTACCAATATTGTTCCATGCCCCATTCAAAGATTAAATGCATGTTGTTACAGGTGTTTTGGGAACACCAAAATAAACATTTACAATAAACAATACATTTTTGTGCCCCTCAGGTGAAATACAGCATAGTATTTTGCTCCAGTTACATGAAAATTACACAAAAATACAAAGATGCCTATAGAACATACTGATCGTTGGCAGGTGTGTCACAATAAAGTAGTTTTGAGACCCTCAATATCACTTTTTTTAAATATTTTTTTCTGAAACTAGGGACTTCTATAAAACCAATGAGACTGTGGTTGAATCTTACCAGGGACGTGCACAGGGGGGTTGCTCAGGTTGCCCGGGCAACTGCCCACATGCCCTTCTTGACTCATGTTGCCCTTCCAATAGGGAAAATAAATAAATCGTACAATGGATGCAGAATTTCGCGTAGGCCTAGATAAAAAAAATTGCAAAGCCTCATTCAATTCCATTCGGGCACCGAAAGTGAAAGTCAGTAGGGGACGGGCAAACTCTGTGGCTGCAGCGCTGCACGCGACCGGCACCTGAGCTGAGCCTGCATAAGCGGCCCTAGAAGGAGATTGTCGCGGTTGTCGTATGAGACGACTCAACGTTGTCGGAAAAGGTGAGTTTGTGATGTAGGCTATAACAAACGAACGAACGATCATCGTCATCAAGTTTTATGAAATTAATTAAAATCGTCATAAATCCAGGCTGAGTTTGCCACGTTTAGCCTAAATAATCAGACAGATAGCTTGCAGATAAGCAGCCCGTTATCACATAGCCTATAGGCTACTATTTTTTTGGTAGGCATTAGGCGAACTAAGCTACATGTCTGCTGATAGTTAGTTTCTCACATTTCGTTTTAGCAAGAAGAATGAATGATGGAAGTAATGCATCACATTAATTATTTTATTCAAAATGGTTAAATGCCTAAATCCTATCACTAGTATTTTGGGTATTGTTTGAAGCCAAGATGCCCACTGAAAAGAGTCAGATTCAGGAGAGGGAGAGACAATTCAGGGAGGCAGCAATCACTGCAGGGTTGGCTGCGAAAAAGCCAACCAGCAGGTGAGACAGAGACTTTGCACTGTGATAAAGATGACATGACACTGTGTAGACGAATTGGTTAATTAATCAGACTCATATTTTAGCCTAGCCTACTAATGTCAATGTTTCATAATTACATTACATTTAAGATGAGGAGCAGTCATAAGCCTCCAGACTACTGTATGTGAGGAAAATGTGGACCAGGAGGAGGCACAGAGGACAGTAAGGCCTAAGTGATGATCACGAGATGAGATGAGAGGACCATGCTAGAAAGTACAGGATTAAAGAGCTGCATGCTAAATAATTGTAATCTAAAAAAACATAGGTTATTTTAAAGCTCATTTCAAAGATCTTGCCTGAGCAGAACATAAATACCACTAGTGGGCATGAAAATAATAATAAGTTAAGGTGATTGAGTGCTGTATTTCAGTGTTTTACTTCTTTGTGTATATATTTGAAAAAAGACGCTGTTATTCTCAGTCCTGTATAGCCCGTGAGTTTTTTTTTTTTTTGGGGGGGGGGGGCTTTTTTCAGGTCAGAGCAACTGCCCTTCAAAATTCCTGTGCACGTCCCTGAATCTTACTGAGAACATGTTTGTCTTCCATTCTACAAAGCGTGGTCAGGCTAGGAATACCGTAGTACTTTTTAAGATACAGTATGAAGGTCCAAACATGGCCTCCAAGATAAGGTCTTTTAGAGAGTGTAAACAATCAAGGGCAAAAAGACTATAAGAACAATAGAATTGAACAAAAATATTTTACAGGTTTTATGGAATATAAACATTGTTTAGACAAACTTTGAGGAAAATCTGAGTCGGTGCTGCAACCGTTTTCCTGGATTTTGTCTGTTTGACACAGCCTGATCCTTATCAATTTGTCCACAGAATGTTGTCTTCAACAATGATAACTTGTTGTCCTCTTGAGAGATTATTTAAAAATGTATGCTAAAAATCATATGTATTTATTGTGTGTGTGTGTGTGTGTGTGTGTGTGTGTTTCACTTTCCCCAGGCTAACACAAAACTTGGAAACATTTTCAGCAAATCCAAATAATAATTTCTCATTGGTGGTTCAGCCCAGACTGGTAGTTCAGGCTACTCAGGTACCAACTGCCCAGACAGCAGGCATCCAGTTTAGTGCACTCTCTGGTGAGTGATACTGTAAATCTCTTACAAGCCATGTATCATGATCTTTGGTGAGTGATATGGTTATGGTTATGGCTATGGCTATAGTATTTGCCATGTAGTACAATTTATACAGTTAAGAACAAAATGATTCATATCCCTGGCAAATATTGATTTAAAGTTGATTTTCTCTTGACTGATATGTTTGTGTAATGCTTCTTTTTTGATTCCATGTTTCTTCCACATTGTCTTGCAACCTTTTGGCATATGACAGTGTAATTTTTAGTCAGAACAAACATATTGGTCAACATTAAATCAATATTTGCCAGGGGTATGAATAATTTTGTTCTTAACTATTACTACTATATATATAATTATTATTATTATATTTGTATAATGTTGAAAAAGCCTACAATAAGCATACAGTAATAGAAATAATAACAGATAGTTTTTCCCTTCGCTTTGCATTTATGTACTTAATTACTTTACTTTACACTATGAGACATTTATTTTACTTAATCAATGCAACTCTATAATGTTACCAATATATTTGTTTAGCTGATATTGTTAATGCATGTAAATCATACATTTAAAACTCATATTCCATGTGTATGGTTAGTTTGGCTTTAGGAACTGTCAAACATTCCAAAAATGTTAGGTGTGACCTATCTCTTCAATGATATGAAACCTTTTCTAAACATAGGCACATCAAATAACTTTACAACTAGCAGAATACAACTCAAGACCAACATGTCAGAAATTTCAGATACTGAAATTCCCTCTGATGTCCAGATTTTCATCAGACTTCCAGGTCTGTACTCATGATTTCATGCTGACAATGTTTACATGATCTGGTCAGTGTTGTCTGTGCTGCATTCAAATTCATGAGTCAAATGTACTTTATTGACATGGCAGAATGGCTCTTGTATGGAGCTTGGGTGGTGTCATTGCAAGATACTTTTGTATATCGACAGAATGTGTGCTCATTTTAGTAAAATATGCTCTCATTTTACTAAATTGTGGTCTCATTTTACTAGACTGTGTGCACAAGTTAGTATATTGTGTGCTTATTTAACTACATAGTGCGCTGATTTGACTGAATTGTGCACTAATTTTATTAGATTGTGCACTCATTTGACTGAATTGTGCACTCTTTTTATTAGATTGTGCGCACATTTTAGTAAATCATGCGCACATTTTACTATTGTGTGCACAATTTACTAAAATCGCTCAACGTTTTACTTAATTTGTCCGCTCATTTTACAAAAATTAAAATGAGCACAATTTACTAAAACTAGAATATGACCGCCGCTCAGTCCTGTACATCCGTTCCGCGAAAATAAATCACACTTCAATTTGTCTCCATCTTTTACTCCATCCCCCACTCTTGAAACTTTTGTGTATGCTTGTTTGGCATGCCTGAGTGTGTGCGGCTGCACAGAAAGTAGCCTCCTGGTGCTGAAAAGGTGAATAGATTGTAGAATAGCCAAAGAAGATGTAGCATTGTTATAAAACCTTAAAAATCTCTAAACAATCACAAGTAGGGCAGTTCATCACAGTTCGTCCATTGCAACTGGAATGATGAAAGGTCACTTACACCTGTAGGCTACATTGTATTTGGGAAAAGCAAAAGGTATCAGCATAATGTTATTTATTTATTTATTTATTTATTTATTTATTTATTTATTTATTTATTTATTTATTTATTTATAAACAAAAACATCTCTGTCAGTTCCATGCCGTTTTCAACAGCTATCAAAAACAAAGGTCATTTTTGGATGGATGGATTTTTTGTGAATGTTTCTTCTTCTACATAAGATTTTAGTCATCTTTAGTTCATGTGATACTTTATTGTCAATGCACAAATTAAGTAACAGTAGTCTGAAACGTTATTGTTAATGCACAAATTAAGTAACAGTAGTCTGAAACGAAATGCTGTTTTACATCTAACCAGTGGTGCAAATAACTGACATGTCCAAATGGGCCTTGATGAAATGCGTCGCTAGACTGTTCATACACATTTTAACGGGCCAAAGTTGAAGAGCTGTTGTCCGTTATTGTTCGTGCAAATATAGGCTGATTCATGTTGCCTTGCATTGTGTAACTGAGGTCCATGGCTAGTCTGGCTTTCACCAGACCAAGCTCAATCTTTTAAGAAATCAAAAAATAAATAGCGGGCAGATCAGGCTGGGTTCACCCAGCCTAGTCCATAGGCACCCGATATTGTTTAATTTTCCGATTGAGATATCCACGCTCTGGCTATTCTAAATGCAAAAATGCATCAGGGAGTTATGACAAAACTGTAACTAACAAACTAGATCCTAATAGAAAGCTGTTAGCTTCCCTAAGCTACAGGTAGGCTTAAGCCTATATTTGCACGAACAATAACGGACAACAGCTCTTCAACTTTGGCCCGTTAAAATGTGTATGAACAGTCTAGCGACGCATTTCATCAAGGCCCATTTGGACATGTCAGTTATTTGCATCACTGGTTAGATGTAAAACAGCATTTCGTTTCAGACTACTGTTACTTAATTTGTGCATTAACAATAACGTTTCAGACTACTGTTACTTAATTTGTGCATTGACAATAAAGTATTACATGAACTAAAGATGACTAAAATCTTATGTAGAAGAAAAAACATTCACAAAAAATCCATCCATCCAAAAATGACCTTTGTTTTTGATAGCTGTTGAAAACGGCATGGAACTGACAGAGATGTTTTTGTTTATTTATAAATAAATAAATAAATAAAATGATGTTGATACCTTTTGCTTTTCCCAAATACAATGTAGCCTACAGGTGTAAGTGACCTTTCATCAATCCAGTTGCAATGGATGAACTGTGATGAACTGCCCTACTTGTGATTGTTTAGAGATTTTAAAGGTTTTATAACAATGCTACATCTTCTTTGGCTATTCTAGGCTACAATCTATTCACCTTTTCAGCACTAGTAGGCTACTTTCTGTGCAGCCGCACACACACACTCAGGCATGCCAAACAAGCATACACAAAATATGGAGACAAATTGAAGTGTGATTTATTTTCGCGGAACGGATGTACAGGACTGAGCGGCGGTCATATTTTGTACCGCTATGCGGTACATCTAGTTTATTAAGGTACGGTTTGCGGTGCTGCAATTGAGATGACAATGACACAGCAGGTCTATTAGCTGCGCCAGTTTTCTGACCCCATGCTGTGTGCGCACTAAATCAAGGCTCTTGATGTTTAAAAAAATTGAAGGTTTAGTAAAATGAACAAACATGTTCTGGATATACAGTTTAGAACAACATTATTCATACCCCTGGCATATATTGATTTAATGTTGTGATTTAGTGTTAATTTTCTCTTGACCAATATGTTTGTTCTGACTGAAAATGACACTGCCACATGCCAAAAGGTTGTAAGACCATGTGGCAGAAACATGGAATCAAAAAAGAAGCATTTTTATCTTTTTAACATTTTTATGAAAAGTGTAATGTCCAAAATTATTCATACCCTTTTTAATAATCAATATAAACATCTTTCCATTAGAACAAACATTGGTCAAGAAAAAATATTTGTCAGGGGTATGAATAAATTTGTTCTTCACTGTACACCAAAACAATTCTTGCAATGACCCCTCCAGGGTTCCATACTCTTGTGCACTGCAAAAACTGCTTATCTAATAAAATCTAACCAAGTGTTATTAATCTTATATCAAGATCACAAAATCTAGTTAATATTGTTTTCAGTGTAAAGAGACTTACCTAGGTCTTTCATGTAAAATAATTTAACTTAATTTAAGAAGAATTTGACTCCTTTTAAGACGTCTCATCCTGAAAACAAGCAAATTTGTCTGCCAGTGCGTTAAGTAAATTTGTCTTGATAAGACTCCTTAAAATAAGTCAAAGTCTTCCTAAATTAAGTCAAAATGATCTTTTGAGAGTGTGCTAGGTACAGTAAGTCTCTTCATACTAAAAACAATCCCAAATTGAATGTTTGATCTTAATATAAGATTAATAACACTTGGTTAGATTTTATTTTTTGCAGTGTGTTGCCTTTGCAAAAGCTTTGCATTTTTTTACATAAATAAATCTTTCTCCCTGCATTGTCTTTGCCAGATCAGTTACATAAGAATTCCAACATCAGCGTTGGTTTTGTGCTCTATGAGAATGACCTCCTCTTCAAGTCAAAAGCCTTTAAGACTTCACTTAACACCAGGAGAATGGTGATCTCTGGAACTCTAGGAAATGTCAAAGCCGAACATGTGACCTTGAGATTCATACCCATGGTATGGAAATTTTACTTTTTTTTGTTTTCTCCAAAAAGGATTAAGCCAAGAGTAAGCTTATGAAATTAAAGTATTACAAATTCAAACTTTTAATTTGTACACTATGGCAATGATTTGAATTGTGGCCTGGTACAGTACAGACTATCACTTCAGTCTCTGATACAAAAACAATACCATAGCGTAGTAGTTATAGAGATCGGCTAGCTTAGCAAGGCACTTGACCCTGAGTTAAATGAACTAGAAATGCAATTCCCAAGGAATTACCAGTGCATGAAAATGCAAAAATGATGATGTAAAAAAAAATAATGCAGATATAGTTATAGTCTATATGTTAGACATGATGGTGGAAGTGGAAGTGGTTGCTAGGCTGTTGCTAGGGTATTAAACATGGAGTTATATACTTAACAAGTATAAAAAATCTGAAATGAAAATGAAAATGATAACTCTCTTGTCCAACTCCAGACCTACACGGTTATTTCAACATGTCGGGTACGTTAAGCAGTCAGAGCTGCATTCATTTTTGAAAAGGTAAAAAGAAAAGGTTAGGGACTGTTTGTTATTTATTGAAGGGGCCACCAGAGGGATTTTGAGTGCTTGCCTAGTGTTCGGCCGTATATGTCTATGTGCGCACCTGCCTACCATCAGCTACTAGAGAAAGAATTTCCTCTGTTTGTATGTTCACTCCAAGTTGGCCTACCATAACTTACCAACTCTGCACTGTAGACTATAAACTGGCTATTTATATTTTTTCAGAATGCGTCCAAGAAATCCCTGCATGACTTTGCCTGTGTGTTCTGGAACTACAGCCTAAATGACTGGAGCACTGTAGGATGCTCCAAAGCCAACCTCTCGACGGGCTCTCTCCAGTGTACCTGTAACCACACCACTAACTTTGCTGTTCTGATGGTTGGTCTTTCTCCTCAATTCTTTTCTTTTTGTTCATTTACTTCATTCAAAACCTGTGGCAAAGAGACAAAACAGAACAGTGATGTATTTATAAATGTATGTGATGTATATATTTTAACTAAAAGATTAGAAATTACATACACACACACACACACATACATATATATATATATATATGCAAAAGAGCTCACAGGTATCTGCATTTCTTCAGTCTTTTAGGGAGGACCATAAATATGCTGAGTCACTGACTGTGTTCAGTATTGTGGGGTGTACTTTGTCAATACTGGGGCTGATATTAACTGTGATATTCCAGATTATTACCAGGTAGGTACTTATAGAGGCCTGCTACTTTGGGCAGCCGTGGCCCACTGGTTAGCACTCTGGACTTGTAACCGGAAGGTTGCCGGTTCGAGCCCCAACCAGTGGGCCGCGGCTGAAGTGCCCTTGAGCAAGGCACCTAACCCCTCACTGCTCCCCGAGCGCCGCCGTTGTAGCAGGCAGCTCACTGCGCCGGGATTAGTGTGTGCTTCACCTCACTGTGTGTACACTGTGGGCTGTTTGTGTTTCACTAATTCACCGATTGGGTTAAATGCAGAGACCAAATTTCCCTCACGGGGTCAAAAAAATATATATACTTATACTTATACTATACTAAGAATTGTATTTCAACAATGCTGCATTGTGTTTCTGTGTGATTACCTCCTGTCTATCAGGATAGAGGATATATGCTGTAAATCCAAAATTAATTTAAAACAGCAGACATAGAGTACCGCTCAACAGTTCGGGGTCACTTAGGGCCCTATCATGACATTCTAAAGTGCATCGTCACTCGTCAAAAGTCTATTCAAATTTAGTAGGATGTCCAGTTCACATTGGGAGGGGTTTTGTTATCAAAAGTGGAGCGCATGGCGTAACAAGGTGTTCCTAGGTCTTTTAATCAGTCATATGGGTGTGTTTGGGGCGTAACATCATTTTAAACCAATGAGAATGACATCTGTCATTCCCTTTAACGGCGCAACGCGCGATATGTCAAATAAATGCATCGGTATTTTGGCATTCAACGGCGCATTTGAAGGAGGCTGCTTGCGAGACCGTATGAAATAGTCATTCTTAAACCATGCATTACTAAAACCTAGCATAGCCTTCACGCATTTGCACTCGTCTATTATTTGAACTCATTGGCAAAGTGAAACTAACATCACCAAGGTGTCAGTCAACGAAGTAAGTTATATGCAGTTACTTTCACTATTGACTGACAATGGGTTACCATCGAAAACATAGGCTGGAAAAAGCAACACTTACCCTAATGTTGCTCAAATGACTGAATAAAACAACATTTATCCTGCAGAGGAGTTGCTTATATCTCGTGACAGTGCGTCTTCAGCTGTGCTCCATACGTGTCTCTCGCCTCTCCCCTAATCACTTTTAACCGTCATTACCAATTTGCAAATGATTGTGAATAACTACTCATCATGAGATGTACAGTATTTCGTAATATCTTTATTCTAATTATGTTTCCCATTGTAATCGTGCAATTTGTAATGCTTTGCATGGACGTGCGCTGGTGTGCGTTCATGAATGATAGAAGGATGGTGCGTGCACCTGCCAATATGACTGTTGACATGCGCCCTTAAAATAGCATATGAACAACTCTCCATTGACTTCTGACCAGGTTTAGGTGGTGTATGATAGCGTTTTTTAGACAACGCGCCAGGCCCCTCCCTAGGTTGTTAATTGCCACACCCCTGGTCGCAATGTTTAAAAAATAAACATGCAAAATAGCGAATTCAACTTTCCGCGGGTGAATAACGAGTATTACGCCATGCGCTGGTGGCCCAAAATACAGCCCTTAGACGTTTCCATTCCAATCCATTATAGACAGAATACCAGCTGAGATCAGTTGCATTGTTTTTTTTAATCAGGGCAGCAGTTTTCAGATTATATTATGTGCTTACATAATTGCAGAAGGGTTCTCCAATGTTTTCTCAGTTAGCCTTTTAAAATTATATCATATTAATAAACAGAAAGTGCCTTTGGAACATTGGGTGAATGGTTGCTATAATGGACAATGTAGATCAGCCATTTCTACAACAGATATTTACAACATTAATGGTGAAAACAACAACATTTCTAAGTGACCCCAAACTCTTGAACGTCAGTGTACATTCTTCAACTGAAAACTGAAACCAAGCCTTTTGAGTTATTTTCAAAATGATGCCAGCCACACCTTTGAAATTTGTATTTCTGCTGGTTCAGGGCCATCTACTGGGAAAGAGTTGTAATGGCTCCGCAGAAATAAACTGATTTAGTGTTGAGAACTCAATAACAACAGTTTAGAACATCATATTATGTTATATGAAATGATTCCTGTAAGATATCTCAATAGGCTGATCTCTGTATATTTACTACACAGCTTGTCATAGACAAAAGAAAAGATTATTAAAGAAAACAAAAGATGATGGGCCCCTTCCTTACAGTTTCATTAGTTAAATGGAGTTAAGACAAAAGTATGATGTCGGTTCTTCACAGGAAGTCCAGGAAGAGCGCTCCCACAATCCTCCTGGTTAACATCTGTGTGTGCATGACCATGTTCTACTTCCTCTTCCTGTTTGGAATTGAGAAGCCCAACAAGGGGAACTCCACTGTGTCAGAGAAAAACGTCATGCTGCTCTCTGACCACCATCAGGATTCTGACAAAGGGCCCTGCACTGCCCTCACGGCCCTGATGCAGTACTTCCTGTTAGCCACATTCACCTGGAACACCCTCTATGCAGTGCACATATTCATTCTCATCAGAAAAACCCTCTCAGGCCCACCAAGTGGAGTCCTCCTGGTATCCTTGGTAACGGGATGGGGTGAGTAACAGCACAAGATTTATGTTTTGTGAGTAAGACAGAGAGAGAGAGAGAGTGTGTGTGTGTGTGTGTGTCTGTGTACATGCATTAAGTAACTCCTTACTTGATGGTCCTACGAGTTTCCTAGTATTCTCGTGTCATTGTGTTCATGTAATATAAAACAGCACAGGTGTCATCGTCTTCCCTCTCTCCTAGGACTTCCTGCTGTTGTGGTTGCAATCTCATTGGGAGTGGCCTACAGGGTGGATAATCCTTTGGGCTATAGACGGGAAGAGTTGTGAGTAACAGCCAGAGCTGTCATGATTGTTCTTTGTGAGAGGAGCAGTACAGGCCCATGTTCAGAGAACAAACGTCCTGCCCTGCTCTAGGTAGTGGGTATAGTAGGCTATATTGTCAGTACTCAAGTACAGTACTACTGTGCTACAGTACAGCATCTATACTGCAAGAGTACTTACTGCATACGGTGCACTCAGTTATTAAACAAAAAACAACAACAAAAGCAGTGTATGCTATTCAGACCCCGGTGCAATTAGAAGTGAATTCTATTCATTATTATTATTATTATAACCTTTATTTAACCAGGTTAGTCTCATTGAGATATGAAATCTCTTTTTCAAGAGAGACCTGGCCAAGATAGCAGAACAAATAGTTACACATCACAATCACAAAACAAACACAAAAGAGGCACAGACAACTCAAGTGCATTCCAGATTAAATAAAAGTGCCATTAATTAAACCATTTGCACTGGATGGACTCATGTTCTATGGCTTTAACAACACCTTTAAAATAATTTAAGGAAATTAGACACTGTTTGAGAGTTTTCTGTAGATCATTCCAAGCAGAAGGTGCAGCAAACATAAAAGCCTTCTTGAACAACTCTGTCCGGGCTTGAGGTACATTCAATAAAATAGTGTTCTGAGACCTTAAGCCATAAGTACTCTGTTTAAAAGAAAGAAATTCAGATATGTAACATGGAAGCCTGCCTATAATGCCCTTATGAAGATATAGAGGTGAGTGAGTCGGCGATTTGACAGAGAGGGCAAATTCACTGTGGAGTAAAGTGTACAGTGATGAGTGAGGGGTCTGCAATTTGAAATGAACCTTAAAGCTCCATGATACACAGCATCCAACATATGAAGACACTTTGATGGGGCATTCATGTGCAACAGATCACCATAATCAATAATAGGAAGAAATATGGCATCGACTAGCCTTTTTCTGGCAGAAAAAGTAAAACAAGATTTGTTCCTAAAGAAAAAACCTAGCTTCAATTTCAACTTTTTCACTAAGTTCTGTATATGAAGCTTAAAAGAAAGGTGGTCATCAATTAAAAATCCTAAGTATTTGTAAGATGAAACTATCTCAATTGTTTTACCCTGATTGGTAACAATATTCAGGTCTAACTCATTCTTCCTTGAGTTTGAAAAGACCATTACTTTGGTCTTCTCAGCATTAAGGACAAGCTTTAATTGATAAAGCTGTGCTTGCACTCTGTGAAAAGCAGTTTGCAAATACTCAAATGCCTCCTTATGGTAGCAGCACAACAATAAATAACAGTGTCGTCTGCATAAAAATGGAAAAATGCATGTTGCACATTCTCCCCCAGACAGCTTATATAAATAGTGAATAAAAGTGGGCCCAGAACGGAGCCCTGTGGGACCCCTTTACAGATTGATGCATATTTTGACGTCAGGCCTTCAACTTGCGTAGCTTGAGTCCTATCAGTGAGGTAGTCGACAAACCAGCCCACAGAGTGCTGAGACATACCTATACTGATCAGTCTATTAACTAGTATGTTATGGTCAACAGTGTCAAATGCTTTGGACAGATCAATGAATAGAGACACACAGGGCTCTATCTTCCGTCCCGGCGCAATTGACTTTGTATACTCGCGCGTTTGTCTTTCCTATTTTGCAGTCAGCGCATATTGGAATTTTCCCTCCACAGGTACATGCATGTAAATTAGGGAATTCGATTGCGCCCACGGGGGCGGTTCAGCGAAAAGACGGGGCGTGTTCCGGCGCAAACGTTCACTGTTGATATTTTGCAGTTTCAGAAAACAATTCCGCCACAGACCAGGAACTCCCTGGTCTAAAGTCTGTGGCGAAAATGCAGATGCTATTTTAAGGGCGCATGCATGACCACAGGCCTGCATGAATGAATGCGTTGCACACCAATCTACAGACACCCCCGTGCACAGACGGAAACATTCAAAGCCTTGATAATATTTGTCCATTTCCCGGTTTTGTTCGTGCATTGGTGACCTAAATATTTAGTAGCCTATAAAGTACAACATCTACATGCAATATCTTTACAACAACGCCTAATTACGACCTATTAATCTGGACAACTTTATAGGCTTCAGCCCTATAAAGGCTAAAGTTGTGTAAGGTTTTAAGCATCATAATTTTGCCTACCTTGTTGTAGCCCATCTGAAATAACTCCAAGCTTTGCTATGTTCCCTCCATCCTTTCGTTATTTTCAAAAAACGTTTTATATCCATGATGGCCTTGAAGTCTTGAGTTAGTGAATTAGCTTAAATCAGCTTTTCATGTGCTGTTAACCAGCAACAGATAGTACAAGAAAGCAGCAAGTATGGTTACAATTTCTGTACAATTTCTGTAGTTGCTGCATCCATTCATTTTTATTCTCTCTCCTGCTCAAATAAATGTTGTGCGTGAATTAAGTTGATGATAATGTGTTTACAAACTCTGCTTTACAGAAAATATTGTAAATAGTCTACTGTCACGCAGTTAATGGGATACTGTGCAGAGTTGAAAGTTAGGTCAACTTAAAAGAAGCCCTTGCTTGGCCGCCTGTGCTGCGCAACGCACACTTAGCTCCTCTCATCTATACAATGTAGTTCCCATTTCTGTAAACCATACATAATTTCAAAGAAAAATATTACCACTCGAGGGAAATCAGTGTGGTGTCCATGTGAAAAAATAGGCATAAATCTAGCGTACACATTTTCACGAATCACTGATGTGTTGATGACATAAATTAGGAAATGTTAGAGGACTTAAGGAGACGTGATGTTGAACTGCATGCCGATGCCATTTAACCCAAATGCCCCAGCGGCAGCACGGGAGAGAAGAGATTAACTGACGGAAGATATGCATTGTCTATAGAGAGGTAATGTTAGATTACATTGTACATTGCAAATATATCACCATGCATTCATAACCTCATGATTCAGTGAGAATGATCCCAAAACATCGGAAAGTATGTCTTTGTGACAATTCTGTATTACATTTTGTCAAGATGAAAAATCAATAGCTAACTGTTCCCAACTGAACAGTGATTATAGCGCTGTGAACGCTCCTGGCTGCGCCTGGCAAATACGACACCATAATAGCAATCAGCTATGGAACAAGCGTGCCTGTTGTTAAAGGGAATGTGAGATGACGCTCTGATTGGTTTATTGCACGTTACGCCCAAACCACACCCATGATTAATGTAGCTACTTCAGACCACCCCATTTTAGATTTGCGTCGGGCGCAACAGTCAATATCCCGCCGGTAAAATAGCATCAGCGCCCAAGATCCGCCCACAAAGTCACTTGCGTTTTGCGCGAAGACACTTCCGTTTCAGACCATTAAAATAGGGCCCACAGTGTTTCTTATCATCAAGCGCTTTGACTATGTCATTAATTACTTTTGTAGCAGCAGTGATAGTGCTGTGTTTAGTCCTGAAACCAGATTGATGCTTAGATAAAATTGACTGAGCGTTTAAGTACTCTTTCACTTGTTCACTAACCAAGGATTCCAACACTTTGGCCAATGCTGAAAGTTTTGAAATGGGTCTGTAATTATTAGGCAAGGTTGGGTCACCTCCTTTTAAAAGTAGTAAAACATAAGCAGACTTCCATACCTTGGGGATTTTGTTTATGACCAGTGAAAGATTAATAAAAAAGACGTGTCAGAGGTTCAGCTGTGATATCTGCAGCTAATTTCAAGAAGAAAGGTTCTAAGTGACCAGGGCCTGCAGGTTTTCGAGGATTTAATTGTTTTAGGGCTTTATGAACATCAGCAACAGAGTCATCACACAATGCTATAATTAAAAAAACAAGTAACATGTTTTTGTTGTTATGTAACAGGGTGTGAATAGCTCAGCTGTGTAATAGACACTCTGAATAGGGTATGATGTTTGCATCAATGTATAGTTAGAAGTGGATGCTATTCGTACCCTGGTGTATGTAGGAAAATACTATTTACACCCTGGTGCGTGAACTAGCTAATTGTTGCAATCAAAACTTCCATTTGAGAACCGATTTCTTGTTCAAATTGCGCGCCTTCTCTTCAGAGACGTTGGTACACATGCACACTCAAAATGCCAAAATGCATCATGCAGGAATTGAACCCCTGTCTCCCACTTGCTAAACCATGTCTATGACCACTGTACTATCTACTTCCACTGGACCAAGATCATGAAAACAAAACATAACTTTTCACTCTAAAACTTAATCTGAACAGATATTAGTGCCGAAACCTTTCAGAATTCTTCACTTTCTGCTGACGAAAAAACGAATCTCCGCCATGTTTTTTGTTCACGTGAGCAACGTCTTTTTGTTGTTATGTCACAGAGTGTGAATAGCTCAGCTGTGTGGTCAAGGCTATTCGTACCAGGGGTGTAAATAGACACTCTGTTTAAATATACAGTAATTGACGCTAACAAATGTGTTGGTGAACAGACTTTATTAGCTGTAATGTACAGATTTTCTATTAATGTTTCAGCTGTTGGCTTCAGGCTCTGAACCAAGATGGGAAGTTTGACTTCGGAAAGCCAATGTTTTGGGGCTTTTTGCTTCCAGTAGCTGTAATGCTACTTTTGAATACTGCAGTGCTGATATACTTCGGATTTGCTACATGCAAGAAGGATCCCCTGTTAAACAGGTAACTTGTTTACATTTCTCCTCTCCCCCCAAAACTGAGATAGACACTTTATGTATCTCCTGGGAAATGCAGGTATCCAGTATTGTCTAACCCACAGACACAAGACAACAAAACGCCAAAAAGACCAATGGAATACTTGGTGTACTAAATTATTTGTGTAATACTAAGTGATCCACCAGAGAACAGACATAGAGCTATCAGTGTGATGGACTATGTGCTGGTGAAGGTAGTGCAATGATACAGTATGTTATGAAAATGCAAGGTGTGATTATGGAACAGTAACTATTTACAAGTTATCAGTTTTTCTCTCTCAGTTTTGGATGATGTTTATATACTTACTTGATTAAGTTATGACAGTTGATTAAGTTATGTTCTCCTTTATCTCCTTTGTGTGTTCCTTACAGCACTAAGAACACCTCAATGAGGAAGAGGTTCCTGAGCAGCTTCTCTCTGGGGGTTCTGCTGGGCCTTACTTGGGTTCTGGGCTACCTGGTTCTCTCTACAGAGGGCACCACGAACTACATCTTCAGCATCTTATTCTGTGTGTGCAATACCACCCAGGTCAGTAAAGCAAAATGTTTATGCAAATTAACTTATGACCAATTTCCTCATAGCCAAAAAAAAGACATTTACAGTTGGTGGAAATTTTGTCCAACTATTTTCAGAGGTAACATCGAAGTAATTGTAAATAGGTTCTCTGCTCTTTGTATATGTCTATCTCTATACATTTGTCTTTGTTTTGTTCTGTTTATATTATAGATCTGTTTATTGTTTTGTTCTCTTTATACGTTGTATATAGTATATGCTTATCTATATATATATATATATACGTTGTATATATATATATATATGCATACCTGGCAAATATTGATTCAATGTTGATTTTCTCTTCATCAACGTTTGTTCTGACTGAAAATTACACTGTACGTTTTCATCTTTTTTTTAATTTTTATGAAAAATTATGTGTCCAAAATTATTCAAACAATGCAAGAAATGGTTAACAGAGAACAGCATCAAGATTTTAGAGTGGCCCAGCCAGAGTTCAAACCTCAATCCATAGAAAAGTGAGCACAAGGCCAGAGTGATGGCAAATAATTGTTCCTGCCTCAAAACCCGGATTGCTGCTAAAAAGTTACGGTCTAGAATCATTGTGGAGACATGGAGAGGCTTGGTAGGTATTATAAGAACTACTTTGAGAGCTGTGATGGCAAATAAAGAAGTTTCCATTGCTTATTTAAAAAGGGATAATTTTGGACATGCCATTTTTCATAAAAATGTTTAAAAAAGATAAAAACACTTATTTTTTGATTCCATGTTTCTACCACATTGTCTTACAACCTTTTGGCATTTGGCAGTGTCATTTTCACTGGTCAAGAGGAAATCAACATTAAATCAATATTTGCCAGAAGTATGAATCAGTTTGTTCTACAGTATGTTTATATGATGTTTTATACACTGTACCTATGCAGGGATTACAGATCTTCATTTTATTCACGGTGAGGACGGCTTACTTCAGGAAAACATTCTTCTCTGCCGCAACCTCTGTGTCTCCTCCTGAGATTGCACTCCACAGACGGAAATACATTCTGTGGAGATCCAGAAAACCCAAGACTAGTTCACAGGAGTCCTCAAGTAGTGCAGATGCAAACCAGTCTGCAGGAACTTTCTCACAGAGCAATACAAATCTAATCTAATTCTTGTGCATCTATGAAGAGAGTGAAAGATGTGGACACCACCTTAAGAAAATACGAGTCAGTCTAATGACAGATTCAAGGGTTTATATGTCACATACATAGATATACTGTAAAACGTGGTGAAATGGCATTTAGCGGCTCAACTTTCATGTGCATAGGTGTCTATTTATAAGGATAAAGAAGAAGAATTTTATAAATAGATTGAGAGAGAAGGAATCCAGTGTGTGTAAGTGCAGTATGTAATGTAAAGTCCATGTAATGTAGTTTAAAAAGTTTTATGTTAAATGATCAGGGGGATTTGCTTTAAGGCAATTGTGCAATACTATTTGTATGAAATCTTGTAATATTAGCATTGTCAGTCGACACGGCACTTCGGAGATTATCTTTGCTGGTTTAGTTTGCAAATAAATCTACATGCATTGTTCAGGGGGAAGGATAGTGGTATTTACGATAGTTGTGTAAAATACTCTGCAACTATAGGGGTAGAGGGGAAGACAATAATAAACTGCATCCTACACCTTTAAGACAGCAGGGTAAATGCTCTTGAAGTTTGTATGTTTGTTTCCATTGCCATCATCATGACTTGGTTGGGGTAGGATATAAGGATACAGAAACATCATCATGACTTGGTTTGGGTAGGTTGTTAGGATACAGAAGACATCATCATGACTTGGTTGGGGTAGGATATAAGGATACAGAAGACATCATAATGACTTGGTTGGGGTAGGATATAAGGATACAGAAGAGAAATCTTCAGGAAAGGTAATACAGAGACAGAGCTGTCCACATACAGTAAATTCTGGGGTCTTCGCTAAATAATGTTGAACATTATATACTGCATACAGTGGAGGAAATAATTATTTGATCCCTCACTGATTTTGTAAGTTTGCCCACTGATGATATATAATTTTAATGATAGGTTTATTTTAACAGTGAGAGACAAAATATCAAAAAGAAAATCCAGAAAATCACATTAAAAAAATATATAAATTGTTTTGCATTTTATTAAGTGAAATAAGTATTTCATCCCCTACTGTAGCAACCATAAAGAGTTCTGGCTCCCATAGTGCTCACGCTTTAAGAAAGTTTTACTCCTAATCTCAACTTGTTACCTGTATAAAAGACATCTGTTCACAGAATAAATCACTCCAACCTTTCCATCATGGGCAAGACCAAAGAGCTGTCTAAGGACATCAGGGACAAGATTGTAGACCTGCACAAGGCCAGAATGGGCTACAAGACCATTGGCAAGAAGCTGGGTGAGGAGACATCTGTTGGTGTGATTATTCAAAAATGGAAGAAACACAAAATTACCGTCAATCTCCCTTTATCTGGGGCTCCAGGCAAGATCTCACCTCGTGGGGTAGCGATGATCATGAGAAAGGTGAGGGATCAGCCCAGAACTACAACGGGAGGAGCTTGTTAATGATCTCAAGGCAGCTGGGACCACAGTCACCAAGAAAACCATTGGTAACAAACTACGCCGTGAAGTATCAAAATCATGCAGCGCCCGTAAGGTCCCCCTGCTCAAGAAGGCACATGTAAAGGCCCATCTGGAGGAAGAGGAACTCTGACTATTACCCCAAGAACACCATCCCCACCGTAAAGCATGGAGGTGGAAGCATTATGCTAAGGGGACAGGTCGACTTCACCACATCGAGGGAAAGATGTATGGGGCCATGTACTATGAAATCCTTGGTGACAACCTCCTTTGTTCAGCCAGGACTCTAAATGGATTGTGGATGTATCATCTAGTACAACAGTGACCCAAAGCATACAGCCAAGGCAACAAAGGAGTGGCTCAAGAAGAAGCACATTAAGGTCATTGAGTCGCCTAGCTGGCCTCCAGACCTTAATCCTATAGAAAATCTGTGGAGGGAGCTGAAGCTTCGAGTTGCCAGTGACAGACTTGAAACCTTAAAGATTTGGAGAGGATCTGCAAAGAGGAGTGGTCCAAAATTGGTCCTGAGATGTGCGCAATCCTGGTAATCAACTAGAAGAAACGTCTGACCTCTGTACTTGCCAGTAAGGGTTTCAAATACTTATTTCACTCAATGAAATGCAAAATGATTTACATTTTTTTATTGTGATTTTCTGGATTTTCTTTTTGATATTCTCTCTCACTCTTAAAATAAACCTACCATTAAAATGATAGACCGTTAATTTCTTTGTCAGTGGGCAAACTTACCAAATCAGTGAGAGATCAAATAAATATTTCCTCCACTGTAACTATGATAACTATATTGTGGGGAATGGTGGACATGCAAACGGAGCTGGCATCTTTCGAGGGGGGAGCAGGCCCACAGTAAGCCAGGTAGAAAGACTGGCGCTCAGGCATCAATTGCAAATTTTTCTATGACTTTCATAAAACGCCCCCTTCCATATCGTGATTGGCTGATGACTAATTGCCAAGCAGTCAGGGAGCAAAGCTGATTCAACTCAACTGCAGCATATACAGTCACTGGTAGTGAGCCTGAGATTCTGGCTGAGATTTTTATGACATTCAAGAAAACAAATCAACCTTGCCTAGATAAAATATAATTGCCCTGGTATGAAACTTCATGTGAAATGTGTTAGCTGTTAAATATTAACTTTGTTTGTTAACTTGCATTCGTTTATTGCAGCTCTTATCTGAAGTCTTCTGTTTCAGGTATGGCAGAGAGAACCTGAACTACTGTGTCATTGACATCCATAAATCAGAAATATTATTTAATGCCATCCTTTTGGCTTATACTAAAAAAAGGAACTTTCCTTTCAAGAAGTCACAAGGGTAGAGTTGAGTCTTTTTGGCCCGGTATTACAACTCTGACCAAGCTGAATTGAGTGATAGGTAGAGCAGAATTTCCTTATACCTTCCTTCATACCCGTGCTATTGTCAGGTAAGACATCCTACACTGTCACATCATACCTTATACTCGTTTAGAAAACAGTACCACAATACTTTGTAAATATTTTGGTTATAGTAATGTAAATATACTGCATATCTAGCAGAAATAGAAGCATGTGTGCTTCGGTGCAACTGATTTGAATCTTATCTCAACTGAATTCCACATGGCATCTTCTGTTCAGTGTTATTCACTGATAGATACATTATTTTCTTGTCCTTAAGCAGGACATTCTTTGTCAGTGTGTACAGAGCCTCACATACAAGACATACAGTTTTTTTTCCTCAACAGCTTTTCACTCAATTTTCTAAAAATGTCTTTCAAACACCACAGCAAATCTGCAAAACCATACACTAATTCTCAATGTTTGACTCTGTTTTCAATTTCCTAAAACACATTTTGCAAAACACCACACACAATTTTCTACACACAAATCTAACAGGAAGTCACTTGATTTTCGTTTTTCAAACACAACCTATCAAAATGCCACACTTCACACTCAGTCTTCAATGTACAAATACTCATTACTTTACTGAACACCATCCGATCATTGCCTTTAGCATGTTGATGCATAGACATATTCTATACAGAACCTTTCAATCTGTTCCTAGAGAATTTACGGTTGAAATGTTCAGAACCAATACAGACACAGAAATTAATTGGACTTTAGAGTAATCTTCTACAAAGAGTCAACTTTAAGGAAAACTTAACTTTTGTCCCCAAGTTACCTTGTTTTTTTTCCCCCTTTGCCTCCGGAAATGCCCCAGGAACGCACATGTTTGTTTATGCAGTTTCTTTGGGAAAAAAGTAATTTGATAGTAGTCAGTCATTTCTTTCTTTGGAAATACAGTAATTTCTGTCTTTGGCAAAATCAGCTTTTTCAAAACTGCATGTACATCAGGGGCTGGTTCCCCGATAACGCTCACTCTTAGCCCGCTAAGAAGACTCAAAAGATATATCTTTCCAAAGTTGCTTATGTTCCTAAGTGTGTTCCCCGAAGTGTCCCTTAGGAAGCTTTAACACGCTGCCTCTTACGTTCGACGTTACAAAGGCGCTGTCCCAAGTGAAGGTGCTGAATTAGTTGGCATCGATTGCTCAGGAATCGATTTTCTACTTCACGCGAAGGTGCATGACGGCGTTAAGAAAGACAACACGTTCTATGCAAATAAAACATTCCTCAAATTATTCCAGTAACATTTATTTGAACATAGTTTAAGTTATCAATAAAATATAAACTATTAACTAAATTATTAAATTGGCAGCCTAATATGTTCACACGATATGTTGTGACGGGTAGACTAACCGGGTATCCCTCGCTAATCATCCACCCTCCTTATCCCGTTGTGCCACTTGTGCCGCTTCTTGATGGGTTTAACGACTTCTAAAAATTATGTGATAGGCCTACACTTTTATATTAATGGTAAGGTACCTTACAATTAGAATTGATTGGCAAGCAGCTGCAGTTACCTCTGTTTAATGCGGTATTGATTGCCATTGGTTAATGTTTTCAATAAAAAGCAACCTATCTACAATGAACAGAGAGAGAGTTAGATAGCCTACAAGCAGTGATTCCCAAAGTGTGGGCCGGGGTATGGAGTCAAAATAGGGTCTTTAATATTGAGAGCTTGTGAAAAGATGTTCACATGTGTAATAAAGTTTTGCAGCTGTGCAAAAGGAGTTCTGCATGTGAAAAGAAATTTCGTACCTGTAAAAAATATTTTGTACATATGTGAAAAAAGTATGTACCTGTAGAAATATTACGTACTTGTGTGAAAGAAATGTGTATCTGTAGAAATGTTTTGTACATATGTGGGGGGAAAATGCGGATCTGTAAAAATATTTTGTACACGTGTGGAAAAAATATGTACCTGCACAAATACTTTGTACGTCTGTGAATCTCCTACGCGATGCTTTCCTGCGCAACACTGAAAGTACGAGTGTGAAACTGAGATACAAGCTTACGGACTTTTGACCCTAATTTCACTGCCTTTCTGAAGAGCCAATCAACACATTGCTTACTGCCAACCAATCAGCGTTCCCCACCGACCACCCAGATTTTGCCGCTAACCCACAGATCTAGATTAGTTATTAAAACTGGTGGTAACAGCAAGGGCAGATAGGTCGTAACATTACTGTAAATGAACACCCATAAGTATTTCTGGACTAAAATATTGCAAAGCGATTTGGTTACTTTATTTGTCATGCTTTTATCAGTTGTAACATAGTCAAAACGTTAAGAATATCATACCAGAACATGAAATAATAACTGTATGATAGCTGCCATAGCTATCCTAGCTGACGTTTATCGTAGCTCATAGTGCTAGGGCTAATGTAACTCGTCAGTTTTTATAAGTAGGCTTAATTCTTACATGTCTTAAGTTAAAGAATTGAAAGAAATAGGAAATACAGAAAACGCTTGAACGGGTTTATCCATTTACATTCAGATCTTGCCATAGACTGCCTAAGCTTGCTTGCTTGGTAGTCTACCATCCTGTTCAGTCTATGGTTGCTATAGCAACCACTGCTGTGCTTCATAAACTGAGGAGATAACCGTGTGGTTAAAATACTCCCCAAACACAAAGAAAACAAAACTATGTAAGAAAATGGGATGTTGTATTCCAAACAACAAACCAACAGTCCTGGAAGGGCATTACTATAATCTCACTCACTATAATCTCCTAGCTGTGGATGTCCCATTACAACCCATTCATTTGATTCGTCTTTTTGCCGTCCACTAGGCTATTATTATAGGCTTGCAAAGGGTGATAAAATAAACGTGTTCTCATATCAAATAATAATAGCAGATAGACATAAATGTGTGTACAGTATTACTGTTTTTAATCATGAATGACACCACTGAATCACCCTTTCGGAAATGGAATGAATAATTCAACTATTTCGTCAACATTACTGCTAGCTAGAAGCTAACCTATAACGTTACAGTCTAAAAAGCGGATGGGATAGCTAACGTTAACATTACGGCTCCGCTTCAACCCTTTTTGCGATCACAGTATAAATTGAGCTACCACGTCACTCTTAATTAAGTTATAATTTTGCAACCCCAATCAAAGAGTATACCAGAGAATTTCTAATAAGACATTATAGACGGGCTCTGAGTATACTAATAATGTCTTATTAGACATTCTCTGGTATACTCTTCGATATGAAGCCAATCTGTTTAGCACCAAAATCTAGGTGGTCGGTGGGAAACGCTGATTGGTTGGCAGTAAGCAATGTGTTGATTGGCTCTTCAGAAAGGCAGTAAAATTAGGGTCAAAAGTCCGTAAGCTTGTATCTCAGTTTCACACTCGTACTTTCAGTGTTGCGCAGGAAAGCATCGCGTAGGAGATTCACACAAGTACAAAGTATTTGTGCAAGTACATATTTTTTCCACACGTGTACAAAATATTTTTACAGATCCGCATTTTCCCCCCACATATGTACAAAACATTTCTACAGATACACATTTCTTTCACACAAGTACGTAATATTTCTACAGGTACATAATTTTTTCACACATGTACAAAATATTTCTACAGGTACGAAATTTTTTTTTCACATGCAGAACTCCTTTTGCACAGCTGCAAAACTTTATTACACATGTGAACATCTTTTCACAAGCTCTCAATATTAAAGACCCTATTTTGACTCCATACCGGGCCGCCAATGTATTGCAGGTGGGCCGCGAGAGCCTCGTAATTTCGTAAATAGAGAGAGAAAATAATGTATGCTATGACATGAAAACACAATTCACTATTCTCTATTTCAAAGAAAATGCTGTAATTTCGCGGTGAAGGTGCTTCCAGATTCTAAAATGTTAGATTTTTATTTACAGTGCTCATGAGCACACACCATAGGCTACCATTACCAAACTATTTCCGCCCACTCACGGCACGCCAACGGTTATGTCGGTCTCAATTAGCCTATAGCTACAGGATTTTAAAATCGGGTGGCATCACACACATAAAAATAGTCTCAACTGATGATCTTCTCTTTGATCGGAAACATGTACACACTACAAGATTTGAAACCAATGGGGGATCACACACTAACATTGTTAACAGAAAAAAACAGAAAACAGCTAGTGCTGACAACGGAACCACCAAAGGTAGGATATGGTTTTAGATCTAGCCCGCGGTGGCATATTTACTGTCTTGAGTAAGGTCTTGATTGTGAAAGGTGCCTTTATTATTTGAGGTTGTATTAGTAGGCTACTATAGTGCACTTACATTGTCATTACAATAGGGTAGCATGTATGTGATTGTTGTGTGTTGGCAACTTTTTCTGCTAACTGAAGGCAGAGTAGCCTAACGTTGGCACATTTCGCTCAGTTTCGCGGATCAACAACGCGATTTACAGCTCACACACAGTCACTGTACAATGTTATTTTTGGAACGGATATAATTTAGATAGGCTACCCTTATAGGATGGGTGCTTGCGTTTGTTGAGGAATCCGAAGTCTTGGTTGTTGTTTGTAGGCCTATTCATAGGTGGCACTGGCACACGTTCGGGCAGAAGTAGGGCACGAGCGGATAGGTAACTTTCCGATACATTGTTTGTGTTTCCAAGCAACTAAATGTCCAGCAGCATAAGACACATTCATGTGAATAATGGAGCGGTGGTTGTCAGGTGGAAAAAATGAATGAAAGTGAATGTTTCAAGCAAATCAGAAGCTCACAGCGATGAACCTTTGAAGAAAAGGACTCGTAGGAAGTACTCCGATGACTACCTGTCATTAGGATTCACAAGTGTGGGACCTGAACACTATCCTCTGCCTGTCTGTGTACTGTGCTCAGAGGTGCTGTCAAATGAGGCTCTGAAACCATGTAAGTTACGCCGTCATTTGGAAACCAAACATGGACAGTATTCTTCCTACCCTCGAGTTTTTTTCCAAAACAAACAAAGAAAGAGTACCAGGGCCCACTTCCCCGATAACGACGGAGACACGCTCTTAAGAGGGTTTTCTACGATTCATCTTACGATCATTCGTTTGGTTTTTCCGACTGTTTCCCGAACATGCTCGTAGCGTGAACGCGCGTGCACTGCTCCTAAGATGCTCTTAAGGGGAGCTGTCCACGTTAATAGTTCTGAAATATCCTCTGATTTGACGGTGATGTCAGGTGACTGCACGTCACAGCTATAGGCCTACCATTTAAACTTCGGATCTACACATTCATTCACATCAATACGAAAATAGAAACATTTGACATCTGCATGTAAGCATCCCAAGTAGGTTATATACCACACAGAGACATAAATAATTGTAATTATTTTAAGATTAGATTGTTGCACCATGCAATAATTTTTCGCGGTGTCACTTAAGAACACGTTTGAAGATAAGAAAGAAGTCGAGTAAGAAAGAGAGGAAATGTGTAGGCTTAGTTTTTGATGCAGTAGGCTACAGACTAAACCACATGTTGCTTTCTCTGCTTTTTACCTCATAGGCCTAATAAAATATTCACTTAGCAAAGATAATGTCAAACTATTCTGGTAACGTCTCGTTTCATAACTTGATTGCATTTTTGTCCGCTTTTCATCACATTATTATGACCATTAAATGTAGGCTATTTTGCACGCTAAAATCTGATTCATCACAGGTAAACACAATAAAGAATGGGAACGTAAGTTGGATTATGTATTCTAAGTTGTAATTCCTCTGTATGTCCTGTTGGTGACCTCAGTGAGAAGTACTGTTAAGACGCTCTTAGCCGGTAACGAGTACTCTGGAGCACTCGTAGATCTACGAGTGTTTTCACGACGCTCTTAAGCTACGATGGTTTCGGGAAACAGTCGGCAAATCTTAAGACGTTCGTAAGAGGGACTTTACGACGCTCTTAGGCTTAAGATGCTTTCGGGGAAGTGGGCCCAGAACCGTAAGAGAGCAATTGAATCTTCTTGTCTCACTGGTAGTGAAAATGCCAAGGCAGTGGAGGTGTCCTACCGAGTGGCAAAGCTAATTGCTAAGAAAGGAAAACCACACACAATCGGCGAGGATGATTCTACCTGCTGCCAAAGAACGAGGCTGAAGTTGGCACCACTTTCATTTCCGCGGGGGAAGACCACTTTCAGATCGCGGGGGAGTTAAGTTTCCGTTCCACCTTAAATAATGCAATTTTCTACCTCGTCCACATGGGGCCAGTGTTGACCGCAAATCCGCGATAACACAGGCATGTGCCTGTTGCAGATGAACAGGCATTGTTCACAGACGTTCAAAAGCCTGTATATCTTTTTTCTGTTAACTCCACTGCCGAATGTTTTGAGAAATGTTGTCTTTTGTGTTCTATTAAAATAATTTGGTAATTTAGAGGCGGGGGGGGGGGGGGGGGGGGGGGGGGTTATGTAGAGGGTGGCAGATTATGTAGTTTTTCTTTATTTTCTGTGCTGGATCTTTTGATACATGTTGTGTTATGTTTTTTTCTATTAAACAATTTTGTTCATTTCACACTGGGGGGGTGGGGGGGTGGTATGTAGTTGGTAGCAGATTTTGACGTTTTTCTACAGTAAATGTATTCCCTACGGCCTACATGTCATTTTGCATCGGACCTTTCAACACATTCTGAAACTACACTCTCTCCTCTTTCCAATGACACCCCACTTGTGAAATTCTATGGTTGAAAATGCCCTTTTTTGCCCCTCTGAAAATATAATATGTATTTGTGAAATTGCAGAATTTCAACACTTGAACAGGGACAGATAGCCCATGAAGGATTTTGCAAGGGATATTTCACCACATTCTATATCTACACTTCCTCCCCTTTCCAATGACACCCCACTTGTGAAATTCTATGGTGGAAAATTGGATATTTAGCCCCTCTGAAAATATAATATGTATTTGTGAAATTGCAGAATTTCAGCACTTGAACAGGGACAGATAGCCCATGAAGGATTTTGCAAGGGATATTTCACCACATTCTGAAACTACACTCTCTCCTCTTTCCAATGACACCCCACTTGTGAAATTCTATGGTGAAAAATGGGATATTTAGCCCCTCTGAAAATACAGTATATATTTTGTGAAATTGCAGAATTTCAGCACTTGAACAGGGACAGGTATCCCATGAAGGATTTTGCAAGGGATATTTCACCACATTCTATAACTACACCTCCTCCCCTTTCCAATGACACCCCACTTGTGAAATTCTATGGTGAAAAATTGCATATTTAGCCGCTCTGAAAATACAGTATATATTTTGTGAAATTGCAGAATTTCAACACTTGAACAGGGACAGATAGCCCATGAAGGATTTTGCAAGGGATGTTTCACCACATTCTAAAACTACACCTCCTCCCCTTTCCAATGACACCCCACTTGTGAAATTCTATGGTGGAAAATTGGATATTTAGCCCCTCTAAAAACAGTATATATTTTGTGAAATTGCAGAATTTCAGCACTAGAACAGCGACTGATGTCCCATGAAGGATTTTGCAAGGGATATTTCACCACATTCTGAAACTACACTTCCTCCCCTTTCCAATGACACCGCACTTGTGAAATTCTATGGTTGAAAATGCCCTTTTTTGCCCCTCTGAAAATACAGTATATATTTTGTGAAATTGCAGAATTTCAACACTTGAAAAGGGACACATAGCCCATGAAGGATTTTGCAAGGGATGTTTCACCACATTCTGAAACTACACCTCCTCCCCTTTCCAATGACACCCCACTTGTCAAATTCTATGGTTGAAAATGCCCTTTTTTGCCCCTCTGAAAATACAGTATATATTTTGTGAAATTGCAGATTTTCAGCACTTGAACAGCGACATATATCCCATGAAGGATTTTGCAAGGGGTCTTTCACCACATTCTACAAGTACACTCTCTCCTCTTTCCAATGACACCCCACTTGTGAAATTCTATTGTGAAAAACTGCCTTTTTGGCCCTCTGAAAATATAGTATGTCTTTTGTGAAATTGCAGATTTTCAGGACTTGAACAGCTACACACATTCCAATGACAACCCCCATGTGAAACCCCCATCGCATAAAATGGCTTTTTTTTTTCGATTAGAACTCCTATGGCCTATTTCTCTCATTTTTAGTGTATAAAAAACATTTTTGCATTTTTTATACACTAAAATTGGTCCCTATTGGTCAAGACTGATTTGTTGCAAACAATTCCACCCTAGATGAATAGTTGAGTGTGTCCTCTTCCAATGACATCCCCCATGAGCAATTCCATCCAAGAAAATAGGCTTTTTTAATTAAAAAATCCACAAGCTATTATTCTGATGGGGGGGCCAAGCAGTGAAGCTGCGAAGCATCATTACTGTTTCTACCTTTTCTTATTTGGGCCAGTAGCAAAGCCCAATTGTATATTTACGCTTTCCTATTATTCGGGACCATGCAATGTAGGCACCCATTGTGTTTGTACATTTTCCTATTACTGGGGGCCAAGCATCGAAGCTGCAAGGCACCCACTGTGTTTATATGTTTTCCCATCCTAAGAACACACAATAATGTGGAGTCTTTTTACCACTGTGGGGGCGCTATAATCACAGGATGTAGGCTCATATATCAGCAATGCTTTTGCGTACCGAAACCAAACTTGGTATATGGACTTAGGACCCCATCCTGACGACACACAATATATTTGGTGACCTTGGACCACTAGGAGGTACTAAAGTTACAGGAAATGAGCTCATATCTTGGCAATGCTTTCTCGTACCGAAACCAGACTTGGTTCATGGACACACAATAATGCTGGTGATGTTTGGCCACTAGGGATAGATTAGATTAGACTCAACTTTATTGTCATTGTGCAGAGTACAAAGTCAACTAAATTCAGACACTGCTCTTGTTTGCTTGCCTGCCGGTTCACACCTCACCCCTCACTCTCAGTGCAACGTGCACCTCCACCATCAAAGGCTGATGCACCCCTCCCCCACAATGTGATCATGAACAATGCGACTACGCTAACGCTGTTCACCAGCCACCAGTCTACAGCCACCAAATACCCCTTATCCCCCCTCCTCTGGACAAGGGGAACAGTGAGGATCATGTTCCTTGACTTCTCCAGTGCTTTTAACACCATCCAACCCCTCAGACTGGGTGAAAAACTCCTGCAGATGATTGTGGATGCTCAACTGGTATCCTGGATTGCAGATTACCTGATAGAGCGGCCACAATTCGTCAGACTGAAGAACTGCCTCTTCGACACCGTGATCAACAGCACTGGAGCTCCACAGTGAGCAGTGAGACACATGGCAAACAAACAAAGGAGCACATGGCACAAGACACAGAAAGTAAACAAAGCAAACAGGAAGACACAAGAGGAGCAGACATAACGGCAAAACAAGACAAGACAGGATCCTAACAACAAGAGCCTCCCCCCTCTTGCCTGCAGCAAATAGGTAAGGGATGTGGCCCTGTTTCTAGAATTCTGGTGAAACCCTTGCTGGGATGACACAAACATGTGTCTCTCCTTTGATGTTCTTGTGCATCATTGAAAGAATAAAATCTGAAATGTTTCCTGACATCATACTCCAAATATCATATTATTATTATTATATTGCTTTCTTATGTAGAGTATTAACGGAATATATTATAAGAACATTTCAATAAATATGGAAAGTCAGTATGAACCATATAGACAGATATTGTGACAGCCTTGCCTGGCTCCTCCTCCTGTCTGTGTTGCGTCTCTCTCTCCTACAGGTGAGCTGTGTGCAGGTGTTTGGAGGCACGCTAATTATTTCCTAGTCAGGGCTTTTAAAAGCGCTTCAATGGAGACCGGGTTGTCAACCACTTCCGCTCCGTCTCTACAGCACCGTTTTGGATTTTGTTTTAGCTTATTGTGTCACCTAGTCTTGATCCTTACAAGCTGGCTAACGATAGACCTATATCTAATCTCCCTTTCATGTCAAAAATACTTGAGTCCAAACAAATCTGTGCCTTCTTACATATGAACAAAATCCAGGAATTATACCAGTCTGGCTTTCGAGCTCACCATAGTACTGAATCAGCCTTAGTTAAAGTTTTTAATGACCTCCTCATTGCTGCTGATAATGGATATGTATCAATACTGATCCTCCTGGACCTCAGCGCTGCCTTTGACACCATAGACCATGACATACTACTTCACAGGCTTGAACATTCCATAGGCATCAAAGACTCAGCACTTGCTTGGTTTATACCATACCTTTTTAACCGTTTATAATTTGTACAGGTCCATAATGAACCATATACCCAGACTATGGTGAAATATTGAGTGCCTCAAGGCTCATTGGATCCCAGTTATTTTCCCATTATATGCTTCTCCTAGGTTCTGAAATGTGGAAACATGGCATGGCATTAATTTCCATTGTTATGCAGATGATACACAATTATACCTTTCCATAAAGCCCGATTAATTAACCCTGTTAAACCAACTTGTATGTATGTTACATGTTACATGTATAAGAGATATAAAAACACACACATATATATACAACAAAACATCCTGCTTTTGAACTCAGATGGTTTTTGGTCCTAAAAAGATGAGGCATATCCTATCCTCATCACAGGCTACATATAGTGATCTTCCACTGACCTCATCCACAAGTGCTAAAAATCTATCAGTTATAATTGACCAGGACCTATCAATAAATAATCACCAAAATGTCATTTTACCACTTAAGGAACATTTCAAAGATAAGGAAGTCCTTATCCTTACCAGACACTGAAAAATTAATCCAGTTTTGTCACTTCAAGGATAGACTATTGCAATGCTCTATACACTGGCTGCAATAATACCGGTCTAAGGAACTTACAGCTTATACAAAATGCAGCTGCTCGCACACTCAATATGAACACATTTCCCCCATCCTAGCATCTTTACACTGGCTACCTGTTAAAAGTCTCATTGACTTAAAAATATTACTTGTAATCCCAACAGTAGAGGCAGAGCTTTCTCCTACAGCGCACCCCTCCTCTGGAATTAACTCTCTCCATCAATTTGATTAGCAGACACCCTCCCTATTTTCAAGTCTAGACTTAACACATACATCTTTAGTGCCTCCCATAGTTAGGTATGGTGTAGTGTGGAACTTCAACCACCTCAGGGTTTTTATTGGAATGGACCACCTCTGCTGTGTCCTCATGTGATTGGCGCCCTAGTCATGCGTGTCATGGTGGCAACTGACCATACCTGCGCTGGTGCTGACTACCCTTCACCATGCCTTAGGTATGCTGCCATAGCATAGCGCTGTCATGGACTTTTCATGTGTCACGCCGTACAACTCTTCTTCTTTCTCTCTCTCAACTCCCCCTCTTACCTCTTGTCTTTGTCTTGCCATTCAACTCCCTCTTCTCTCCTTCTCTCTCTCAACTCTCCCTCTCTTGCCTTTTGTCTCTATAGTATAACACTATATAATACCATTGATATACTTATTAATGCTAACCATCATGACTTATAGTAATACATACTATTTATCTCTCTTTCTTCCCTCTTACCTCACTTGTGAGAGAAACTATTCCTTGTGTTTGGCCCTCATCGCACCTGAAGTCCCATCCCTATGACTGCCCTATGTGATGACCCTGTGCCCCTTCAGGCCTTCTCCTGTCAGTGCATGGGAAGGGCTGGGCCTGGTTGGGCTAATACCCTCATTGATTACACCTATGGTTAGGGTGGGGCTATATAAGGGGTTCCCTATCTTTCTGATTAGGCATTTTTCTTACTTCTTGCAGGCACTCACTTTGATTCTCTCACACTTGCACTTTGCTCTCTCCCCTCATTTGAAACTCTACCTCTCTTTCTCTTTCTTTGTCTTTAGGCCCACTTCACTGAACACTGACAGAAATGTGGCAAATGACTTTTAAGTGATAGGGACCAAATGTAGTGCTGAAAATGTATAATCAGAAAAATAGGCCAAAATAAATTTCCCATGACAAATGCATTATGGGAAGTCTAAACCAAATCTAGCGCTGAAAATCTTAAATTTCCCAAATACATTTTATTTTCAAGGGCCATTTTTCACGACAGAATTTCACATAGGGGGTGTCATTGGAAAAAGGAGAGGGTGTAGTTTCAGAATGTGGTGAAACATCCGATGCAAAATGTAGTATGGGATGTTTATCGCTGTTCTAGTGCTGAAATTCTGCATTTTTCCAAATACAATTTATATACTATATTTTCAAAGGGCAAAAAAAGCAATTTTCCACCATAGAATTTCACAAGTGGGGTGTCATTGGAAAGGGGAGATAGTGTAGTTTCAGAATGTGGTGAAACATCCCTTGCAAAATCCTTCATGGGCTATCTGTCCCTGTTCAAGTGTTGAAATTCTGCAATTTCACAAAATATATACTGTATTTTCAGAGGGGCTAAATATGCAAATTTTCACCATAGAATTTCACAAGTGGGGTGTCATTGGAAAGGGGAGATAGTGTAGTTTCAGAATGTGGTGAAATATCCCTTGCAAAATCCTTCATGGGCTATCTGTCCCTGTTCAAGTGTTGAAATTCTGCAATTTCACAAAATATATACTGTTTTTAGAGGGGCTAAATATCCAATTTTCCACCATAGAATTTCACAAGTGGGGTGTCATTGGAAAGAGGAGGAGGTGTAGTTTCAGAATGTGGTGAAACATCCCTTGCAAATTCCTTCATGGGCTATCTGTCCCTGTTCTAGTGTTGAAATTCTGCAATTTCACCAATATATACTGTATTTTCAGAGGGGCAAAAAAGGGCATTTTTCACCATAGAATTTCACAAGTGGGGTGTCATTGGAAAGGGGAGGAGGTGTAGTTTCAGAATGTGGTGAAACATCCCTTGCAAAATCCTTCATGGGACATCAGTCGCTGTTCTAGTGTTGAAATTCAGCAATTTCACAAAATATATACTGTTTTTAGAGGGGCTAAATATCTAATTTTCCACCATAGAATTTCACAAGTGGGGTGTCATTGGAAAGGGGAGGAAGTGTAGATATAGAATGTGGTGAAACATCCCTTGCAAAATCCTTCATGGGCTATCTGTCCCTGTTCTAGTGTTGAAATTCTGCAATTTCACAAATATATACTGTATTTTCAGAGGGGCAAAAAAGGGCATTTTCTACCATAGAATTTCACAAGTGGGGTGTCATTGGAAAGGGGAGGAAGTGTAGATATAGAATGTGGTGAAATATCCCTTGCAAAATCCTTCATGGGCTATCTGTCCCTGTTCAAGTGCTGAGATTCTGCAATTTTAAAAATACATATTATATTTTCAGAGGGGCAAAAAAGGGCATTTTCAACCATAGAATTTCACAAGTGGGGTGTCATTGGAAAGAGGAGAGAGTGTAGTTTCAGAATGTGTTGAAAAGTCCGATGCAAAATGACATGTAGGCCGTAGGGAATACATTTACTGTAGAAAAACTTCAAAATCTGCTACCAACTACATACCACCCCCCCCCCCCCCCCCAGTGTAAAATGAACAAAATTGTTTAATAGAAAAAAACATAACACAACATGTATCAAAAGATCCAGCACAGAAAATAAAGAAAAAACTACATAATCTGCCACCCTCTACATAACCCCCCCCCCCCCCCCCCCCTCTAAATTACCAAATTATTTAATAGAACACAAAAGGCAACATTTCTCAAAACATTCGGCAGTAGAGTTAACAGAAAAAAGATATACAGGCTTTTGAACGTCTGTGAACAATGCCTGTTCATCTGCAACAGGCACATGCCTGTGTTATCGCGGATTTGCGGTCAACACTGGCCCCTTGTGGACGAGGTAGAAAATTGCATTATTTATGGTGGAACGGAAACTTAACTCCCCCGCGATCTGAAAGTGGTCTTCCCCCGCGGAAATGAATGTGGTGCCAAGTTCAGCCTCGTGCGAACTGATGGGTCGGGAGAGGACGACGCATGTTTCGTCTGAGCCTGTGTGAGCGAATCCAGTGAGACAATGCAGCCTGCTGCGCCGACTATATCCCTCATTCACCTAAGATTTTGTCTATATGGCCTATGCTATCAGGGTAGACTGTGATGTGTGTGATAATCAGAGGCGATTTTCGAGACGTTTCATCATCGTGTTGTGCTTCACTGCCAATTATGTCCTTAACTCTGCAATAACTTTGCTTAAACGACTCCAATTTAGTTTGTATGAAATTTCTATCATACTCATCATGAGCGCAGAGTTAATACAAAATCTGTTTCTGGATGTTTTATTTTTTATTGGTAAAACGCTTCATAGGTTAAATTAACAGCTATTCCGATTTGCGCATAGGCCTATCCTAATCAATCGCCCATATACCATAGCCTAAAATTTTCATTTGAACAACCTGTTGAACTGTCTAACCTATTTATTTCCATGCATGGTCGTTTGCCTACATCGTGACATTAAGCGACAGTAAGGCGAATTCAAAGAATTATGGACTGACGTGCTGTCAAAGGGGCTGCCCATGCAATTGGCTGTAAATTGCGCACAGCCGGTCAGTCTAAGAATGGCAGCGCGGGCTAATAAGAGTTCTTATAACACATATATGTAGGCACATCCTTGTTCTGCTGTGCGTGGACTGGAGTTGTTCTCCATCCCGGCAAAAGACGTCATAGTAGCCTATTCCGACTTTTCCAGGTAAACGAGCTGTCTTGAAATGACATTCTGAAATGCCGGTCGGGCCAAACCTTTGCGCGCATCAACCATGCCAAACGAGCGCCAGCACTGATGGAACTTTTCTAGCATGATATTTGAGGGTGCCATTTGCAGACTCTTACTTTGCTCAAATGAAGTCACAATAAATGATGTTTTATAAACAAAGTTCGGGAGGAGCCTTCGGGTTGATTGACAGCAATTAACTCACCCACTGCCGCCACAGGGTAGGCCTATTTAAGCCGACCTCCTTTTCCATACGTCACACGCTCAGACGTTCGAGAAATCATTGGAGTTGCAAAGCCTCGGTAGGCAGACGTAATGGAGCTGGGGTTTTTCACTACTAACCATCCGAAAGCTACATCCAGTCCACGGGCTACAGCCACCTGGTTCACCAGCGTTTTCAGGTCACTGCTCAGAGCAAGGGTAGGCTAGAACTATCGATTATGCTATAGCCTGCTCACCCCAGCATACTTCAAGGCTCTAACACCAAGCTGCTCCAAGCTCGCGTTTTACGTCGCAAGATTATCCAGGTAACTCGAAATGCCCTAAATTCCACATGGCTCGGCACGCCAAGCGTCTGAAGTTGTAGGCTATCCACTATCCAGCGGAGGCCTATCTTCCGAAGATCAGCATCGGAAACGAACAGGTCTTGTTAATTCACTCCTCTAGTCGTCCAGTGACTTCTCATAAACTGATACTAGCGTTGTTGGATATTTAAGCTACTTATAACGAACTGACAAGCCTCAACCTTAAGTGCCCAGTATTTCGCTGGCTCGTGCTGCAGTCTGTTTAAACAATGGCGCTGCGTCGCAGACGTCAGCAATTATTAAAGCGATAGTACACTTGTAATTCGCGTCAGGCAACGCAGACAGCAAGGACCCTGATTGTCAACTCGTCCGGTGTCGATGGCCGACTATTCATGTAGCTTCTACAGGGTATAGCAACAAGCTAGTTCACTGATATAAGCTTGCAAATAAACTCAAGTCATTTTGGTTACAATGACTGGTTATTTGTATGTTTTAAAATTAGCACTTCGCCAGCAAGCAGTGCTTTGTGGGCAGTTGCGTTTGCTCTCAGGAGGCCCTCAAACCCCAGTCTACAGCCAGAATATATTAATGACACTCTTTGAACACCGGTCTATTGTTTCATTCCATGCCAACACCGACAGGAGGAAGTTTACAGTATTGCACTGTAAATAACTATTGTTTACAGCAAACCCAAAGCAGTTTGCCCAGACAGCCAGGAGATGGCAGCAAAATTCACTGCTTAACACTTGTGTTTTAATGTTAAGACACTACAAGCAATACTACAATTAGTGCTTTCCTGCACCACACGCTCCAGAGCGTATCACTCCGCTGCCTCAGCCACAGCCACGCCAGCGGCCCAGGTTCTTAACCACCGACTTCCTTCCCGCAGCATCTCAGCCGTACTTCCGGATCCGACTCCACTTCTTCAGACGGCCCCGGTAGCGACAGCGTCGCTACTCCCTCCGCCCCCTCTTCCCCTTCCCCACCCACTTCCCCCAGCCAGGACCCGGTCCAGGGCTGCCCCCCTTCCAGTCGTTCCGACGACTGCTCCCTCCCTTCCCCCTTTTTCCCCCTCCCCATTCCATTCCCGGAGTCACGTCTGTACAGCACGCCACGACTCACGAAGAGGCGTCCATTCAAACTCTCCTCGCTAGCTCCCTATTTTCATTACGAGTTAGCGAGCACCTGGTCTCAGCCGGCGCCGGTAGCGACAGCGTCGCTACTCCCTCCGCCCCCTCCTCCCCTTCCCCGCCCACTTCCCCCAGCCAGGACCCGGTCCAGGGCTGCCCCTCTTCCAGTCGTTCCGACGACTGCTCCCTCCCTTCCCCCCCTACCCCTACCCATCCCCTCCCCGGCTCCGCGCTAGACCAGCCCGCCACAGCGGGTTATCAGCACTCAGCGAGTGCTTCGGATCACGACGTCCCATTCCGGCTCCCCAGCCATTCACTAGCCACAGCAAAGGCCTTCGACCACCTCCTCACGCTGCACGTTCCAGCTTAACATCCCGTTCCGTCTACCCAGCTATTCAATGGCCACAGCCATTTCATTCCATCTGGATACTCACCATTCATGCTATTCATGCCTTATCATGCTTATCTGATTATCATGTTTTACGTGTTGTATGTCGTATCATGCTGAATATGTCATGTTTATCAGGTAACGGTATTCTAAAAGTTTCTTCAGCCCAGGTTGAATTATTTAAGGCCGCCACAGATGGTACGGAATGAGCTTGGACCCGATGCAACAACAGCTTCAGGGAGACCCATGCAGCAACTGCTCCGCCGAGCCCCTGCTACAACGGCTCCGCCGAGCCCCAAGAGCCATGCAGCAACAACTATGCCACGTCAGCGGCTCAGGCCCATTCCCACCGCATCTCCGCCGTATTTCCGGGTCCAACCCCACTTCGCCAGACGGCCCCGGTAGCGACAGCGTCGCTATTCCCCCCCACCCCTTCTTTCCCTCCCCCATCCACCTCCCCTAGCCAGGACTCGGTCCAGGGCTGCCCCACCTCCAGTCGTCCGTCGACTGCTCCCTCCCTCCCCCTTTTTTCCCCTCCCCTTTCCATTCCGGGAGCCACGTCTGTACTGCACGCCTCAACTCACGAAGCGTCAGTTCGAAGATTCACCTCACTAGCTCCCCATATCTCTTACGAGCTAGCGAGCACCCGGTCTCAGCCGGCGCCGATATTCCCCCCCTAACCCTCCTTCCTTCCCCGTCCCACTTCCCGCGACCCAGGTTGCTCCCCTTCCGGTAGCGTCAGCGACCGCTCCCTCCCCCCCCCCCCCCCACCCCCTTTTCTCCCTTCCCATTTCTTCCCCGGCTCCGCGCTAGACCAGCCCGCCGCAGCGGGTCATCAGCATTCAGCGAGTGCTTTGGATCACGACGTCCCATCCCGGCTTCCAAGCTATTCATTAGCCACAGCAAAGGCCTCGCCACCGCCTCCTCACGCTGCAGCATTTGAACCACCACCCGTCACAGCGTCCACCAGGAACCTCATTCGTCAGGTGCAGACGTAGACCTTTCTACCATTCGTCCCTCCCTTCCTATTCCCTCTCATAACGGGGAATTAGTTGCGGCGAACTGGTTTGTCTTTAAAACATTCTGGCCCAGCATCAAAGATTCTGTCATTCCCCGAGTTCACCGTAGCTTTACCAACTACACAGAACTCATCTGTTTCGTGTTCCCCAGCCGACGCAAAGAGCTAAATGACTACCTGGCCATCATCGCCGGCCTAGCCGCGTCCTACGGGGGAGCCCATTTGTATACGTACCACCGGCTGTTTTCAGCAAATGCGCTGCCAGAGTCGGCCTCTGGAACCAAAACCCCTACTGGGGCGCGCTCGATATGGAGCTCCATAACCGCGCTTTCCTAGGACTCAAGCCATCTTGTCCTCTCTGCAATAGCCCAATCACGGCGCGGTCGAGTGTCCACTAGTCAACTCATTCCCCAGGGCCGCCCTTTCATCTCGCATCTCATAAACTGCGCCTCAGCAACCCCATCTCTCGAAGATGTCGTATCTCTACATGCCCAGTGTCTGGCGATATCAAACACTGGAGGATGTTTTAGACGAATGGAATGGTCCGTGCATGTTCTACGACGACTGCCAATCATCTCCAGAAGACCTCCAGTTGTACACCGACGCAGCCCCCTCAACAGGCTTCGGAGGCTTGTCAAAAGGCGCTGGGTTGCATCCCCGTGGCCACTAGAGTTCAGAGAGCTAACAACCGAAAACGAATCGTCAGCCGTGTTCGAACTCTACCCCGTAGCCATCACGGCCCTACCTGGGGGAATGAGCGGACCTCCAAGAGTGTGCTAATCCACAGCGACAACGAAGCCGCAGTGCACGTCATTAATAACTCGAGCTCAAATCGCCTGCGCTTTCCCCTCTTATTAGGCGTCTAATCTGGATAGCAGCCAGCTACCAGTTATTATAAGAGCCGCGCACGTCCCCGGTCGCCACTATGGAATTGCTGACTCTCTCTCTCGTCTTAGCTTCTGAATCTCTGGAATTTATCTTCAGCCCATCACGGCCGACCTAGCCCTCCAAGCCCTCGCACCCAGGACCATGCAGTCCCGGACTGCTTGGTCGTGCTTCAAACAGTTCCACGCAGAGCACTCACTACCATTTCCCAGTTTGATGCTGTCACCATATCATCATTATTACCTACGCCCACACTTCACTCGGGATCAAAGTCTCTTCCATTAGAGTCTACCTAGCCGGCATTCATTTCTTCTACAAACGCCTCCACGGCTCCGAATGCCCTTCCTTCTCCGACACCAGGATAGGCTTGTTATTTAAAGGTATCCGTAGGCAACAGCCAGTCCCCCAAGACTCCCGCCTTCCCATTACCTCAAGCATTCTCGCCACCTGCCTCGCTACCCTTCGCAAAGGGTTCATGCCACCGCATTCCGATTCCACCATCTCCGTTATGCTTCACTGGCCTTTTGGGCTGCTGAGATGTAGCGAGTTTACATGCCCTTCGTCTCTCTTCATTCCCGATGTCCACCCGTGCATCGCAGATCTAGAGCAACTAGACCAAGACACCATTCGATTTACCATCAAACTGAGTAAAACCGATCAGTCCCGAAAGGACACTCCATATCCATTTTAACTCCGCCTCAGATCTTCAGCCTTTCCAATACCTATCTCACTACATCTCATATAGGTCAGCTCAAGCTTCGTCTACTAGCCCGCTCTTCGTGTCAGACGAAGGGCTACCCATCACTCGCCACAGATTCCAGACACTCTTAAAATCATTCTAGTCAAATCTGGTTTCCCGCGGATCGCTACTCCGCACACTCCTTCAGGATAGGAGCTGCCACAACAGCTGCGCTCAACGGCTTATAGGAGCAACAAATTTAAATACTGGGCCGTTGGTCCTCGGATGCCTACCAGTCCTACATCCGCTCCAATCTAGCGGATTTATGACTCGCTCAGCAAGCACTTATGTAGTTGGTAGCGGCCAGCGGCCTTTCTCTGTGATCTTTGGGGTGCAAGCGGTCATCGCTCTATCGCGATGTCCGCTCCAGGCACTCCAGGACCACGGACAGCTACCTTGCCAAACACGCACTACTCCCATACATTCTAGTCTAGCTGAGCAATCATATCGAAGGGCGAACTAGTGAAATGATGTTTTATAAACAAAGTTCGGGAGGAGCCTTCGGGTTGATTGACAGCAATTAACTCACCCACTGCCGCCACAGGGTAGGCCTATTTAAGCCGACCTCCTTTTCCATACGTCACACGCTCAGACGTTCGAGAAATCATCCCCCCTCCTCCCACTACTCCTCCATTTCACCAATTGCCCTGTTACTCATCCTCCTTACACAGGGGGTGCAAGCGGTCATCGCTCTATCGCGATGTCCGCTCCAGGCACTCCAGGACCACGGACAGCTACCTTGCCAAACACGCACTACTCCCATACATTCTAGTCTAGCTGAGCAATCATATCGAAGGGCGAACTAGTGAATCAATTTAAGGGTAGGTCTAAGTCAGAACAAGGGTCAGGACAATGCGAGAAAACAGCTCAGACCTGAGAAAATGCGACTCCGTTTCAGCAGCCTTTCTTGCGCAAAGCTGAATGAAAATTTGCGTAGGCCTATATACTTCCCGTGTAACAGTTTGCACATCTAAAACTATTATTCTTTTTCCAGACTATCGCTACAGCTGTCCAAGGCTTTTGCGGCGTTTTGCATTGCTTCACGCTGTTCCCTTGTTGGTTTGGAATTTGGTCACCTGTCTGATCAATAAGTTCAGGTCTATGGATGTTTTCATCATCAGGTGTGAACGGAATTATTTTCACAAATGCAGGAGTAGAAAATACCTGTCTTCAATGTAGGTTATACCCTGAATACTCAGCAGATCCTATGGCCATACAGTAAATCCTCAAATTATGGCCGGGATTATATTCTCTATAGCCGGGCCTCTGATATAGCCAGGGGCATCGTTTATTCGAACAAATAAAGGCCAGGGTAATAATTGCCATGTGGGCTAGGCCTATTGGTCCACTTTTTTATTGTTGATTTTTTTTTTTGTTACGGTTTGATTCATATTCGTAATAAACCACACAGGAAGGAATAGGCCTACACACCTCTCTCTCACACACACGTGTGCGAATGTGTAGCCTATGTTGTTACATTTGCAATGAGTTTAATTTAGCCTAATTTTTGGGGGGCAAATGTTTTAATACAAAGTAAAATAAATGATAGTTTTGGCTTTGGAAAGTAATTGTTTCACTCATTATACAAATAGGCGCTGTTAAGGATACAAGGATACAAGGAAGTTTATTGTCACATGCATATAGTTACTGGAAGTAAGAAATGCAGTGAAATTAAGTATGGTGTCAGCCTATTTGTGCATTTATGGGGGGGGGGGGGGGTAAAAAGTGCAGTAGAAGAGGGGTTTAGTAGATTAAGTGGCAAGGGCTGCATAAGAAAGGTGGGGGAGGATTGCGATTGGGGGGGGGGGGGCACCAACAAGGAGCACCCAAGAGCAACAGGGGCAAGGAAAAACTCCCTTACCAAGGAAGAAACCTTGGGCATATCCACGGCTCAAGGGGCTAACCCAACTGCCAAGGGTCTTGGTGTGTGTGTTGGGGGGATGACAAGGGAGATGGGATAGTGTGCTGTGTATGTGGGGAGAGGGCAGTGTGCAATATGTGTGTTGGAGAAGCTTCCTCATGAGACAATGTGCTGTGTATTGGGGGGCGGGGGCAGTGTGCTGTAAGTATGTTGGGGATGTGTGTTGGAGAAGCTTCCTGATGAAATAATGTGCTGTGTATGTAGGGGAGGGGGGGGGGGGGCAGTGTACTGCAAGTATGATGTATGTGAGTGATGACAGTGAAGATGTGTGTGTGGGCGGGAGGGGAGTGGAGCAGTGACTGTGTGTGTGTGTGTGTAGTGTGTGTGTGGGTAGGTGGGGGCAGTATGCTGTAAGTATGTAGAGGATGTGTGTTGGAGAAGATCCTGAAGACAGTGTGCTGTGTATGTAGGGGGGGGGGGGGGCAGTGTGCTGTAAGTATGTTGGGGATGTGTGTTGGAGAAGCTTCCTGATGAAATAATGTGTTGTGTATGTAGGGGAGAGGGGGGGGCAGTGTACTGCAAGTATGATGTATGTGAGTGATGACAGTGAAGATGTGTGTGTGGGCGGGAGGGGAGTGAAGCAGTGACTGTGTGTGTGTGTGTGTGTATAGTGTGTGTGTGGGTAGGTGGGGGCAGTATGCTGTAAGTAAGTAGAGGATGTGTGTTGGAGAAGATCCTGAAGACAATGTGCTGTGTATGTAGGGGGGGGGGGGCAGTGTGCAGCAAGTATGTAGAGGAGGCTTACTGTAGCAAGCAGTGTGCTGTATGTATGTGAGGTGATGACAGTGATGATGTAAGATGGTGTGTTTTTTTTGTGTGTGTGTGTTGGGGATGGGGGTGGGGGGGGGGACAGAAAGGCTAGGCAATCAAGGACATGGGTAGATAGATGGAGGAGAAATCAAAAATAATAAATAAAAAGTTCTATAGAGATGTGCAAAAGTTGGAGAAAGTCAGATATGTGTGTGTGTGTGTGTGTGTGTTTTGACGTGTGATGAATAAGAAAATAAATAAAAGGTCTGCAGCATAGGGAGAGGGATGTAAAAGTGCTAAAAGTCATGTAGGTGTGTGTGTGTGTGTGTGTGTGGGGGGGGGGGGGGGTCATGAGTGCTGAGGAGTGGATGAGTGCAAAGTCAGTATAGTGTGAGTTCAGAGTTGGGAAATGTTTGAGAGTGCTGAGGAGTGAATGTGTGCAAAGTCAGTATAGTGTGAGTTCAGAGTTCGGATGGCCTGGGGATAAAAACTTCTCCTGAGTCTCTCAGTTCTGGCTTTGTGACTACATAGGCGTCTTCTTGATTTCAGCGGTAGGAATAATCCATTGTTAGGATGAGAAGAGTCCTTCAGAATCTTTTGGGCTCTTAGGAGAACTCTCTTAGGAATAGATTTCTTGTAGAGCAGGGAGTTGAGTTCTTATAGTACGTTCAGCTGAGCGCACTACTCTCTGCAGAGTACTACAATGTCTAACTGTGGAGTTCCCATACCAGGTGATGATGCTACCAGTTAGAACACTCTCTACCGCTGAAGTGTAGAAGGCCTTCATGATGGATGTAGAAACTTTGAATTTCCTTAGCTGACGAAGGAAGTAGAGTCGTTGTCTGGACTTCTTCAGAACATGTTGAGTGTTAACAGTCCATGTTAAGTCTTCAGTAATGTGGACACCAAGGTATTTAAAACTTGTGACTCTCTCTACAGGTTGCCCGCTGATCATTAGTGGGGTGTAACTGTAGTTCTGCTGCTTCCTTCTGTAATCCACTACCATTTCCTTGGTTTTATTGATATTCAGTGTCAAGCTGTTAGATTGACACCACTGTGCCACCTCATCAACCTGATCCAAGTAGAGCTGTTCATTGTTGTTACTAATCAGGCCCAAGATCACTGTGTCATCTGCAAACTTGATGATGGAGGTATGACTACTGTTGGCTTTGCAGTCATGTGTGTAGATGTTGTACAGCAGTGGACTCAAAACACAGCCTTGGGGAGCACCAGTGCTGATGGTTAATGAGTCAGATGTCAGACCCCCCACTCTAACCACTTGTGAACGGTTGGTGAGGAAGTCAAACATCCAGTGACACAGGGTGGTGTTCAGTCCTAAGGCCTTCATGTTTGTGACCAAGGTGAGAGGTACTATTGTGTTGAATGCTGAACTAAAGTCAATGAACAGCATCCTCACATAATTCCCATTCCCCTCCTCCAGGTGAGTTAAGGTGGTGTGCATGAGGTTTGAGATGGCATCCTCTGTAGACCTGTTGGCTCTGTAAGCAAATTGGAGGGGGTCGAAGGAGGCAGGCTGTGGCAGGTTAAAGGTGCCATATGTAATGTCCGGCAAAAAATCAATTCATACTCCACATTCCATAAAAGATGGGGGCAGTATACCTCCAGAAAGTGAGTTGGTCTACCCTAGAGTAACAACCGAGACACGTGTATTGCAGTTTGGCTGGCGGTTATGTTGCCCGCATACCGCCTCCCATGGCCGAAACTGGTATTATGACGTCTGTCGGGCTGTGGCTAGTAATTTAGCATGCTAATTCAGGTTGATATCTCTGCAGCACTATACCTTGTCATTTTTTAATGACATCATAGGCTTTATTTCTTCTCATTCTTTTGATGCATGTATCTCATTTTTTGGATATTTTTACCTCAATTCTTACACATGGCACACGGCATTGGGCTTCTTTTGGGCTTCTTTTTGAGGTGAGAGTTGCTTATTTGTCTCGCGAGAGTTGGCAACACTGGAGAGGAGTAAAGAGAGACGAGTAAGGGATTGTTCAGCAGTAGATAGCGCAGATTATAGATAAATAGATAGGCTATAAATAGCCTAGATATGTATATAGACAGATAGATAGCTAGATAGATCATGGCATATGCTGGTCACAGGGGAGCTCCTCGACCAGCGGCCAAAATGCACTCGCTTCCCTAGTTACTGCAGCTCTCCACCACAGCTCTCCACCACAGTTTCCATCGGGACGGCACAGCCCACACAAGCACCTGCAAAACTGCGACTTGCCCATATTATCTCCCTCTTTGGTAAGCCGTACCCTGACGATGTCAATGGCAATCAATCACGAGCAGTAGTTATCGAAAATATTCATGCTGAAGTCACGACCAGCCTAATCGGCGGCGGCTAGAAGCTAGTAACTGGGGGGGGGGTGGCTCACAGGTCGGACTAAAAAGTTAGCCCAGCTAGCTGTCATGATGCTTCATATTCTGATCTTCTGACTAAGTTTGCCCGGTAGCCTACTTATCTGAACGAACGACATGATCACTAGATATAAAGAAAATGTTGACTTTCATTCGGTGCTGTTCACTGACAGTAACAAAAAAAAGTGTCGTAATGTTATTCATGGGTTTCACCAGGTCCCTTACCACAGGTGTATAAAATTAAGCACCATGATTATGAATGCAGGCTGCATGGTGCTTGATTAATACACCTGTGGAAAGGGACCGGATGAAACCCATGAATAAGCATAATACATTGAACTGAATAGGTGCATTATGTAGCCTCATAACGAGGCCTCTCAAATTCAGAAAATTGCATTAAACTAAAATCGGAAGACATTGTTATCTTTGTTAGACCATAGGGTCGTTGTCATAAATGCTGTAACGAAATTCGAAGTGTAAATATACAAACTTTATGTTGAAAGTGTAACCGCGACCGTTTCCCATAGGAATGAATGTAAAACATACCCTCCAAAACGAGACCTCCCGAAATTCAGAATAAATACTAAATTGATATCAGGCACCGTTATTACCATTGGTAGATCATAGGGTAGCTGTGATATAAATGCTGTGACAAAATTCGAAGTGTAAATATACAAACTTTATGTTGAAAGTAACCGCGATGTCCATTGAAATGCAATGAAATGAATGAAGCACAGATCAAGTAGTCCCCAAAGTGACGTAATCACCGAATTGCGTACAGAAAAAACCGCTAATGCTAAAAACAACAAAAACTGGCATTTAACACCATTTGGAGACATTTTTAAAAATGATACATATATTGAGTGCTTTATGTACCCATTAATCAACAGTGGTGGTTAACCTGCAACACAAGCTTTAACTGAATCTTATCAATCTTGAAACCCAAATGGCAAATTGTTCCAAAGTGAATGACTGTAGACGATGCAATGCCTAATCTCACTGCTGTCAGCATCACTGCTAAGACCCGTGCGCCTACTGTTAAACACCTGAAAATATTAAGATGCTGTTTTCTTTTCATGACAACTGGCAGCATAGTCATTTTTTAACCTATTCAGGAAGACAAAAATCAACCCCACCTAGATAATTGCCCTGGTATGAAATCATGTGAAATGTGTCAGCTGTCAAATATTAACATTATATGTTGACTGGTTTGCATGTGTACCAGGGTGATACATAGGAAGGGCCAAGGGGCCAAATCACAGTAGCCTGACTACGCCACCCTGAAGCCTAATAAATCAGGGAAGATCGTACCGCTTTCAGGTTCGTAACTACACAGTGGAGACATGAATTCCAGGAAAACAATATTTATTAAGACAAAAGGTTGGGAAGTGGAGATCTGAGGGTGGCAACTATGGAAGTTCACACCAATACCATGCAAGCATAAAGAAAGGTTCACCTGTTACACAGCAACAGTAGCGTACACAGTAAAGCTACAAGAAATACACCAAAAACATCACGCAGGTGCTTAAACTAGACCCCCCTCAGAGCCACCTCCCTACTAAATAAAGATGAAAGTTACAAAAACAAAAAAAAAGACAAGCAAAACAAAAACCAAACATAAAATAACTAGGGCTGTCAATCGATTAAAAAAAAAAATAATCTAATTACATACTCTGATTAATTAATCTAAATTAATCACATATATAATTTTTGCTGTGAAAGTATTTAAAATATTTAAATTCAAATGAATCATTGAATAATCAGCATTAGTGACATTAAAGTTCAAAAACTTATTATTATTTTCACTGTTCAAATAATTGCCATAATAATCTATGATCTGACCTAATATGCTGAGGAAATAAATTCAAATGTGCTTCGGGAAGAAGTTTTTTTTTCACATACAAGGCATTTCAGGCCACAGATATAACCTAGGGGACACAATGAAAATTAATTAACACTCCCCTCAATGTCAACACTTATTTCTTTGCATTGATGTGCGACTATAGAGTTGATGAACTCCGGTGATATGCAAATTCCTTGCTGCAGACATTGCAGAGGACTTTATTTTTTATCAACACCATCAGGCCATTTTTTAAAAGTAAATGTTCCAATCAATGATCCAGGCAGCACATTTTCTTCTCTCTCCTTCATTTTACAGTCTAATTTTTACTGACTAGAACGGCTCGGGGTCAAAGATCATACGGAATCGATTAATCTGCACAAATTTTTTTAATCAGTTATTTTTTCTCAAATTAATTAATCAAAATTAATCAGTTATTTTGACAGCCCTACAAATAACCAAAGCAAAACCAAGACAAGACAGCAGCACGACCCATGCCATGTTACCCCACCAGCATGACTGTGCTGCCTAAAAGAACAGAACACAGAAGATTAAACAATGAAAACACCACAATATACATAACAGAAAACCACAAATGTCTATGGGGAGACAGCATACCTGACAGTAGCACAGACAGGAGCTACACCAGTGGAGTCTACATTGCTACTGGCTGCTGCCCCTCTTAAGTAGCACTCCACTGGTGCCAGATTGATTAATTGCCTAAGCCCATGCCCCGCCCCCTTCATTAGCACTGGCAGGTGCTATTGGAAATAGCAGGCAGAGGTCTACCTGCTACACATGCATTTATTGTAGCCCTTATCTGAAGTAGCAGCCTAAACATTCCTCCGCTCTGTTTTGTATTGAGAGAGAGAGAAACAGAACAACTGTGTCATTGACATCCATAAATCATTAGATATTATTCAATACCATCCATTTGGCCTATACTGAAAAAAGAGCTATCCTTTCAAGAAGTCACAAGGGTAGAGTGGAGTCTTTTTTGGCAATTAGATTGATTGCCCGGTATTTCAACTCTGGCCAAGCTGAAGAGAGCAGAATTTCCTTACTGTTTTTCATCAATTATTAACTGGAGGAGGTCAGCGCTGTTATTAGTATAGCAGGACAAAAGATAGTGATGGTCTAGCTGTAAAGGCACCTGTGAAAATGCAGAGTTTCCCCTTCATACCCGTGCTGTTGTCAGGTAAGACATCATACACTGTCACATCATACCTTATACTCGTTTAGAAACACAATACTTTAAAAATATTTTGGTTATAGTAATGTAAATATACTGCATATCTAGCAGAATTAGAAGCACTTGTGTATTTGGGTGCAACTGATTTGAATCTTATCTCAACTGAATTCCACATGGCATCTTCTGTTCAGTGTTATTCACTGATAGATACATTCTTTTCTTGTCCTTAAGCAGGACATTCTTTGTCAGTGTGTACAGAACTTCACGTACAACACTAAATAGCACACGTTGTCGTCTCCTGTTATGGATGTTATGCATCGGTGCAGTGTTTCTGTGTTTTTGCATATTGTTTGCCTTTGTTGGTTTCATTTGGTTTCATACTGCAAGGAATATTATCAGGGGCGATTCTAGATCTAGAGCTTTGCTGGGGCACAGGCCCCCAACATAAAAAAAAAAAAAGAACTGTGCGCGCAATATGAAATAAATGGCTAGCCTGATTTGGACCATCACATATCTCCCCTAGGTCACAGACATCCTCCTCCATACTCTGAATAGTTTTACGTCTAGCCCCCATCATGTCCTCATCCATTTCTTGCCTGTCTCTCTCCTCCTCCTCCTCCTCCTACCTGGTATTGGACTGCCCAGCCTGTGCTCTTTCTCCCCTCTCTTCGACCTTCTTCTCCTCCTCCTCCTCCTCCTCCAGCACTCTCTCCCTCAATTGTTGTAGCAGCCACTATCTAGCAACATCCAAACACATAGGCATAAGTAGGCCTATACTCACTGCATGAATTTAATAGGCTTTCCTACTAACACAAGGGAAGCTTATTTTTAGTCAAAATTGAGATATACTTCCCTCCCAGGCAAGGGTCCTATAGACATCCTGGCAATACTTCAGTTCTTTGTAGCTTAAATAGCCTACTAAAGCCTTCATACTGACTTTTGGTGATAATTTGCAAATGTAGCCTATAATAATCTACACAGATGGCTACTCTGATTCTCTGTATATTATTATAGGCTACATTTGCAAATGCAGCAAACTTATTTAAGTTTGCCATTAAACCATTGATCAAATCACAGCACTGGCTATTACCAGCATAAATGTTAATGTGACCGTTAATGTGGGCAAAATTATCATACCTCCCTCATCTTCCTCATCTCTCCTCACTGTTCCTCTCCCTCTGCCTCTGTTCAGGAAGAATTTTCTGATGTCCATCTCTGAATAGTTTATCAGAAGGAGGCTATGTTTAGTTTTACAGTAGGACAGCTTCACAAACAGTATAGGCTACTTTTACAGGACTCTCTCTACAGTATACGTATAAATCCTTATTAAATGTCCGCATGTGTGCATGCAGCCTACGCATGGTGTGAGTGTGTGTGTGAGGGAGAGAGCACAAGCTGGTAAACTGTTGCTAAATTTAGGCTACAATGACGCTAAGCATTGAAAAACAGATGCTAGTTATGTGGGTAACACTCTCTAACAGCGATCAACTTGTCATTTTTTCTGTCAAACAAGTTGTGAATTTGTTGTAACATTAAAACAGGGGACGACTTACTCTGTGCTCAAAGTGATGTGACGAACTCCAGCGGATTCCACAGCGTATGTGTGCAGTACAACTAAACACTCGGAAGAATCATGTGAACGATTTTCATTGGTTGTTGCGTTCAATCTTACCCAGCTACAGAGATGCTATTTCCTGATTGGCTATTATGGCCCCTATCTTTATTCCTTGTTTTTTTATTGGCTGGTAAGTGACAGGCTCGAGTCATGATTAAAGCAGGCACGGAGATGCGCTCATGAATGCCGTTTCCAGCTAGAGCAGCGCTGGAATTTTACTGGGGCACTGGAGACTTTTACTAAGGCACGTGCCCCAGTGAATAAGGTCTAGTGACGCCCCTGAATATTATTACAAATAACATCCAGATTGCAGACATGGGGGACTCGAGTCACATGACTTGACTCGAGTCAGACTCGAGTCACATTTTTTAAGACTTGAGACTTGCTTGATCAACATGTATAAAAGACTCGACTTGACTTTGACTTGCTATTCATGACTTAAGACTTCACTTAGACTTGAGACAAATGACTTGAAATGACTTGACTTTTTATTTTTTTCATAGATATTAACTCATTGAGTGCCAAAAAACGTAACATTACCCATGCGTTGAGTGGCAAAAACGTAATATTACGTTTTTAGCTTTTTTTTTAAATCTCTAACACCGTGCTGAGGAAAACTAGCCACTATTTAGCTTGGGATTTCTCAGGAACAGAGGCGTGTAGGAATACACTGTTTGCACCCACTGAGAGCTTAAAGTCTCACCTTTCAGACGAGCCATTGTATGTGTTCATAGCTAAGAATATGCTCATCAACAATGGTCTAGATTGCTGGCACTCTAGGACAAAGCTTCCGAAAACAGCTTGGCCTTCAATGAGTTAAGGAGTTAAAGGGACACCAGGCAATAGGGTGCATCAAAAAACACAATTCTTGAATTTTGATTTGGCTGGGTGCTACAAGTGTTCCAATATATGTAGAAACAACACATGCAAAATATTTTTCCAGTACATTATGATTTAGGGGTGCCACCGC